>NW_026587216.1:39770442-39908824 GCF_907164565.1 Psammomys obesus | reverse complement strand
CTATCTATCTATCTATCTATCTATCTATCTATCTATCTATCTATCTACCTACCTACCTAGCTTTGTCTTCAGCCTTGCCTCTCTCTTTATGACATTGCAATAGTTTGTTAATTCAGAAGCTTTCAAGAAATGCAACTCAAATGGTCTGAAATGCCTAGGGCTTGCACTGGCTGAATAACTGACCTTGGAGGTACATGGCTCTCTTCCTAGGAGCTGTATGTCTCTGTGAATCTTTGCCCTCTTCTATTTGATTGTTTTACCCTGAATCTGAATTACCCTCTGGTCATTAGGTGGCAGCCAGCAGCAAAAGATCAAGTATCATACTGGTTATCCCTGAAAGGTAGAGATGCTGACTTATGTCGTGTTCTCTAAAGGCAAGAAGGAACTTGTGTTTCAGACCAGCATTAGGCCATATACTCATGCCTAAAGCACTCACTGACAAACAGACTAGATTCCCAGAGGTTATTTTTATTAATGGAGTTGCATGTCTGAAGATGAAAATGGGGCAACTGCTCTTAAGTAATGTGAACAAAACTGGGATATCATTCTGGAAAAAAAATGGAAAGGAGTGACTAATGCATAGGCAATTGCCAATGTGCAGTAGAAAGACTAAATGGGTTTCCTTTATTTATTTACACTGAATGCAATCCGCGGGCAATAAATAATTAATTGTGACAATCCCCTCCACTGCTTCTTGGATCATGGAGGATCCCAGGAGCTTCCCCGATTATAGGGGTCACGCCTGAAAGGTGATGTTTTCTGGCTGCAGTCACTCCTCACCTGGAAGTAGATCAATGATAGGGAACAAGCAGCTCTGAAACGTAGGTTGCTTCCTGGCAAAGTGGCTGGCTCCACATTCCTCCGTCACACAACACTCAGGCCCTGCATGCAAACTCTGTGCTCCTGGGATTTCAAAGGGCAGGCCATGCCTCAGATGAGGAAGGCAGCTGGGCAGGAGGCACAGGCACATGGCTCACATTTCCCTGCTCACGAGAAGTTTTCCACTGGCTCCATCAGCAGCTGCCATGTACGCATACAGTTACAAAAACCGTTTCCATTCTCAACAGTGGCCATCTTCAGATGGGCCAGTGTGATACACCTCTTTGGAATCAGACTTCTATTGTCTTGACAGCCCCTGTGGGTCTAAAGCAGGCCTGAGGTTGAAGACCTGTCCGTCCACATGTAGTCAGAGTAATTTCTTCCAAGCAAAAGAAGAAAGGATCCAAGATTGCTATCACTGATCCCTTGACATTGGCTAGTTCAGGGTTGCCCTTACTCAGCTAACCCATTCCTTATGTTCATACCCAGTAAAGCTTCAAATTCCTTCACTGCTTACCTCATTCATACTCAAGGGCTTTCATTCAAGCTCAAACCATTCTAGGGAGCATTCCTGCCTGTTCATATTCCTACTCTGATGGCCCTAATCTTTTACCTGAGTCAACTTCAGCCCTCCTCCCTTTACTTTGCCAAAAACAGTATTTTAATACTACAACTCATAGATTCTTGAATCTTACTTGGGCAGGTCAGTTCCAATTCTGCTATTTCTATTCAGAATCCTGGTCAAAGCACATGAGTTTGCATACTTGAAAATACCACACAAACTGATTATAATTACTGTGTAATCTTAGTCATATTACTTTCCATCATGCAGTTAACATATCTGTTAAGGGCAAGGTATTGTTCTAAGCTCCTTCCCCCAGAAAACAGAAACAAAGAATAAAACATATGGCAGAAGTTTGTTGTGAATACTAAATAAGGCAAGATATCCTAAGTGCCTAGAACACAGAAATCAACCATGAACAGTGCTTAGAGTAGTAACTGTGATGACCGAGAAAGTACGGGTTCATCTGCCCTTGCCTGTGCAGTGTTAGCGATCTTGGTGCAGGGATAATCCAATCTGTTTTCCTGCATTCGTTCCAACTCGCCAGGCTGCCCGGCTATCCTGAAGAAATACATCGAGCAGCTACTTAAAATTTGTCTGCTCTTGGTGTCCACCTCAGATGCCTCCACACATGGAGTTTGGTAGAGGCAGAGAGCTCAGCCAGCCCTGAGGGCTTTGCTCCTGGTCTGATGTGTGTTTCTGTGTGTGTGGTTCATAGAACATGAACATGTATGTACTATGCCTGTGTAAGAGGGCATATGTGTCTTTAGCAGTAAATAGATGGTGCATGGCTGTTATAGGTGATGATGGTCTCCTACCACCAGAAGCAGCCTATCAAGTTTCAAATGTCCCCACATTCCTCCTGATTCTAGATTCATATTCTCTCATGTGTGCTGCCTTCCTCTCCCTCCCCCATCTCTCTGCCACCCACTCTCTTATTCCCATTATAAAGTACCCTAGATGGCTTACTTCAATCTAACTTTTAAATTAAGTCAAAACTTCAGGAGGGGGAAACAGCTGGAAGTTTATATTTAAGGAGAAACAGGAGTGGAAACTTACCACATGTCTTTTTGTGCCATGAGGTTCTCACAGACCATTCATTACACACAGGCAGACTAAATGAAGGTGGCTCATTCCCTCCAACTTAGAGGAAAGAAATGGGTGAGATGAGCTGGCTTAATGTTATCCTACTTGTGTGATACAAGAGAAAGAGCTCCTGAGATAAAATCTAGATGGGCAAAAATGGCAGAGGTCAAAGCAATACTGCTTAAGAGAAATAATTGGAGAAAACGGTTCTTTCTCCCCTCACTTATAGTCTCATTTGTAAGGTGAAATGAAAACCTTTCACCATTTATGTGTCCTGTAAAAGTTATCAGAGGGCTTCTTGACACCATCCCCTCACAGGCCCGGTATGGTGTTAGAGAGAATTTGTGTTCTTAAGAAAATTTCAGAGAAGGTCCCTGGATTAAAGAAGAGCATAACCCTTAGAAAGAACCATCATTGTGCTGGGAATTTATCCAATCAAGTGCTTGGTTTTAATGAGTAAAGAATCAATGTGTAGTGAAAGAAGACACAAAGCACAGGGACCTTGGTAAGGACAGAGAGTTTAAATCCTCAGTGCACCCACTTAGAGTGGTGATGCTGCCCTCGGCATTCCAACAAAGAAGAGCTGGGAGGAGTATTGTAGGATGTTCAGGGGAGAGGAGTAGGTACAGGAAGGTGGCATTAAAAGGGTATAATAGCTTGGCTTGAAGAAATGAAAAACCGAACTTTTCTAATTCTGGAGACACATCAAAGGGGTCCCTGAAAAGTTTCTGTCACCCAGCTTAT
Source organism: Psammomys obesus (assembly GCF_907164565.1). Classification (NCBI taxonomy): domain Eukaryota; kingdom Metazoa; phylum Chordata; class Mammalia; order Rodentia; family Muridae; genus Psammomys; species Psammomys obesus. Next base: position 39,905,613 of record NW_026587216.1, on the reverse strand, counting down.
GGCACTTTGTTACAGTTGCCCTAGAAAACTAATAAATCATACCAGAACTATGGTACCTTAAAGCAACAGGAATGAACTGTTTACACTTCCGAATACTAAATCTAAAATCAAGTTATAATCAAAGCCAAGATGTGCGCAAGAATCCTTGGTTCTACCTTCCATCTTCCCAGCTTTTCCCAGTGGCTATCAAACAATGACATGTCTTGCAGGTACATTACTGCTCTCTCTTGCTCTGACATCACATGTATTTTTTCTTGTGTCTCTCTGTCAGATTTTTCCTCTTTTTATGAAGACATCAGTCACATTTGGATCAGGGCCCATCCTAATGACTTCATTTGAGTTCAATGACATATTCAAAGACCTTATTTCTAACTAAGGTCATATTCACAAAATCTGATGGTTAGGACTTCAGCATATTTGGGAGGAGGAGCAGGATATGATTTAACCTTCAGTCGACCACTATTGGACCATAACAAACATATTCTAATTGGCATAGGTAACCAGTGGCTACAGAGAGGTAGCCTTTCAAAGGTTAAACTTTCAAAAACTAAATTACAATGAAAATGCTCAAAGGCAATCAAAATGGCTGCTGGAAGTGGAAGGCTTTTGGAACTTGAGTAAGTTCTTTTTATTTACTCAATAGCTTCCCAAGCTCTCATGAAAGCTGGAAGAGCTCTGGATGAAATCCTTGGGTGAAATGGAAGTTGTGAGGAAGTGCAAGGTGTCAGAGTAGTTTCATAGGACAGCAAGTGTTTTGTTCCCGGCAGGCAGTATGATCTTCTCTGGAATGTAAAAGACTAAATTTCCCAAGACGCTGGAAAGACACAATCACAGCATTTAGATGTACAAATCATTCTGGCAATAGATTTTCCAAGAAGCAAAAGATCCAGGATTCTTTCTCGGTGAAGCAAATCTAAGTGATGACACAGAGGAGTACCAGGGTGTTTGTTGTCTGTCATGGTACAGGGTAATGTCTGAACTTCTGGTCCAAGTGTTTTCAGGTGCAATTACAACTCTGAACTAGATTATTTCCTGTCCATATACAGAGGCACTTTAGGCATCTGGCAACATGGATTTCATGACCATAAAGTAAAACTGAAATAATGTGCATACCAAAACATAAACACATTATAAAGTGCATTCAGTCTCAGATTCCCAACACAGCGACCCTGCGTGATTTAACAGAGGGGGAAGCCAGACTTCTGTCCCAGCGGGAAGAAACAAGGCCTCCAAACTGACAGCTGCTATCGTTCCAAAACAAGTCATTGTTTATAAATGAATATTCTTTGTGATAAATTACTGACTTACATGAAAACTCTATGATTGCCTGCTGCTGCCAGATTTAGTTTTGGTCTGAAAAGCAGCATGGAATGCACTACAAACAGAGCAGAATTAAAAACTGCTGGTCTTTTCTCAGAAAACTCTTCTCAGACCTCTGTCTTCCCTAAACTGTAATGCTTGTCTTGACTGGGACACCAGTAGACCTTCAGAACATTTGTGATATATATACATATATATATATGTATATATATATATATATATATATATATATATATATATTACACACACATCTTTTGAGTAAAGGCAATTCAGATTATTTTGAGAAAAATATAGGTGTGAATCATAGCTTGGATAAGTAGTAACTAGAAATCTAAAGTCTGGGGTATACAACCCCCGTGAGTATTCACCAGGCCATGAATATTATGCTCCCTGCTCTGAATAGTCATCTCTTTTGATCCTCACAGCAGCCATTATGATCCCATTTTACATAAGAAAAGCTGGCCAACAAGAAGGTAAAGTGCTTTGCTGAGATTTACACAGCAGGAACAGCTCTGGCGCCAGGCACTCCACCCCAGAACCCCTAGCTTTCTTCAGTAGCCATCTGGCTCCCACCACAGCTACGGAGATGACTTAGCACCAGCACCCAAAAGAAGAAACTGTTGTTTTCTTTCTTTTTTTTTTTTAATTTAAATGAGGTACTTTATTTGTATTCTTATTTTTTTAATTCTTTATTAATAAAGAAACTTTTGTTTTCTAAGCTTATGTCTGTCGAGTCTTCCAATGGGATCTTGCCAAGTAGGCCCACTTCAGGAACAACTTACAGAGGAGCAAAGGCTCATCATCTTTATTTTTTTGGTTTTCTTTTGGAACTGTAGTACTTGAATCTCTCCCCATCCTGCATGCTCAGGGATACTCAGTGAATCCCACTGGCAGTTGTAGGAGTACAAAGCACCAGCTATGTCGTCAGTCCCCATTTCACATTCCCTTCACTATGTGCACCTCTAAGTTGTGGACCATCCTTTATATAAGAAGGATAATAAGATTTTTCGCTACAAATTTTACAAACTGTTGTAATATTCAAATCATATAATGCAAAAGACTGCCCTTTGAGGTTCATAAAAATCTGAACTACATATAAACTGTGCCCTGGACTCTCCCTAAATGATTCAGTGAGGAAAGGAAGATATTTTAACCAGTGGTCAGTTAGTAAGCAGCATCTCTGGAAAATAAAATGTGATAAATAATTTTCAATACTTGTCAATTTCCATAGTGTAAATATTCTTACCAAAGCTAAGCTCAGTTTCAAGCTACTGACATTCCACTGCTGAGCATATAGGTTGGAAGAGACATACAAATTTCACATTTGCAAGCTGGTATAAACCCAGATGCCCCTCAGAGGAATGGATACAGAAATTGTGGTACATCTACACAATGGAATATTACTCAGCAATAAAAAATCATGAAATTTGCAGGCAAATGGTGGGAACTGGAAAAGATCATCCTGAGTGAGGTATCCCAAAAGTAGAAAGGTATATATTCACAGGGTATATACTCACACATAAGTGGATATTAGATATATAATATAGGATAAAACTACTAAAATCTGTACACCTAAAGAAAGGAGGACTCTGGCTAAGATGCTCAATCCCCATTCAGAAAGGCAAAGAGGATGGACATCAGAAGAGGGAGAAAACAGGAAACAGGAAAGGAGCCTACCACAGAGGGCCTCTAAAAGGCACTACCCTGCAGGGTATCAAAGCAGATACTGAGACTTATAGCCAAACTCTGGGCAGAGTGGAGGGAATCTTATGAAAGAAGGTGGAGATAGTAAGACCTGGAAAGGACAGGAGCTCCACAAGGAAAGCAACAGAACCAAAAAAACTGGGCATAGGGGTCATTTCTGAGACTGATACTCCAACCAAGGACCATTCAGGGAAATAACCTTAGAACCCTTGCATAGATGTAGCCCATGGCAGTTCAGTGCCCAAGTGGGTTCCATAGTAATGGAGACAGGGACTATCTCTGACATGAACTGATTGGCCTGCTCTTTGATCACCTCCCCCTGGGGGTTGGGGAGCAACCTTACCAGGCCACAGAGGAAGACAATGCAGCCACTCCTGATGAGACCTGATAGACTAGGATCAGAAGGAAGGAGAGGAAGACCTCCCCTATCAGTAGACTTGGGGAGGGGCATGGGTAGAGAAAGGAAAGGAAGAGTGGGATTGGGAGGGGAGGAGGGAAGGAGCTAAAGGGGGGGATACAAAGTGAATAAACTGTAATAAAAATTAAAATTAAAAAAATCATTATAAAAAAACAAATCTAACATACTACTAAGCAACTAGTCTTTACCAAACTGTATAATAGAAGAATTTTTAACAAAAGCACATATCACCCCTGAAGTTATACTGTAGAATGCAGAAATACATATTCTTTCTTTGTTCATGATCTTAATGGTGACAAGACAGAGCATTTAAATGGAACAGAAAACCCACATCTCCGTGGACCCTTGTACAGTACCTGATCAAACAAATTTTGCCATTTGCTGCTTTGACCACAATCTGAGGAGTGCACGTCTACCTCAGAGAGCGCTGGTATGCTGCTTGAGGATGAGAGAATGTACTACATGAGTACCTTAAAACAGAACTTAATCTACACATGCTTTTCCATGTCCACTGAGTAACTGTTAACATATGATTTGGGTACAGATGACATAGACACAGTGGCTTAAACAAAGTCAATTCTCTCATGAAAAGAAAACTGGAAACATGTATAGCTGACCTGCACTTAGGACTCACGCTTCTGATTCCTCTCTTCTGTCATTGTGGTCTAAAATGTCTGCTAGGACTCTATCCATAGCACGTGCATTCCAGGTGATGGATACAGAAAAGGGAGTGAGAAAAACTTGCTCTCTCAGAGAACAAATCTAGCCCAGGGCAGGGGTGAGGCTGGTGGTGGTGGCTGTACAGACTGATGCACCAACCAAAGACCATGAATGGAGTGGACCAAGTTCCCCCCCTTGCTCAGATGTAGCCAATAGGCAGCTCAGTTTCCATGTGGGTGGCCCAGTAAGAGGATCAGGGGCTGTCTCTGACATGGACTCTGTTGCCTGCTCTTTGATCACTTCCCCCTGGTGAGGTGGCCTTACCAGGCCACAGAGGAAGTAGACACCAAAAGTCCTAATGAAACTTGAAAGGCCAGGGTCAGTTGGTAGGACAAGGAGAGGGGAATAGGGAGGAAGTGGGAGAAAGGGTGGAACAAGGAAGAGACTAGGGAGAGGCTACAATCAAAATGTAAAGTGAATAAATTTTTAAAAATTAAATTAAATTTAAAAATGCTTTCTTGGCAACATATCCAAAAAAAAATCTCTGCACCTCTGCAGCGGGGTCTTTTCTGAGACTGATACTCCAACCAAGGACCATGCTTGAAGAAAACTAGATCTCCTACTCAGATGTAGCCCATTGCAGCTCAGTTTCCAAATGGGATTCATAGTAAGAGGAACAGGGACTGTCTCTGACATGAACTCAATGGCTGGCTCTTTGATCACCTCCCCCTGAGTGGGGAACAGCCTTACCAGGCCACAGAGGAAGACAATGCAGCCAGTCCTGGTGAGACCGATAGGCTAGGGTCAGATGGAAGGTAGGGGACCACCCCTATCAGTGGACTTGGAGAGGGGCATGGGAGATGAAGGAAGGAGGGTGGGTTTGGAATCGGATAAGGGAGGGGGCTATAGCAGGCATATAAAGTGAATAAACTGTAATGTATAAAAAATAAATTAATTTAAAAAATGCTTTCTCACCATTAAGGAGACGAATATATGACTCGCGTAACACTTTTATATCTTGTTAGCAAGAGAGTAATTACCTGACCTCATAAAAGCAGCACATCTTGGAGTCACTTTGAGTTTCTAAATATCATGTTACATCATCCAGGAGAGAGAGAGAACAGGTGTTGAGAAAAGCAACCAGCAAAGTTTATCAGGAGGCAGAGAAAGAAATTAACTCTTCTAACTGAAAACTTATGGGTCTCTTCATAGTCACACATTGTAGCTAGGACGAGAAATCAGCAATCTACTTATAATCTAAATTGCACATCTATGAATGGCCAAATAAAAGGATCCATGTCTATTTGAGTGTTGTATATGCAAAACATGCCATAAAGCTCAGATTATCATTCATTGAAACCTTGCAACAGTCACACCTGCTGTTACTAATAGCATGACAGGTCAGGGTAGAAGCCCCTATCTATTTGCATTTCTGTTGGTTACTTACTTGACACCTGGATCTGACCAAGTGAAACATGTACTTTAGCTGGTGCTGGAAAAGGGCGCTTTCTCAAAATAGCACCACCCATTTAGACTCGTGAAAGCAGGGAAGCTGGACATCCGCTTATTATGTTGCTTCCAACAATGAAGTCTTGTTTGGAGCACGCAGGCAGACATGGTGCTGGAGAGGAGGTGAGAGTTCTCCATCCAGATTGGCAGGGAGCAGGAAGGCTGGGCTTCTGAAACTCCAAAGCCCACCGCCAGTAACACGCTTCCACAAACAAAGCAACACCTACTCTGGCAAGGCCACACCTCCCAACACGGCAACTCCCTATGAACCTATAAGGGCTATTTTATTTTATTTTTATTTTTATTAATTACAGTTTATTCACTTTATATCCCCCCTTTACTTTACTTTACTTTACTTTACTTTACTTTACTTTACTTTGCTTTACTTCCCTCCCGCCTCTCCTCCCAATACCACCCTCCCTCTTCCCCACCCGTGTCCCTCTCCCAGTCCACTGAAAAAGGAGGTCCTCCTCCCCTTCCCTCTGACCCTACTCTATCAGGTCTCATCAGGAGTGGCTGCATTGTCTTTTTCTATCGCCTGGTAAGGCTGCTCCCCTCTCAGGGGGAGCTCATCAAAGGGCAGGCCAATCAGTTCATGTCAGAGAGAGTCTATGTCCCCATTACTATGGAGGTCACTTGGATACTGAACTGCCATAGGCTACCTCTGTGCAGGAGTTCCAGGCCATCTCCATGAGTAGTCCTTGGCTGGAGTATCAGTTTCAGAAAAGACCCCTGTGCCCAGCCTTTTAGGATCTGTTGCTGTCCTTGTGGAGCTCCTGTTCTCTCCAGGTCTTACTATCTCCTACTTCTTTCATTAGATTCCCTGTATGCTGCCAAAAGTTTGGCTATGAGCCTCAACATCTGCCTCAATACCCTGCAGGGTAGAGCCTTTCAGAGGCCCTCTGTTGTAGGCTGCTGTCCTATTCCCTGTTTTGTCCCACCTCTGATGTCCATCCTCTTTGCCTTTCTGAATGGGGATTGAGCATCTTAGCCAGAGCCTTGAACTCATTGGCACAGGAGACAACTTCCTGAACAGAACACCAACAGCACAGGCTCTAAGAGCAACAATCAATAAGTGGGACATCATGAAACTGAAAAGCTTCTGTAAAGCAAAGGACACTGTTGTCAGAACAAAACAAAAGCTTACAGATTGGGAAAATATCTTCACCAACCATATATCTGACAGAGGACTAATATCCAGTATATATAAAGAACTCCAGAAGTTAAACAGCAACAAATCAAGTAATCTAATTAAAAAATGGGGTACAGAGCTAAACAGAGAATTCCCAATAGCGGAATATCGAATGGCAGACAAACACTTAAAGAAATGTTCAATGTCCTTAGTCATCAGGGAAATGCAAATCAAAACAATGCTGAGATTTCACCTTACACCCATCAGAATAGCTAAGATCAAAAATTCAAGTGACAACACATCCTGGAGAGGATGTGGAGAAAGGGGAACCCTCCTCCACTGCTGGAGGGAATGTAAACTTGTACAACCACTTTGGAAATAAATCTGGTGCTTTCTCAGACAATTAGGAAAAGCGCTTCCTCAAGATCCAACTATACCACTGCTAGGCATATATCCAAAAGACGCTTAAGTATATAAGGGCCATTTTAATTCAAACCACTACAGCAGCAAACACAGAGCCAAGAGCAGAAGGCAGCAGGCTCCTGAGTCCTGACCTCAGATACCAGTCACCGGCAATCTGGTACAGGGTACAGTCTCAAGGAAGCCTTGCGTTGTCCCTGCATGTTCTTCCCAGCCTACATGCATCCTAGTACAACTCTATGAGAAAAAGAACAGGAGTCCTGCAGCAATGTGTTTCAGAGAAAGAAATGCCACATTTGAGGGGCAGAATTGTCTGCTTTGGAAGCCTGCCTGCTGTCTGGGCAGGTGACTTGCTGTGAGCCTGGAGGCTGGAGGCATCTCTACTCTATTTTAAAGGTACTGGTTTTTAGTTTGCATAAAAGATCTTTTTCCTCAGCCTTGCTAGACTCTGAGTTCAGAGATAGTACTAGCTTTGGCTGATATTTATACCAGGTTCCCCGCATAATCACTGAGGCTCACTGAAACACCACCTTGGATGACCCTGTCTGCCAGACCCTTCTTGAGAAAGAGGTAGAATCCCTTTGGTGTTTCTATTTCAAAATTGTTTAACACATTTCTTCTTAAGCTGGAGTTTAAGGGTCCCCATCCCTGCCCCTGGATAGGCGTGAGCAGCGCATCTCATTGGTTAAGAGCTTGCCTGGCTTGTACAAGGTCCTGAGTCAAGCTTTTCTGCTACAAACAAAAAGAAAAAAAAAAAAAAAAAAAAAAAAAGCACTACCAGCTGTCGGTTTGGACAGCAGACCTCAAAGATGTAGCTTGGATCCATGTTGGGGGAGGGAGCTGTGTATGATGTGGGTTTCCCAAAGAAGCTGTGTTTATGAGGCAAGCAGGAGTTACAAGTCTTGCTTAGAGATGGGAGTGAAATGGAGACATGGAGTGACGCGGGGAGATGGAGCTAAGGTTTCAGCCTTAGCCATCAATAGTTTAGCTCCTGATAGAAGTGCTCTTCCTTACATGACATATGTAGAAAACCTTCAGACTGAGAAATGAATACCAATCTGTTAGCAAGAAGAACAAGGCAAGTCCTTCTAACCATACAACACTGACCCATCCCCCCAAAATACAGTAAACACCACATCACACCAGCTATAATCTGAGGGACACGCCACCCAAAACCATATGCCCTCTTCACATTTTCCAAAGAGATTGGTTAACCTTAGGTCCTGAAGAGTTAATCAGGACCTATTCACACTAATATATCAGAAATTATAAAATGCCTTACTTTACCAGTTACTTAAACTAGGAGTCCAGTTTTGGTTAGTTATATCCAAACTGAGCCTTATACCCAGTGTATTTATTGTGAATAACTCTGGTCCCTCGAATGCCCTGATGTGAAATCTAAATGACATCATGAATAGTATCCATTTTCTTCATCTTTGCCAAGGCTGCATCTGTCATTTTTCCTTCTCGTTTAAGAATATTAAAAGTGACATCTCTACTGTACCTGGGTAATGATGGGTATTTCTGCTGCCACGCACTGCTCCCCATAAAATTCAGTTTGAGAATCAAATATGGAGCTAGTGGCCCAATGGCCTGAATCATAAGATAGGTAGTATCCTGCTGTCACTGTTATCCATGTTTTTCTCAGTTTGGGCCTGTTTGCTTCATAAAAATATTATGTCCTCTTTGGTCTATCACTATGCTGCTACTTTTTTTTCCTAGAAATAGATACATGGCTGATACATGGAAACACAAACACAAACCAGAGCTGCAGTGGGGAAGCCAGAGTCCCCTGACATCAAAGTTTTCATAAAGCAAAATACAGAAAAGCCCGCCACGCCTCGATCTGGCTTTCTAGTAACCTCAGAGAAAAATTCCAGAAATGTGTTTTAATTCTTCAGCCTGAGTGACAAAAAGGTTAAACTGTTTCCCAAAGTCCACTTAAGAATAATTCCAAGCTTGGGGAAATGGATTTTGTTAGCCCCAAAGCCTATTAAGATTAATGGCAAGAGGGGGCTCATTATTCTGCCAGAAATTCTACATACAAATCTGGGTGGGGGGAGCAATTCTTTCTGCTTCACAGAACCAGGGATGTAGAGAGCCTGAGAAGTAGCTGTGGATTGGGGGCCCTGCATATAGATGGCAGGATATTGTACTGTGTTTGAAATCCAAGAAAAGGGCTCTTGGGTGGGTTTCTTGCATAAACAGGTCACCCTGCTCTTTATCAAATCCCTCCCTGGCTACACAAGCAGGTCTCATGGGGCCTGGAGCCATACTTGGAACCTAGATCCATATTCAGGTTAGCAATGGTTCTTGTGCCGTTGACCCGCTGGCCCTCTGGCAGCAGGGAAACACTACTTCTATAAAAGTGCTGGCCATCACATTAACCCCCACCATGAGTCACCTCTGTCCCTGCTTCTGCACTTGGATTGATTGTTACGCCAGCCGGATAATCTTATCCTTCAACACGAATTGCCCAGAGTTTACAGGGCAGCACTCTCAGGTTGGCTCTTCCTCAGGCTGAAAAGCAGCCAATGGGTAGCTCTATTTGAGCCAAGGGTCTGTTCCTGGCTATCTTGGCAGGATAGAGCTCAGAATCCTCTTGCTAAGAGGAATTCCCAGACGCAGTGGTGGCTAGACAAGAACTCTGGCTTTGATTACCAGCTCATGGACTTAATGGGAGGAAAATAGACAGGAGTCTTCTGCATTTTCAAAGAATTTGGTTTAGCCTAAGAAACCCAAGGCTGACTGACATAAACTGTGATTACACAACCCTTGAGGCAATTTCCATCCCTATGTCCCTATGTTGCACCCCCTTCCCAAAAAGGGCTTCTACGACATACAATTCTTTAAAAGGGTGTATACAATAAAGTCCGTCTCAGGTGAACCAAGGACAATGGGAAAGAGCGATCCTTCCAGAAACACAATCAGAAATTTTTCAGATTGATTGGTCCAGAGGCTCAACTGAACTGCCAGGGACATCCCACTATCATAGTCGTGTTGGATAGAAAGGATGCAGTAGGCTAAATATAGGTTCTCTAGATCTCACCCTCTGCTCTTTCATATTCATTTATTTTTAATAGGAAAATGTACAGGTCTCACTGTCACCACCAAAAATCTGAAATTCAGTGCCTCAAAGAAGACAGAAGTAGCTCCCCCCCATTCCTGCCTAGAGAAGCAATATCTGACAGAACTGTAATAAAAGTCATATTTGTAATTTAAAACTCTCTAGTAGCCTTATTAATTTTAATGTTTAACTTATTATGTTCATAAAATAACATTTTAACATGTCATCAGTGTGAAGCATAATTGAGATATTTTACTCTTGGTACCAACTTATACCTCAATTTAAACTAGCCATACCATGCTCATACCATATGACCACATATGGCTCTTGGGTACCAAGTTGGCAGTGCAGAATACAGGTTGGAAAAAATTGGTAGACCTGTACATCTCAGTCAGGAAGCCATAGTCTTTGTGCCATTATCTCACCATCCATTATAGCAGGCCATCTCAGCCTGGGCACTGTCTGCTTCAGAAACCCCAGAAATCTTTCCTGTGAAGTGCCTGTCCAGAGGCACCTTAGATTATGAGTGTGTGCTTATCCTCTGCCCTCCCCCCAAGATAGTGACCACCAAAATCACGGGAAAGTGATAGGAGACATGAAGCAACTGAAGACCCTGGGAGTGGCTCTCAAACTTAAGTGTTCTTGAGTTTGTCTTGGATGTTTTGTTAAAACAGGGGTCTTAGTCAGGTGTGGTGCCTCATAGCCATAATCCCAGTACTTAGGAGGCTGAAGCAAGAGTGCCATAAGTGCAAGAGCTACCAGGGTACAGTGTGAAAACATTTCTAAAAAAGAACCATAAAACAAGCATAGCTAGTCCCTTCCCTGAACTCACCTCCCAAACCACTTTCCTGAATGTTGTGATCTACTGCCCGATTGGTCACACGACATGGTATCCTCATTCCCAGGCAGGAGAGAGAACGGAAGTAGGTGACAGACGCGTGTTGAGAGTATCTCAGGGAAGTCACACCTGTGGCTTTTACAAACTTGGCCTTGTTGAAAATTCAGATCGATGGCTACCGCTATTCAAAGAAGGTTCCTATGTAGACTGTTTATCTGTTAGAACTCAGAAGCTGCCATGACAGGGAAGACTGGAGGTTGGAAAATGAGGGGGTGTGCCACGATTTCCAAAGAGTAGATGATATTATTTAGTTGTAAATCACCAGAGTATGAAGAGCTCCAGCTGGAAAACAGTCTCAGGTGGAGGAGGAACACATGAGACATGGGATGCCTCCCTCTGAAAAAGGGACACACTTGCTTTAGATAGGCATACACTCTTAAATTAACGTGTAGGGGAATGAAAGCAAATGCAGCATGGGAAGAAGCTACAGGAGTCAGTTGGCCGGTGGATTGTCTCCATTCTTCCTCTCACCCCTAATAAAACAAAAAATTCTACAGATTTGAGGTCTGAGGAAATTTAACTCCACTCCTCACCTTCAGAAGTCATCCTTAATGGTTGTAAGCCAATCCAAGGATCAGATTGTTGAAGCTAAAATAATTGGTTTAGGGGTGGGCCCATGTCCCAAAGCAGTCTAACCAAAGGGGAGTTCACAGCTCTCGTTTGATGTTTTGGAGAGGAAAATACATGAATGCAGGTACTGCAGTCTTACAGCAGCAGACAGCTATGTGACACAAAGTAGCCAACCCAAAGAAGAAGAAGGAAGGGCAGAACCAACAGAGGGTGAAATCTGAAAAGTTGGAATCTGGAACCCTCGGCATATTCTGAACCTTTGGATCAAATAAGGCCTGATGTTTCACATCTGGAATTTCTAGTTAAATAAGCCAATATATTTCTTATAATGTTTAAATCAATTTAAGATTTAAGATTCTGTCACTTGTAACCAAAACCATTCCCAAGAATACTTTGACCTGCATGTGTTTCTTCTGTGGTCCCTAGAAGCACCTAATAAAGACAAGGTCAAGCATATCTCCTAATCACTTGCACCTCCATATTAAGCCATTGGCCTGCGAGTTGCTTGGGTTCCACAATAGCCATGGGGGTAACTATAAATCAAGAGATTGGGACCGAAAGATCACCAACCTTCTGAATGTCACCCTGAGAATAAGTAGTTGAACTGAGGGCTGAGCTTTCTGGAGTCCAAGCCCAATGCCTTTTCTGCAACTTTGGCTTCACATTATTATTATTATTTTTTGAATCATATATATAAATAACAAAAGTTTATATGTTTGTTCAAACTGCATGTGGAAAACTATCTTGACTTTTGAAAATCTGATGCAATGATCAAAACCACATGTCGAATATTAGTCAGAAGGTGGTGTAGACTGTAGTAGGGTTTTATAGGCAGCTTGGGCAGGCCCTTCAGAGTAATTGGGGTGTGGAATGTGGAAGTCGTTTTTATGGGAAAGTTGGGGCATGGCCTCCTGTAGGCAGCCTCAGGCAAAAGAGTGAGTATATCAGGGGGGAAAAAATCACATTGAACCTGGTGATAAGGTTCATGAGGACGTTAATTAAAAAGAAGCTCATGTTTTAAGGGCTGTGTTGGTGATACACTTTTGAGCAACGCCATAGGACACATCAGAACTAAAACGCTCTAGCCAAAGAGGTCAGTGTGCTTTTGAAAATACCATGTATGGGTTCAGGGTCCCCTCCTGCTCACTAATACACTGCATCGGATCATGTTGCTTCCCAAGATCCGTGTTCATCTACAACAGTTGACAGATGCCGCTACAGCACCCAGTGCAGGCCTGCAGTTGAGGTGACTTAAAATACTGGCATTTGCCTTCAGTCTTGTCAAAAATGTGAGAGAACATACTAGATAGCTCTAATTACACTCTATTGCCACACGTGTTCTGCTTCACTATTATTTTTTGCAGTCTTCTCTGAGTACACCCACTTTGTAAATTAAAGTTTATTGTAGGTGTGTATACATAGGCAAAAATTGACCAAGTTTGATAGTTCTGAAAGTTTCACACATTCACAAGAAGTGAGTAAGAGCAGAGGACTGTACTACATTTTGTTTAAAGACAATAAAGTTTGTCCAACCATGCTATTTTATCCTGCTCAGCCACTTCTTGTTTGCATGCTATTTAAAATTATTTTTGCCAGGATTAAAAATAAGAGATATTCAATTCTATACACATGATATCTAACTCTAGGTTTGTTCTTTGAAGTGATATAAATACTTGATCTGTTCCCTTCATGTCCTGAGATAACAGCAGAGCCACTACAAAGAGTGAGTCTGGGCATCTAATTGACATTGTAGAGGTCAGTACCCTACTCCACCAACCCCAACTGAACCATGTCACTCCGGGCTGTGAACTAGAAACAAATCCTTGTGAGATGAAGGCACTGAGATGCCTGGGCTGTTTGTTGTAGCCATTATCTGTGTTAACTAGTTGATCACCTGAATGGGAATGCATAATTCTTTCACAGAATGCTTCTGAAAGGCTTCAGGCATTCATGGCATCAACTAACCCAAAAACTCCACAGTCCGAATAATGTCATCCTATATCCTGAAGACTGCTTGCTTAGTCTTGGGACTATCTATAGGTACTGAGTCCTGCAGTCTCCTGTGACCTGTGCTCCCTGGTAATCAACTTTTGGCTACAGAGATGATTGTTCTCTGGCAAAGTTCCCATGGTGATGTATTTTTGTTTGTTTGTTTGTTTGTTTTCATTCTTGATGACTGGGCCTAGGCTTATCCTGGGTAGGTTATCCTTACTACTTGAATAGACAAGGAGGCTGGCTATACCTGGGGCTGCTGAAACCTACCCTGAAAATTTCCAGAGAGATTAGCACTTTCACAACTCAGAACTTTGGTTCTTGATGGACCCTTCATGTTTATGGAACATGTTCCATTCCATACATTTATCATCTGGTCTACCTCATTTCAACTTCAACATGAAATTCAACCTTTGTCTCGATTTCTATGTTCTATCCCCTAAATCAGTTATGAAAAGATGCTGATGTGTATAATGTGCACACCAACAAAAATCTAGCTAGAACTAAAGTGATTTTGGCCTATCTATTCAATCTTGCTATAGTTTAGGCGATAAGTGGCTCCAATGGCCCATATACTCAAGGTTTGGCCTACAGTGCCAAAACACTGGGAGATGGTAAAACCCTCAGAACATTGAGCTTACAAAGACCTCTTTAGGTCACTGTGGACATAAACTTGAAGGTAGCTCTTTGCACTCTCTTTGTTGTTTGGCTTGTGTTGAGGTGAGCAATTTTGTTCTAACGTATCATAGCAATACACCATGATACCTCACCAAGAGCCTAAAGTCAAGGACGTCCACAGAGTGGAGCCTAGTTACGCTCTGTCTGGCGTTCCAGAGCCTTTTCCCAGCTATGTGTCTCATTTTAAATGTTGCAAGTATCCCATACTCTGTTCAAAAATGGAACTTGAGTTGAAGATGGCTCATCAGGTAAAGCATTTGCATAGCAAGCCTGACTATCTGAATTTGATCCCTAGAACCCATGTAAAGGTAGAAGAAAAAAGTGACTCCACAAAGGTTCTCCTGACATCTACACATGTGCTAAGGCTCCTCTCTCTCTCTCTCTCTCTCTCTCTCTCTCTCTCTCTCACACACACACACACACACACACACTCACACACAAGTTGAAAACACATGCACACACAAACACAGAGAGAAAGATGGAGAGATGGAAAGAGTAATAATGTGTTTTAAATGAACTTGTTGTTTTCCTCAACTCTTTTATCACTATGCCTCCCAGTGAATGCTACCATAAGCCATTCTCTATTAAACTTTGAGTCATCATAATAGAAGAAAATAGCATTTGTTAAAGACTCACTAGCTGACTTGAACTGCATTTTCTAGTTCAATCACTAAAACTACTATGTGAGATTAAGGCATGAGAGTAATTTCATTGAGAAAAAGATGGAGCTTTAGAGTGAGAGCACGTGCTTTTGAATCCCGGGGCTGCGTTACCTCAGAACCTTGCTGTGCTGGTAGCCTTTTTCTGTTTGATCTTCCTTCTCCAATCTGTCACCAAAACTACTCAAGTTCTACCTTAAAAATAAGAATTTCTCAAGTCTCAATTTTTTTTTCTATTACTATTGCCAAATATTTATCCCTAACTTTCAATATTTGTTACTACACATTATTTATTTATTTATTGCTTAAGAATGCCCTGCAATGTACTCACAATGTATTAAACATTATATTGAACATTCTGAAAAGATTAACTCTTCAGCAATCACATGAGATGGATTTTTCCTATTACATTGATGATGTAACTAGCCCAAGATCACATCATTAATAACTGAACCCTAAAGATGTGACTCTAGCCATGGTCTCAATCAGAACATCATCATGTCCCTCCAATATAATCATGGTAGGTCCTTGGTAGTTTCTCTGTCACCAGCTCTGTAGACAGTCTCAAGAAATTTTCTGCAGTTACAAGTGTAACCTGGGTCCTGTCTCTCGCTTAGAGCCCTGTGGGCAATGTCTTATTGGATCTTGTACTGTTCAGCATAACCTCCTGTTATCCAACTTTAGGTGATGCAGTCTACTTTCCTGGCATGTATTCTAGTCACTCGCTACAAAATCACAGCTCTTCTTCACACCTCACCTCATCCAGGCGCATGTTTAGTAGAGGCTCTCAACTCTGAAGGGAAAGCCCATCTACTCTACAAGGTTCCAGTATCACTTCCTCTACAAAAGACTCATTTCTTTCTATAGTACTCAATATACTATATTCTAATCAGTTTCAACCCTTTTTCATCCCCACACCACAAATAGAGTGGCCAAATGCTCAAAAAGCCAGTGTTGCAACATTTCAGCTTTGCCCAAAGTCCTCAGGACACAATAAGATCACAGGCTATAGTTGCAGGGTGACACAGACTCTATATGATTTGCTCTGGCCCTCACCAGAGGATATTGGAATACCACCATTCTGAAACTTGAGCAGAGAATAAGTAGTTTCAGAAAAGTAAGGAAACAATTAAAAGCTTGCATTTCATTTTCTGGACAAAGTCAGAGTTGAGTGCAAATATATACAATTTGAGAAAATAATTAGAGCCATCCTCTGGGGGAGTTCTCCTCTTTTTTAATTTTCACTGTGTAACTGCAGCGTGCTTCTTGGTGGTCAGAGAAACACACAGACACCCCACCTTCTGAGGCTTATGTTTCTTGGGAGAGTGGGACAGTGTGAATTTCTGCTCACAGGTATCCACACTCACTGAAATCTTCTTACAGTTGGGTAGTTTTCTGTTGTGCTTTCTATGTTTTACTGTAGCAAGATCACCTTGCTATGGCCACTTTGGTACCACCTTGTTATGACCAGATTGAAACCATGGTCCTCTTTTACCAGAGGTTGTTTAGAACCAACTTGTTATGCTTATGTTCTGCTTCTGAAACCTCTCCTATCAGCCTGCCAGTTTGCCATTTGGAAAACTGCTACTCCTGAACTATCAAAACCTTATTTTCCCTACATCCAGTGCTGATCTCTTGAACAGCATAATTAGAAAGAAACAGCTTATATATACAAATAAAAAAAACCCTGCTTTAATTTTAAAAAAAAAGAAGAGTAACACTGATTTTGGAAGACACTACTTGGTTATAACATACATTTCTACTAATTGGATATGAAGATTCCGGTTTCCTGGTCTTTACCGCACTGGGTATTGACAACTCTTTTTCTTTATTCAAGCTAATGAATAAAACAATACAGCAAATTGTTTCTACTTGCACGGCTACAATCCTAGAATGTCTGCTTATGGAGGTTTAAACATGTTCAGTTCCTTTTCTGTGATTTATCTGCTTAATACGATTTTCTTTTTCTGATTAATTTGAAGATGCTCATGATAACTTAGAGTTTACAACCCCAGAGAATGCCAGAACAAATTGATAATGTATAATGTGGAAAAGATATTGCTTCTGGGCCTTTTGGCTAAGACCAAGTGTAGTATCTTACTGGTTTAATATGGAAATGATAAAGTCAAATAACCTTTGACACTGACATGCTTTGGAAACCTATATGAGAAGTAATAAGCCAGATTTGGTACAGGCCTACAATTCTTACACTCAGAAGCCTGAGGCAGGAGGATTGCAAATGAGAATCTATCCCAAATAATATCTATCTCAAAAATAAAGTAAAATAAAATAATTTGTTTGAGGGTTGACTATGTAGTTATGTTGTAGAGTGCTTGCCCAAGGTATGAGGGACTTTGGTGCTGATCCTCAGATAAGACAGTGTGTGTGTGTGTGTGTGTGTGTGTGTGTGTGTGTGTGTGTGTGTGTTTGTGGGGGGGGGAGAGAAAGGAAGAGACAGATAGACAGAAATAAACAGAAAGAAAGAGAAATAGAGAAAGAAAGAACACAAGCATCAGACTGTGTATCTGAATGGCTAACATGCTCTTTTGAAGCCGTAAGAAGATTGAGGCACAGAAATCTAAATTTCGGGGCCAGCCTAAGCTGCACAGTATAACCCTTCTTAGAAATCCAAATTCATAAAGATGAATTTTTAAAAATAAATAAAAATTAAAAGATAAATGAATTTTTAAAAAATTGTTTGGATTGGCTAGAGGAATTTTTGAGAACTGTTTTCAGTGAAAAGAAGCAAGTTCTAGGCGATCTGTTTCATTTGATTCCATTTTTGCTTACGGAAACCAGAAAATAAACCCTGTGAAACTCACTTGTGTACATGTGGAAGTGTCCTTATAAACAGCCAAGTTTTAGTAACATAGAGGAAACACAGGGAAGGGTTACACATACTGGAATCTCCCAAGAATGCAAGAGTAGAAGAGGGGGAAGGAGTAGGCATTTTTTCCTTTATGGTACTGTATCCAATGATTTACATCAATGGATTCCTGATAAATTTGAAAATAATATTTACGCCAAAAAATGAACAGACAAAATTTTTAAATAATTTTTAATTTTTTGACATCTTTATGCAGGTATAAAAGGTATTTTAATCAGATTTATATCCCCCCCACTCAACTCCTTTTGCTAGGATTTATTTTTATTTATGTATATAAATATAAGTAAAAGGTGCCTATGGAAGCCAGAAAAACAGATCAAACCCCAGGATCTGGAATTGCAGAGAGGGCCGAGTTCCCATCATGGGTGCTGGAAAGCATACTCAGTTCCTCTATGAAAGAGCAAGCACTCTAAACTGCTGAGCCATCTCTAGTCCTCTCTTACTAACCTCCGCTGTCTGAAACCTTTCCTCCCAACATGCCTTCCTATTTTCATGCTTTTCCTTTAATAAATCATTGAATCTAGTTGGTACTGTCCATATGCACATGGGTGAAGGGTTATATATTAGATCATAGTCAACTTAGCAGGAACTATATCTATGACTCCCCCTTTTCCAGTATCCATTAACTATCAATATCTCCTCAGCTACAAGTGAGGTCTCATGTTGGCATACTTTGTAAAAAAAAACAAAACAAAACAAAAAAAAAAAAAACCTCTTGTATTTACATATCTTATATCTCTTTTTCTGTGCTCCACCCCCATCCCTTCCAACACTACAACACCAGGTAGTAGACAGAAAGGGTTAGTGGGAAAGGGGGAGGAGTTGTATGGTTTTTTTTTTGTTTGTTTGTTTGTTTGTTTGTTGTTTTGGGGGTGTTTGCATTGGAAAGTTTTTTACAATTTTTTCATTGTATATCCAAATTGAAGCCCTCTGTCTCAACTCCCTCCAGTCCCTCCTTTCCTCCCTCTTCCCCACTATCCCCTTCCCCTAGTCCACTGTAAAGAGAAGTTCTCCTTCTCTACCATCTGCCCATAGCTTATCAAGTCACATCAGGACTGCCTGGATCCACTTCTCTGTGGCCCAGCAAGTCTGCATCGCCAGGGGCAGTGATCGAAGAGCAGGGAACTGATTTCATGAAAGAGGCAGCCCCTGCTCTCCTTGCTCACCACATGTAGACTGAGCAGTCGATCAGCTACCTTTGAGCAGAGGATCTAGGTACTCTCCATACATAGTCCTTGGGTGGTGCATCAGTCTCTGCAGGACCCACTGGACTCGGGTATTTTAACCTTGTTGGTCTCTTTGTAAGGCACCTGTCCCCTCCAAGTCCTTCCATCTCTGCCTTCTCTTATAAGACTCCCTATGTTTTGCCCAAGATGCTGGGAGTCTCAGCATCTGCTTCAATCCCGTTAGGTGGAGACTTTCAGAGGACCCTCTATAGAGACTCCAGTCCTGTTCCTCCTCTTCCACTGCTCCAGGTGTCTATCCTGTTTGCCCTTCTGAATGAGATTTAAGCATCCCTCCTAGGGTCCTCCTTGTTTAGCTCCTTTATGTCTGTAGATTTTAGTATGGCTATCCTATATTATAAATTACTCTTTTATTCCACTTTATACCCATCAGAATGGCTAAGATCAAAAACTCAAGTGACAATACATGCTGGAGAGAATATGGAGAAAGGGGAACCCTCCTCCATTGCTGGTGGAAGTGCAAACTTGTACAACCACTTAGGAAATCAATATTGCACTTTCTCAGAAAATGGTACTATCTCAAGATCCAGCTATCCCACTCCTGGGCATATACCCAAAAGATACCCCACCATTTAACAAGGACATTTGTTCAACTATGTTCATATCAGCTTAATTTGTAATAGCCAGAATGTGGAAACAACCTAGATGTCCCTCAGCAGAGGAATGGGTACAGAAATTGTGGCACATTTATGCAATGGAATACTACTCAGCTATTAAAAACAAGGAAATCATGAAATTTGCAGGTAAATGGATGGGACTAGAAAAGATCATCCTGAGTGAGGTAACCCAGAAACAGCAAAATATGCATGGTGTACTCCCACTTATGAGCAGATATTAGCTGTATAATATAGAGCAGTTCTTTCTTAGCTCCTTCTTGAGTTAGGGTTGTTGGGTTCCTTGGAGCCAGTCCAATCCTCCTTTCAGGAGTGATGCAGTGTTTCACTGTATCAACAGCAACAGGAACTGTTGGGGGGTGGGGAGCAGCAACATTGTTTTTTTGTTTTGTTTTCTCAGAGCTACTCCACACTCTTGGCTCTGGCATTTATTCTCTCTCCAGAGTCTGCAGAGGTAAGCTCTCTGCAGCTGGCAAAGAGCTCCTCTCAGAGTCCACACGAGGCAAAGTGTTTGCTGCTGTGGACCATCTAAATCAGTCTCACATCCCACACCTGGGATTAAAACAAATACATGTTTGCATCCACAACATCTTCCCATTTCTGTTTTTTTTTTTAATAAGGCTTTTCTTTTAATATAAATGAAACTTGCTGTTGCTTTCTTAAAAGGAGATGCTCAAGGAATCAAACCCTTGTTGGAGCAACAATTTCCCTCGGCTGCTCTTGTCTAGATCAGCTCCTACTTGTTGCTGTTGAGATTCAAGCTAGATTCCTAATGGCTAGAAGTTAGTTACCTACACAGTTTTGCGGAGAACCAGTGCTACCAGAAAGGGTTCATTTGCTTCTCTTTCTCTCAGAGTTAAGTTCTGAAGGTTCATTGAGCATTTTGATGTCTAAAACTTTTGGTGGCTACTGGGAAAGCTGAGTGTGATGATCTTGTAATCTGAAGCTGCTCCTCGGGCAGCTCAGTTTCTTCAAGATAAACCTTTTTTTTTTTTAATGAGCTATTTTTCTTTAATCCTTTCAGCCTGTGGAGCCTTCTTTCTACTCCTCCTGGCTCCTGAGCCTGCTCAAAGGCTACAGGAACTCACAGGGAAAGTGTGCGGAGCAGGACTGGGTGACAATTCTGGGGAATTCTGGTTCTTGATTACCAGGTGTTCTCCCTTTACCAACAGCACTTTTGCTTTCCAAGAATTTCAACCTCTACCCAAAAATTTGCTAGCTGCATTGCCAAATCTCTGCATTGACTGCTTCACACTAAAAAGGAAACTTCTCTAGCCACAGCTGAAAGCAGCACCAATCCATCAGTATGAACATAACATAAACATTTAGGAGGCATTTTGACATATTCATTTTGCAAAACAACAGTGATAATAGTTTCCCTACTAGGGCCTATGTCCTCCACAACCACAGGCTTTTGACCCCAGTTAGCATTACTAGGCATTACTTTCTTTCTGTTGATCAGGCCTCAGATCCAATCATAAAGTGGTTATTTCCATAACAGTCACGCCACTATTAGTGCACCAGTAGGCGTATCTTGTCTGGCAGGTGAGTCTTGATACAGCTATTTTATATAACAGTGTACAGTCGCAAACGCAAGAAACTAGAAACTATATAGGTAAGTTTATCTTCTGTTAGCATGCCTTCAAAGCAATGGTTCAATTATTCAAATATTTTTTCTGGGCTATCAGCAATGTGTGTTAACTAAAATCTTTCTTTTGTACACAAACATAGATGTGAACCCAAGGGTCTTAGAATATAAGCCAAATATGGCAAATGCATTCAGCTGGTTGTATCCTGTCACTTCTAAGACGGTCCCTCCCCAACTAAGGTTATCTTGAATCCTTAAAGACTCACCAGAGTCACCGTAGCATTTTCAGTAGAGGACAATGCAGCCACTTTTGATGAGAACTGATAGACTAAGATCAGAAAGAAGAGGAGAACCTCCCCTATCAGTGGACTTGGGGAGTGGCATGCATGCAGAAAGGGGAGGGAGGGTGGGATCGGGAGGGGAGGAGGGAGGGGCTCATGGGGGGATACAAAATGAATAAAGTGTAATTAATAAAAAATTAAAAAAATTAAAAAAATTTTAAAAAAGCTAACTAGAATCACCTGGTAAAAAAAAAAAAAAAAAAAAAAAAAGACTCACCAGAGCCACTGTAGCATTTTCTAAGTGAAACTGAATCCAATTGCCTAGTGATGACAAGCACTCTTCCTCCATAGCTTCCATTTTGCTAAAATCTGTCTCTTCTTCCTCTTAAGAGGAAATTGCCTCCAGAAGAGACTTCCACACACCCCAAATATTGTGCAACTAATACCTGTTTAAAAAAAAAATTATCTGAATATTTCTGTGAGGTGAAATTTAAATAGAGAAAAAGACTCTCTCTACAATGGAAGGGGTACTGGCCAAAGAAATTAGAAGCAAATCACGTTTCTGCTTAAGGTCCACCAACTTTCTTTGACTGATGCCTACTGTTGTAGGTACTCATAGGATCCAACTGCTAAGCTGATACGACTGGGTCCCAGCACACTACTGTTTAAGACAGTTAAAGACCATACTGCCTTTTGATGATCCCTCTCATCCCTGCCTGGCACAGCTTACATTCTTCACACACAAAAGAAGAGATAACATATATAAATATTAAGAACTATTATCCAGCAAAGTTACATGATATATCTGTTATAATTAATTATTCTATTCTCCCAGCACCTCCTCCTTTTTTATTTCTTTTTTCTTTGTGTCTTCTCTGAATCAGGGTCTCACTGTGTCTCAAGTTGGCCTGTAACTCTCTATGTAGCCTAGGTTGGCCTTGACCTCTTGATGTCCCTGGCTCCACAACTGAGTGTTGGGATTACAGGCAAGCATGTAACACCGTGCCAAGCAACACATTTTTCCCCAACAGCAACACAAAAATAATAATACTAACCTCTCAGAAACTCAGCAGAGGATTAAGTAAGATAACGAATGCCTAACACCATGCTCACTCTCTAGTAGAAGAAAATACCCTGTCTGCTGACCAAGGAAACTGCTGGGCAGGCCAAGGGAAGGTCAGGACTTAGGACAGCCTCCCTCCTTCTCTGTTAAGGCCCAAGTATTTTTTTGGATGCACAGTCCATGTTAATTTGTGCAACCTCTTGCCTATCTTGTGCTTATTCTGGGTATAAATAGGTGACTTCAGCCGTCAGCACTGTCACTTCATCCCTCCTGTGAGCGCCAGGGACATGCAGCAAAGAAAGAATGAGAGAAAGAAGTTATGGGGGTGTACAGCAGAGGGGGGAGATGAAGAGAAGTGATTGGGGAACAAAATTAATAAAATAAGCCCTCAAGCTACACTGACTGGCATCAACGTTGCACAGTACAGTCAGAAGAGGAGGGATACCGCCAACATGGCAAGAACAGTAGCGTCCCCCCGGTCTGTGTAAACTCAGTCCCATTGCTTTTGCCCTAAGCTTGAGTCTGGTGTTAAACACAGGAACCCTTTATCTCCTGTATCTGGTTTCTATGTCTTCCCCATGGAGCATCACAAGACCTTGATGTTGTGAAGAAGATATTATCCCACACTCAGCCAGGGTCATTTTTCAAGATCTTCCATCCAGGCATGAGTCAGAATGAATAACTCAGCCTGACGTGGAAAAAAATTACGAAGTGAGCAAAGAGAAAACTATCATCCTAAATAAATCTGCCTAATCAAGATTAAGTTTTGTTGGTGTTGGATGGGGGAGGAGAAACAAGAAAATTTTAAATTTTAAACTAAATTTTCAATGTTTAGTTTGACCTGTGGCTTTTATCAAGACTTTATCTTTTCCCCCCTTGGTTTTTACTTTCTCTCCTGTATCAACTGTTATATGTACAAACACACACACACACATTTTTATGCCCTTTATTTTATTTTACAGCAGAAATTTTGGATAAAGAACCTAATTTTCCTATGTGTCCTTTACTAGACATCTCGTTCATTTTAGCATTCACTATGGTTTCATCCAAAAATTCCCCAAACCCAACTTGCCAATGTGAACAACTATCTCTTGGTTAACAAATCTAAAGGCTTTTTAAAACAGCCATGCTCTCTGTCCTCATTTCTACCCTCATCTCCCTAGATGCTGAGAAAGCATTTGACAAAATCCAACACCCATTCATGTTTAAAGTCTTGAAGAGATCAGGGATACAAGGCACATACCTAAACATAGTAAAGGTGATATACAGCAGGCCTATAGCCAACATCAAACTCAATGGAGAGAAACTTAAAGCAATCCCACTGAAATCAGGGACAAGACAAGGCTGCCTACTCTCTCCATACCTCTTCAACATAGTACCTGAAGTCCTAGCCAGAGCAATAAGACAAGTAAGGGAGATCAAGGGGATACACATTGGAAAGGAAGAAGTCAAATTATCACTATTTGCAGATGATATGATAGTATACATGAGTGACCCCAAAAACTCAACCAGAGAACTCCTTCAGCTGATAAACACCTTCAGCAAAGTGGCTGGACAAAAAATTAACTCAAAAAAAAATCAGAAGCCCTCCTGTATACCCAAGACAAAAGGGCAGAGAAAGAAATCAGGGAAACAACACCCTTCACAATAGCCACTAATAACATAAAGTACCTTAGGATGACTCTAACCAAGCAAGTGAAAGACCTGTTTGAGAAAAACTTCAAGTCTCTGAAGAAAGAAATCGAAGAAGACATCAGAAGATGGAAAGATCTCCCGTGCTCATGGATTGGTAGGATTAACATAGTGAAAATGGCCATTCTGCCAAAAGCAATCTACAGATTCAGTGCAATTCTGATCAAAATACCAACACAATTCTTTACAGACCTTGAAAGAAAAATTCTCAACTATTTCTAGTTAGCTAAAGAATGAATGTGTGTGAGAGAGTGTGTGAGTGTATGTATGTGTATATGTGTATGTATGTAGTCATTATCTATCTTCCCAAGAGTGTGTCTAATTCATTACTCTAAAATGGGAAGGGAGATGCGTTGTGTAGCTTTTCTCTGTCTTTTAAGAAAGAAAGCTGCAGAAATAGCTTCAAACCAAGAGAGATTGAAATTTATTCTTTTGGTATATGACATCCTTGGTTTTCTCATCCAGGCTTGGGTGTTTTGTACTTCTGTGAGACTCCGAAGAATCAAACCATCTTGGTGTAGATTTATAAATGTGAGCCACACTCTGTCAGTCTCCGGCATTTAACTTATGTAATCAAGTGCATTCAATTTTATATATTAGCAAGTTTCAGATTTTCAGAGGACTTTAAAAGATAGATCTGTTCTCCAAATCTCACACGGCATTCCTGGGTCTGCTTGGTGATTTACCCCTTGGCCATTCTCTGAGGCCTCACTTGCCTTCTACTCATAACAGGCCCAATGGGGACAGGTGAGAAAGAGCTGGTTGCCTGGATTCAAAACTGAATGATCCCAAAGTAGGTTCACAGCTCAGTAAGGCTGCTATTTTGTGCCATTCTTGAGCCAACTAATACATATATATATAAATTTTTATATATAAATATATATAATATATATAAATTATATATATATATAAATATATATATTTAAAAATCATATATTGAAATATATATATTTCAAAATCATATATTAAACTAATTTGATTTTTAAAATCAAGCTTAAAAGACTGGTGTCAGAGTCTTCTGAGAATTCCTATTATCTTTTCTCATGTTTTTATAAGAAAAGCCAGACCTAAGTTAAATTATTATAGTTAACCTCAAATCCCACTTCTGCTTCAAGAGTATTCTAGGATTCTTTGCTCATCGTTAACTGTGAATCTCCATATTCCTGACTCATGTGTTGTCCTTGTGAGAAATAACTACAATCAAAGAAGTTGATTAAAAGTGGCATTAATTGCTACATCCTTCCCAACTATCAATATTATTTTAGGTGTTGATATTTTGTGTTCTCAGATTTTCTGCCTTTTCTTACTATCATCCCATATCTGAAATTTTACAAGTTTATTTTCCACAAATGAGATCTACTTAGGAAGCACACTTAAGATCAGACTTCTTCCAGGTCACTGTCTTCTTCAAAACTATTCGAAGGAAATAAACTCAAAACAAAAACACTACTTAAGCATAGTCTTGGACAGGGTCCCACATGATTCCCAGTTGCAACACCACCTTGCTATGTCATTTTGTTCAAGTGATGTCTCTAATCTTCTGCAGCCAGAAAAAAAAAATTATGATCTCTGGCAATAGAGTGGGAAGTGGGTGGTGATTAAAGGACCCAAGAACTATCAACTGATTTAGGCCTTTGTTTGAGAGGTACTGGATAGGAAAGACAGTATTATTCTTACTCTGTGCCTGAGGGTAGAAAAGAATAAGAGTGTTATGCATTCTTTGTCCAGATGTCTCCAATCAGGATTAGATTCTTGAATCTCTTCCAAGATAAAACCTAGATTATCTTATTCCACACACCTTGAGTTAAGAAAGAATACCTAGAAAACAATAGAAATTCAAAATTGTTTCTATTTATTTGCCTGGCAGAACTTCCCCTTCCTTGACATCATTTTTCTCCCCATGATTACTTTTTAGGAAAAGAACACGTTCCTTTTTTCCAGATTACAGAGAGGTCAGTGGGCACTAGATGGTTAGAAGATAAACTCTAACTAGAAGAGGGTTAGCACTATGTGTCAAGTAAATCTAGTTTCGCCTTTAGGAAATCAATTCCTTTTGCCTAATGAAAAGAAAAAAAAATGAGACATTTTGTATGTATTCATTGACATACGGCCTGGTCTACATACCTCAAATAATTTAACATAACTAGAATCAGTGTATTCAAAAAGAGATTTTAAAACACCCAGATCTTTTGGGTACTTTACCAAAGCAGGCTTTGATTCCCCACATAATTTAACTTAACTTTAGAGTCTACATTTTAAAACTCTATGCTATCTTTTTGTGTCGTTCTGGTAAACTCCACCTACTGGCACTATACTAGTGACTTAAAATTCTCTAGCTGTAGCCCCAGGTTCATTTTTTAACCTCCTATTAATCACCTGTACTTGAACATCTGATGGCATCCCTCAAACTAAACTGCTAAATGAATGCTCTTGATTCCATATTCCCATAATACTTGGATAAGTCACTGCTGTTGTCCTGAATGCACTACAAAAGGTAAACACACACACACACACACACACACACACACACACACAATCCATTTTCTAAAGCATGAGTTCACACAGATGATGAGTGGTGGAGAACTGAGAATTGAAATAATGTCTGATGTAGTAGCTGCTTTGGTAACTCACACAAATGATCAAGTAAACAGAACAGTGGCAGGCTAGCTGACCAGATGTGGGAAGTAAAGGAAGATAAATTGGAATAACTGGTCAGTGAGTCAGATATTCATCCTCACAGGTCTGTAGCCGACTTTTTCCAAACCCTGACAGCTGAAATTAGAATCCTATCATGCTCTGAACTGTATGCCTTTCCCACTTTATGACACGTCAGCAGTAGGTAGAGTCAGAGTAAGAGAATTTCATGTTCAAAGCCTCAAAGAAACATGATGCTTCTTCCTTTTCATTGGGTCAAATGTCAATCACACAGTGTGGCTCAGACTCAAAAATCAGCACCCAAATGGGTTGTTCCTATGGAGTCTCTCATGTAAGGCATCCCATGCTGAGGAAACTGAGGCTGATGTCTCCCAAAGCTATGAACCTCAATCTCCCACACTCAAAGCTCTTTATGCGGATCTGTCCAAGAAATGAGGTTTTCCTGGCAGGAAAAAGTGCCATTTAGGGATAGTAGAATCCCCCACAATTCAAAAAGGCAGGTAGGTTTGGAAACACAGGATTGTAAAAGATGTTATATACATAAATAGAGTGACTATAACATTTATTTTCCCAATAGAGACACCTTTGAGATGAAACAGTGGTAGTGATTACACTGGAACAACACGGGACCAGGAGGGACGTAGGCACATGGGGCATGAAATTACCCAAAGTGCAAAGGAAACAGGATGTACACACTTTCTGCCCCTGTGAAATCCCTTTCTGATGAGTAAACACAGGAAGCTCTTAATAAGTTGAACCCTATGTTGTTTTAAGTGCAGATGATTTTATACCTAGTTGGATTACTTCATTTTTCCAATGGATTTAAATATTTGGGGATAGAAACATGAAAGGTTATGACTGGTCCACATAAATGCTTTGCCTAAAGTTGTTGCCTTGTTCCTTCAGCCAGCCTCTGTTGAACATCAGGTACAATTTGAGAACTAATTAGAGCTCTGAGAAAAGCAATTATAAAAATGAGTGGCACATACCTTCCCTCAAAGAATTGGCATCCTAATAGCTGAGATACATGAAACCAAGTAATTACTATGTGATGTATTTAAATGCCAAAGCACATATTTCCCAAGATGGCACACATGGCTAGTTAAGATTCTTGCGAGTGCCGGCATCTCTCATTATACTAGGCCATCTTGTTTTGTGATGTAGACTCCAGGTAAATTGTAATTCTTCTTGGCTTTGTTTTTCTTACTAAAGTCTATTTGTATCTCAGTTCACAACATATACTTAAGAGTTATAAAATTACATGCACTTACATATCTTCAGGCTGTTAACTAAAAAAGAAACTCTCCTTTTTCCTCTCTTCTGAGTTTAAATTACATGCTTCTCAGATTCTCCTTCGCCTTTTATGCCACATGGGTAAATGTTTGCTGTGCAGGGGTACTTATTAAGAAAACATGACCATCTCAGCCAAATTGCAAAATCTACCACACAAGTTTGAGTGAGGAGGCTGCTGAATGAACAATCTGAAATACCCATTCAATTCAGTGCTGCTGAAATCCCTCAGTTGCCGGGCATTATTTGTATAAACTTCTCTTTGGGAGAACTTAGTATTTTATTGTGAGACCTCCTATGAGTGCTTATATTTTCTCTACTGGCTTCGGATGTAATCAACACCACATTGCCTCAGTAGTCTGAGGACTGCAAGACTTCCCACAAACACTGGCTCACTTATCTGGGTTTACTTCCCTCTATATCAAGAGAGCTTTCCAAATTGATTCGTTTATTTGAGAAAAGTAGAGTGTAAAATTAATTCACAGACTTCTGTATCTAAAATCATGTGTTCTTTTATTCATTTTACATTTAGTAAAATGCAGTCTACTAGATATATATGACACTGTCTGCCCAGAATCTCCATCTGTTCTCTGGAGATCTAATCTCTGACTCTTCTCTCCTCTCCCACACAGTCTCACTTGACCCTGACTTCTGGCCACACTAGATGGGTCCAGAGCCAGCATCTACCCAGGCTTAACCAATCATACCTGCTTCCTGCCTAATCATCAGCTTCACCAAAGCCAACTAGTTTGGGGTAGGTATTGACCAGTCTTGGACCCATTTCACTCCTTCAAGATTATTT
The DNA here is from genome assembly GCF_907164565.1 of Psammomys obesus. Taxonomy (NCBI): domain Eukaryota; kingdom Metazoa; phylum Chordata; class Mammalia; order Rodentia; family Muridae; genus Psammomys; species Psammomys obesus. The sequence continues at coordinate 39,876,470 of NW_026587216.1, read as the reverse complement.
GAAAAGTGTTGAAGTCACATTTTCCTGTCTGTCAGAAAAAGCCACAACATGTAAAAGTCTACCTATATTTACACTCGACATCAGAGAATTCCACGTTGTTACTTGAAAATTGTCCATATTCTCATGGAGAAAACAATTATCAATCTCCTTATTAAAAGATAGTTTCATTATTATTTTAATTTGTCCTTTACAAATATTAATGAGATTGGATTTCATCCTGTAGGCTTAGCTTAGTCACCAAACGTACTCTAAAGCGTAGATTTTTCACTAAACCTACTTTATTTAGGGTTCTTAAGCAGCTTTACCTGCCTTCCAACCCTGCCCTCTCCCGCCCCCGAAGCCTTAGGTAGGAGATTAGTAGGAAAAGGGCTGTAGACCTCTTTTATTTACTTCTTGCTGATTAGGTAGATGGGTCTTTAGGGGATTACCAGACTCACTAGTCAGGATATTAGCAGTCCATTCTAAAGGTCAACACCAAGCAGCAACACGAAGTCAGGGAAAGCCAGAAGACTCAGTTGGATTGTCTGAAGGAGCTCTTTGGAACATTTCTTTCTGTGAAATCAAGTGTAGAAGCACGAAGATCAGCACAGTGGTGTTAATCCAAAACACAATGTTTTACTGTGTGTGAACCTCTATATATCTCCTCTCCTCAGAGTCCACCTATGGATATTCTCAGCTGGCCGAAGCCATGCCCCTTGCACCTGAGAGCTCACAGCAAAAATATTGCATGCCCTCTGACAGGCCAACCTGGGCAAAACAACACATGCCCAGCTTGCAGCAAAACATCACACAGCAAAACTTAGTCTTCAGAGAAACCAGAAACTTCCACTTCATCATGCTATGCTCATATTCCTTATACATTTTATATTAGTTTGTGGTTATATTAGCTTTAATGGCTTTAACTTTATCAGTCTATAGTCAAAAAATACTTTCAGCCTTAAAATTAAGCTACTGATTACTTCACAAGATACATACCTAAACCAAGAAACAGAGGAAAGTTAAAAACAGAAACTGAAAATGAGCACAGGGAGTCTTATGGAAGAAGGAGGGAATAGAAGAACCTGGAGGGGACAGGAGCTCCACAAGGAGACAACAAAGCCAAAAAAATCTGGGCCAAGGGGGGCCAGCAGAGACTAATGCTCTAGCCAATGACCATGCATGAAGAGGACCTAGACCCCCTGCTCAGATGTAGCCCATGGCAGCTCAGTTTCCAAGTGGGTTCCCTAGTAAGGGGAGCAGGGGCTGTCTTTGACATGAACTTGGCTGCTTAATCTTTGATCATTTCCCTCTGGTGCCAGCCCACAGAGGAAGAGATTCTAGGCAGTCCTGATGAAACTTCATAGGCTAGGGTCAGATAGTAGGGAAGGAGGATTCCCCCTCTTAGTGGACTAGGGGAGGGAGATGGGGGAAGAGGGAAGGAGGGTGAGACTGGGAGGAGATGAGGGAGGGGGCTACATTCTGTATATAAAGTGAATAAACTGTAAAAAATAAAATATAAAATATAAAAAAGACCTAATAAAATTTAAAATAAAGTATTCAAAATACACTTCAAAGTAAAAAATAAGCAAACGAAGATTTCATTTTAAATTTTATAAAAGTAGCATTCTATTTAAAAAGTATGAAGGGATAAACCATAATGAGCCTTAATAAGTTGTTAATGTCCATGTACAAAGAAGAGACACTCTAACCAATGGGAATACAATCCTGCAAAAACTTTATGATCAAGAGGCCAGTTAAGGGGTCAGAGAGGGGATCATCATATTTTGAAAACAGCAAAGAAAGGAAAATATATGTTTTTTCAAACAGTCACTTTATACTTAATGAAAATATTTAACCAGTAAGTATATTTAATTAAATTTTTTAAACAAGAAATGACCCTAAGTACAGAATCACAAACAACAAGAAAATTAAAGTTAGCAATACCATCTAAAGTTTAGTAAAATCTCTGCTACTTAGAAATATTGAAGTGCTGTTAAGTAATCATTGGTGGGCACAGAAACTCAAGTGGAAACTACAGATATTTAGAAAGGATGACAAAAAAGGAGAAAGAAAACAAACAACAACAACATCAACAAAACCCAAACCACTGTGTGGCAACCTCTGGGCTGTAGTGCAAATGCATTTTATATACAGATGTTCTTGTTTAAAAAAATATATAAAAACCTAAGTATCTAGTTTCACTAATGCTTTCAATAAAGTTCTGCAAATTATGGCCAAATTAAGCATAGGGAAGCTACTAATAGAGCAATCCCCCTATTAGCAACTTAACAGATCACATTTAAGCCTTAGGAAAAAAAGAAGCAAACACACTCACATGGAGTAGAGAGCAGGAAATAATCAAACTCAGAGCTGAAATCAATAAACACATCATTCACCATGATCAAGTAGGCTTCATCCCAGGAATTCCGGGATGGAACAGCATACAAACATCCATCAATATCGTCCACCACATAAACAAACTAAAAGAAAAAATACCAGATGATCATCTCATTAGATGCAAAAAAATCCATTGACAAAACCCAACACCGTTTATGATGAAAGTCTTGGAAAGATGAGGGATACAAGGCCCATAACTAAACATAATAAAGGCAATATACAGCAAGCCAATAGCCAACATCAAACTAAATGGAAAGAAACTGAAAGCAAACCCACTAAAATCAAGGACAAGACAAGGTTGTCCACTCTCTCCATATCTCCTCAATATAGTACTAGAAGTACTAGCTAGAGCAATAAGACAACTAAAGAAGATCAAAGGAATGCAAATCGGAAAGGGAGAAGTTAAAATATCGGTATGTGCAGATGAAGTGATAGTATACATAAGCAACACCAAAAATTCCACCAGGGAACTCCTACAGCTGATAAATTCCTTCAGCAAAGTGGCTGGATACAAGATTACTTCAAAATAGTCAGTAGCCCTCCTGTATACAAATGACAACCAGGCTGAGAAAGAAATTAGGGAAAACACACCCTTCACAATAATCACACATAATATACAGTATCTAAGGGTAACTCTAACCAAGGAAGCCAAAGACCTGTATGACAAGAACTTCAGGTCTCTGCAGAAAGAAATTGAAGAAAATACCAGAAGATGAAAAAAATCTCCTATGCTAATGGATCAGTAGGGTTAACATAGTAAAAACGGCCATCCTCCCAAAGGCAATCTACAAATTCAATGCATTCCCCATCAAAATCCCAACACAAATTTTCATAGAACTTGAAAGAAAAATTCTAAACCTCACATGGAAAAAAAACAAAAAACCCAGAATAGCAAAAACAATCCTATACAATAATAAAACTACTGGAGGAATCTCCATACTTGACCTCAAGCATTACTACAGAGCAATAGTAATAAAAATTGCATAGAAATAGACTGGTTGATCAATGGAATCAAATAGATGATGCAGAAATAAATCCACATACCTTGCACACCTGATATTTGACAAAGGAGCCAAAACCATACAATGGAGAAAAGACTGCATTTTCAACAAATGATGCTGATCTAACTGGATGTCTACATGTAGAAAAATGGAAATAGATCCATACTTATCACCCTGCACAAAACTAAAGTCCAAGTGGATCAAAGACCTCAACATAAAACCAGACACACTCAATCTGCTAGAGTAGAAAGTGGGTAAGAGCTTTGAACTCATTGGCACAGGAGACAACTTCCTGAACATAATACCAACAGCTCAAGCTATAGGATCTACAATTAATAAATGGGATCTCTCAGAACTAAAAAGCTTCTGTAAAGCAAAGGCCACTATGAATAGAACAAAATGGCAGTCTACAGATTGGGAAAATATCTTCACCAACCCTACATCTGACAAAGGGCTAATATCCAGAATATATAAAGAACTCAAGAAGTTAAACCCCAACAAACCTAATAATCCAATTAAAATATGAGCTACAGAGCTAAACAGAGAATTCTCAACAGAGGAATCTCAAATAGTGAATCATTTAAAGAAATGCCCAAGGTCCTTAGTCATCAGGGAAATGCAAATCAAAAGGACTATGAGAGTCTATCGTACAACTGTCAGAATGGCTAAGATAAAAAAACTCAAGTGACAGCACATGCTGATGAGGAAGTGGAGAGAGGGAAACACTCCTCCATTGCTGTTGGGAATGTAACCTTGTACAATTACTTTGGAAATCAGTCTGGCACTTTCTTAAAATATTGGGAATAACACTACCTCAAGATCCAGCTATATACCACTCCTGACATTTATCCAAAAGATGCCCGCCATAGAACAAGGACATTTACTCAAATATGTTCATAGCAGCTCTATTCATAATAGCCAGAATCTGGAAACAACCTAGATGTCCTTCAACCAAAGAATGGATACAGAAATTGTGGCACATTTATATAATGGAATACTACTCAGCTATTAAAAACAAGGAAAACATGAAATTTGCAGGCAAATGGATGGAACTAGAAAAGATCATCCTGAGGTAACACTGACCCAGAAAAATACATATGGCATATTCTCACTTATAAGTGGATTTTAGTCATATAGTACAGGATAGACATACTACAATCCACAGATCCCAAGAGAATAAGCCTAATGGGTGTCTTAAGCTTCATGTGGGTCCACTAGTTGAGGGGGTGGGGAATATCTCTGACATGGACTATGGTGCCTACTTCTTGATCACTTTCCTCTGATGGGACTTTCCTACAATGCCACAGGTGAGGAGGATGAATTTAGACCTCATATGAATCGATGACCTGGGGTGTCTGGGTAGGCGGGCTCCCCCATTCTGAGGAACAAAAGAGAGGAAATGAAGGAAGGAGGGTAGGACTGGGAGAAGAGAAGAGAGGGGCCTATGAGCGAAATATAAGTTGAATTAATTAATAAAAAACTATAGACTAAAATACATGAAAGAATAACAAAAAAGAAAGCTTAGTATTATTAAAATACCAATTATTTTGGATATATGTCTAGGAGTGGTATAGCTGGATCTTGAGGAAGCACTATTCCCAATTGTCTGAGAAAATGCCAGATTGATTTCCAGAGTGGTTGTACAAGTTTACATTCCCACCATCAGTGGAGGAGGGTTCCCCTTTCTCCACAACCTCTCCAGCATGTATTGTCGCTTGAGTTTTTGATCTTAGCCATTCTGATGAATGTAAGGTGAAATCTCAGGGTCATTTTGATTTGCATCTCCCTGGTGGCTAAGGACACTGAGCATTTCTTTAAGTGTTTCTCTGCCATTCTATATTCCTCTATTGAGAATTCTCTGTTTAGCTCCGTACCCCAATTTTTAATTGGATTACTTGATTTGTTGCTTTGTAACTTCTTTAGTTCTTTATATATTCTGGATACTATCCCTCTGCCAGATATAGGGTTGGTGAAATCCTTTCCCAGTCTGTAAGCTGTCGTTTTGTTCTGAGGACAGTGTCTTTTGCTTTGCAGAGGCTTTTCAGTTTTATGAGGTCCCATTTATTGATTGTTGATCTTAGAGCCTGTGCTGTTGGTGTTCTGTTCAGGTTCAAGTAACACAACAAGGACATTTTTTCAACCATGTTTGTAGCAGCTTTATTCATAATAGCCTGGACCTGGAAACAACCCAGATGTCCATCAACGGAGCAATGGATACAGAAATTGTGGTACATTTACACAATGGAATACTACTCAGCAATTAAAAACAAGGAAATCATGAAATTTGCAGGCAAATGGTGGGAACTAGAAAAAGATCTTCCTGAGTGAGGTATCCAAGAAGTAGAAAGACACACACTGTATATATTCACTTATAAGATACAAGACCTATAAAATAAGATAAACATACTGAAATCTGTACACCTAAAGAAGCTAAACAAGAAGGAGGACCCAGCTTAAGATGATCAATCCTCACTTAGGAAGACAAATGGGATAGACATTAGAAGTAGGAGAAAACAAGAAACAGGACAGGAGCCTACCATAGAAGGTCTCTGAAACACTATACCTAGCTGTGTATCAAAGCAGATGCTGAGACTCATAACTAAATCTTGAGGGAGGGAGGGAGGGTTTGGGAGAGAATGAGGAAGCTGGATACAGTTATTGAGGTTTCTTTCTTTATTTTTTTTATTAGTTACATTTTATTAACTCTGTATCCCAGCTGTATCCAGCTTCCTCATTCTCTCCCAAACCCTCCCTCCCTCCCTCATCTCCTCCCTGTCCCTTTCCAAGTCCACTGATGGGGGGGACCTCCTCCCCTTCCATCTGACCCTGTTTTATCAGGTATCTCCAGGACTGGCTGCAAAGTCCTCCTCTGTGGCCTAGCAGGACTGCTCCTCCCTTGGGGTGTGGGGAGGTCAAAGAGCCTGCCATTGAGTTCATGTCAGAAATAGTCCCTGTTCCCCTTACTATGAGAAACCAATTGGTTACTGAGCTACCACGGGCTTCATCTGCTCATAAGGCATTTTCCTTTCTTGTTTATCAAATGAGATTAGAAAAGACCTCAGTAAATCTACAATGTTGTCTAATGCATTATATTCTTGAAAATGTGCCCTGAGAAATGGACAGTGAATATTCATTTTATAGAAGAGACCTACTTCTATTGGTTTATACTTAAATGTTATATAGTAGATTTCATTTAATAAAGATTTCATCCCCACACCATAAAAGGGAAAAAATGGTAAAGAAAATGCCTGACCAGCTAAATGGACATTTTAAACTATATGTTGACCAAAGATGGACAATTGTTTTAAGCATAAAAACTTACATGTAACCAAGAATTTGTATATGATACAGTGACTTTCAATGAGAATAAATAAAGATGATTCTAAATAATTGTGCTAGGATAATTGGATATTCATGAAGGAAAAATTCTTCTCCCTTACAGTATGCAAAAAAAATTTTTTTCAGAGAAATTGAAGGTTTTTGTTCAATTCATAGCCATTATTATTGGCAGCTATTCAAATTAAATTATAGTTGATTAAAGTCAAATAAAACAGAAACTTCTGGTTTGTACGGTTTCATTAGTTGTATATAATCTTCCCTGTCAATTTCAAGGAATTTAGAATCACCTAGGAGGCATGCCTCTGGGTTTGTCTCCAGAGAAATTTAACTGAGGAAGGAAGGCCCACTTGAATGTAAGCACAGCATTTCAAGGACTAGGGTCCCAGACTGAATCAAAGGAAAAAAGTGGCCAGAAGACCAGCATCTCTGTGCCTTTGTTTCCATCGATGGACACTGTGAACAGCCACCTCATGCTCCTGCCTACAGCTAAAGAAGCCCTTGTGGCCAAGTCTTCTCCTTGACGGAGAACACCATCAAATTGTGAGCTAAGAGACGTCGTTCCTTTCCTACATTGCCTTTGTCAGCATGAGAAGAACCAATAGACTGTCACTCAAAAGATAGAAATTCCTGCTCCAAGAAAGTCACCATGAAGTTAAAGGACAAATGACAGAGTGAAGATGTTTTGCAACATGCATAACAGAAAAAGAATATGAGGAAAAAAAGGATCAATGGCCCAATAGTTATGGCACTATATAACTGGGCAATAAATTAAATAATTAAAATATGAAAGACATACTACTGTGTAAGATAATTTGTTCAAGGGGGAAAAAAAAACCAAACACCAGAAAAGGGTCTGCAGGGAGAGGTCAGTGGCTGGATGCTAGAGCAATATCAAAGCCTTGGGTTCCATTCCTGAGATGGAGGGGGGGAAGGGAAGACAGAGGAGGCAGAGAGAAACTGAAAGAGAGAGGAAAAGAAAGGCAGACACCAAGAAAATTGTATTTTACTTTTTGGCAAGATTCTTTAGTAGTATTGACAGTAAATTAAAGTGTCTATGAAGTCCTGTAAATTAATTTTGAGTTATTTTACAGGGGTCCCATAGTAGTTCCATTTTAATGATTTAAAACTCCCACTGTTTAGTGATAGTATCTAGATGCTTGTAAATAAGTCTCTCAAATTAATAGCAAACTGCTTAGTAAGCCTTTCTTCATAGATACAGAGATGACTCTTACCCTTTGACAAATTATTATATATTCTGGTGCTTTGGTTTTTTTGTTTGTTTGTTTGTTTGTTTTAAGACACTTCTCTGAACCTAATTGCTAAACTTCTTTGGCTAAGCTCAGTGTTTTATTGCCTTTGGTCTCAGCTAGGATTCTGTTCCCATGTAGCAGAACACATTGGAATCTTTGGGAAAAAAAACTGGAATGATACCATCCAGCAGCCTTGTAATTTGAAAGTCACCTGTAGGTCACCCTTGTCTCTATGGGAACATGCCCTGTCTCTGAGAAGTCTCTAGGTAAAAAGATCTGCTCTCTACCCAAACGTCTTTACCTTTTATTTTCTACTAATACCAAAGTTTCTGATCAATGTATTTGAACAATCTGTTTTACAACAGCAGATGGAAATTCAGATTTCTAGTGTTTGTTCCTCTACAACCAGGCAGCAAAAATCAGTTTTCTCCATGCCCTGCCCATTCACAAACATGTTTCTGTATTTTTTACATTTATTTTTACATGTCAAAAAGCATGTTCCTAGTTTCAAACTTTCAAGGTTTCTGTTCAAATATTCCGCCAATATCATTTTTGTGGGCTATGAACGCCACTGGAATTTCCTCAGAATTAAAATGGAAAAAGCCTTGATAGTAATAAGTGTAAAATTGTTTAAGAAGTTCCTCCTTTGGGAGAATAGGAATATATTACCAATTTAAAAGTGTCATCATAGAAATAGAAAAAAAATCCATGCTGGATTGGTTATTGAATATTAATATTTCATTCCTTAATAGTTAAGGTTTGGCTAAATACATTTGTGTATTTAGTGCAATGTAGTCTAATTCATTCCCATTCCCCTTTAGAGTCTTTTTTTTTTTTTTTTTAAGGAATTTCATGTACCAGAAGTCACTGAATTGTTCATTTTTCAGTGGTGGGTTTTGTGCCTTCTGAAATAGTCTGTTGATCTGGAAAAAAAACAAACAAACAAACAAAAAAAACCACAATTATTTCGTTATCAGCCCCATCTTTAAAAATCAGCCAAGAATGCTGAGACCATCTACCCTGCCTACGAAGCAGCTTTTGAGCGGTGGAGGAACCAGTTAAGGATCAGCTCTGTCACACTTACTCCTCCTGAGACTTTCAGATACCACAGGCTGTTGATTTTGCGTAACACTTCCTACAGACCCCACATTTTAGACACACAGATCTATAAAAAAAAAAAAACAAAAACAAGTATTCTTCTTCATCAGTCTTGGCAAAACCAGTGCCCTAATACGCTATTCAGGTTAAAATCTGATAATAGTGGTGCCTTTACCTCCAGAGAAACCCTGTAGGCAAACATGTCATGAGTGGCCCAGTTTGACTGAGAACAGATCCACGCCACTGGTCACAAAGGTAAACACTTGAGACATTTAACCCAGCCCAGCAGTCCTAAATGGAAGGGGGTGGTCATCTGGATTATGAATCACCTAATTGGCATGTCAGAAAATACGCATTTTATTGACAGAAGGTGATTGTAATGGGAGAGTAATTTTTCATGTAAATACCAGACACCTGCCTCTTTCTTTTTGTAGTCATACTTCTGTGTGTGGTAGGAGGGGGCGAGAAACTGAGTAATTCTCAGCTTTGTATCATGTGGTACACGAGTTTATTTCAGCAGCTATCCAGCAGTGTGGAATTGTCTGCTTTCCAAATAAATCCTCATTGTTCATGAGAAATCTTTAACTTCCTCTGAGGATCACATCCACAGCTGCATGAAGCAGTAGCTCCTTGTCTATCTCTTCCTCATTGAGCACTATGAGCTGTTTAGTACAAGAAAGGTTGTATGTGCTCACCACTACAGCTACAAACACACACACACCAAGAATTAATCCTCAGATTCTAACCAAAGAATGTCAGAGCATAAATTCATCTTACCAGACCCATATTCCCTCCCCTAAGTAAATATGCTTAGCAGTGTCTGTCCTTGTGTGTCATTGTGTCTATATGCATATATGCAAAAAGGATACCATGTATGTATCCCCTCAAAGTCTAGATCTGTCCAGAATTGGAACATTATGATCACTAGAACTCTTAGACATCCTCCAGTCCCACCTTGCTTTGAAAAGAAAAAATAAATCAATAAGATTCAGAGGCTAGAGAGCTAGTTCAGCAGTTGAGAGCTCTTGCTGTTCTTGAAGTAGAGCAGAGTTCAGTTCCCAACCATGCAGTGTCTTACAGCCACCTATACCTCCAGCTCCGGGGCATACAGTGACCTCTTCTCACCTCTACAGGCACCAGGCAGGCACGCAGTACCCTTACATACCTGCAAGCAATACACTCAGACCCATAAAACAGAAACAAATATATCTTTTTTTAATTCAGAAATATTAGTGTTTGAAACAATTTTCTTTAATAACTAAAATTGTTTTCCAACTATCCAAGGAAATAAAATGAACAAAATGTAGTTGAAATATAAAAATCCACTAGGAAGTTAAAGCAAAATGTAGTTGAGGATGTAGCTCAGGAGTATAGTGTATGTTTTTGATAGCAAGACCATGGGTTCAATCCTGAGCAGAACAAGGAAGGAAGGAAAGAAAGGGAAGGGGAGGAGAGCAGATGGGAGGGGAAAGGAGGGGAGGGGATGGGAAAGGAGAGGAGGGGAGGGGAAGAAAGGGGAGGGAAGGGAACAGTTTGGTTATAGTAAAAGGAGATGCTTAAAGTCCCAGGTTCGTGTTACTCACATCAAGAATGATTTCTGGGCTCTGAGAGTAAGTCAGAAGACTCAAGTCCACACAGCCACAGTGGTCAGTGGGGTTCATGCTCCCACAGTGTCAAGTGCTTTTTAAAAAGGAATTTGTTGAGACTTTAATCATTTCTGCTGAGGAACAATGTCTCAATTTTTTTTTCTCTGTTTGTTTACTTGGTGCATATTTTAGTTTGTAGGACTACTATAGGTTCAATAAGTATTTGGTGTAATGATTTGGAGAATGGAGGGATTGTGGAATATTTCTCAGAATGAGGAATAGTAGAAATCTGCTATCTAAGATTGGAGTAAGAAACTAATACATGTCTCAGTAAGCATATAAACCTAGAAAGGAAGCTAGGGGAATCTGAGCCACTGGGTACCAGCTCTGTTCTAAGATCCCTTTTATTTTGCAGGCAGATCTCCCATCTTGGCATTATGAATCCCGAACCGCAGCCCTCCTTATCATGGGGTTGTCTTGTGTGTGGCGGAATGCATGCCCCCAGTTGCCTACTCCTTTCAGTCAGCTCCACACTATCTCAGATCCGGCCACTAAATGGCTATAGCATCCAGCTTGACCCCAGTTGTTACAACCAATAATTTCTCAACATATTGCCAAACATCTTTGTTTCATAAAATGTGCCCCAGATAGAACCAGTGTTTTAAGTGTGTTGCTTTAATTATCTCTGCCTCAGTTCAGCACTCTTCATGCCTCTAAACAGGCCCAACTGCACCCGAAATGCTTTGCATCGGGGCCCTAAAAAAAAAGGCCGTAACAAAATTCAGAGGACCATGGATAGGCATAATCTTCTCCATAAGGAAGTCATGGTGGCAAAATACCTGAGAAACTATCTTAAGTGATGGAAGATTTATTTTGGCTCATGGCCACTTGGCTCAGTTGCTTCTGGCTCTGTGAATGGTGAGACAACATCATGGAAGAAAGCATGTGGTGGAGCAAAATGGCTCACCTCATAGTGGCAGAGAGAGCCAAGTGCCAGAAGAAGCCAGAGTCAAAATAACTCTCCAAAACCACACCACTAGCCACTTCTTTCCTCCCACCAGCTCCATCTTCTCAAGTGTCTGCCATCTCCCATTATCCATTAAATTATGAACACATTGGTGTATTAGTAACTCGTTGATCAGGTCAGAGCCCTCATGGCCCACCACTGTTCCCAACACCCTACCTCTGAACATTGTGTTAGGGACTAAGCCTTCAGGGGACATTTTGTATCCAAACCCTAACAAGCTACAGCTGACAGAAGCTCAGGGGGAACAGGCAGAATTTTGAAATTCCTTCCCAACCCTTGTTTCGCCACCACTTGTTGAATGCCTCCTTAAACCTTCACCACAGGACAGTCTTCACATGTGCATGAAAAAAAATCAACCAGGACCTCCTTCTCTGGACCACATTCCCAGATCTTGTTGCCCATCGGGACATATCTGTCTTTCTCCAGAAAACAGAAGAGGAATGATTGCCACAGAATAAGTATATCTTCACAAGATAAAGTATCCGTGGCTTTTATTCAACAAGAGAAACAGAACTAATGGCTTCAAGAAATTTGTTTTCTTCTACATTTGTTTCCTTCTTATCTGTTATAGCCTAATCAATTATCTTTAAGAGTCACACATGTGCTCATATTATATTTCAAAAATATTGCCATGTTCTGAGGCTTCATATGAATCTATAAGAATTACTGTGGAGAACACTAATGGACAGAAGATGAAGGGAATTCAGTTTGGGATGCTCAGTTGGCTGTTGCCTGTATAGCACATCTGCATTGGCAGCTGTGATGGACGTGTTTGATGATCAGAGATGGGCATTTGTGCTGTGAAGGCTTTCATTTGTTTTCCATCACAGAGACATGCAATTTCTTGCATTCTCTGCCCCTGGGGGTTTTCCTGCAAAAAGAAAACATCACTTTTGACTTTCAGCATATCTGACCTAAATTAGTCTCATAATTTCTCAAGACCAAGGGAGAAAAAGTAACGGAACAAACTCTAAAATGAAGTAGAAACAACAAATGTTATGTTTCCTGGGAGCCTCTAGAAGAACGCTTCCACTTGGATGAGGTGCAGCTCTCCAAGCAGGGGCCAAAGAGCTTCCTCCATGCAGAATCAGTTCTAACAGGTGCTGAAGAATGAAATCATTGGAGAATTTAGGAAGCATGCTAAAGTTTCAAATAATAATTGGATGATCACTTAGGCTCAAAGAGGTTTGCATTCTATATATTTTTATGAAAGAAAAATGTATTTATGAGCTAAGGATATGTCTCACTGATGGATCACTTGCCTAATATGTACAAGGTTCTAAGCTCTATACCTAGTACCACACAAAAAAATTTATTTCTGTTATTTTAATGGTGCACATCTATTTCATAACATCAACTTGAACAACATCAATGACATGAGTCCCTTAGCCATTGATTTACTGTTTGATATCAAGCAAGTGTTTAACTTTTTCTAATCTCATGTTCCCATTTTTAAAAAATATCCAGACAATTTGTTTTTTTCAAAGATCTTATGTGGTCTATTACTAAAATCTGTACACCTAAAGAAGCTAAGCAAGAAGGAAGACCCTGGGTAAGATGCTCAATCCTCATTCAGAAAGGCAAATGGGATAGACATCAGAAGAGGGAAAAAGACAGGGAACAGGACAGGAGCCTACCACAGAGGGCCTCTGAAAGACTCTACACAGGAGGATATCGAAGCAGAGGCTGAGACTCATAGCCAAAGTTTGGGCAGAGTGCAGGGAATCTTATGAAAGAAGGGGGAGATAGAAAGACCTGGAGGGGACAGGAGCTCTACAAGGAGAGCAACAGAACCAAACAAGCTGGGCCCAGGGGTCTTTTCTAAGACTGATACCCCAACCAAGGACCATTCATGGAGATAACCTAGAAGCCCTACACAGATGTAGCCATGGGAGTTCTTACAATTTTTAATAAAAAATGTATGCTATGAAAACTTTGTCATGCAAGTGCCTTTCTTAAATAGTTCCTGATATGAATTGTCTTGACTTCCAGTAGCGGTGATATTCACTGCTGTAACAGAGTCCACTCTGCCTAACTTAGCTTTTTTTACTTCTATTTCCACTGTATTTGCTTGGTAGGGCCTACTCATTTGTTAGGTCTTTGTTCCAGCATTAGCTGATTCCACGTGCCAAAATCGGGTTTCCATTCTGAGTTTCCTGCTGTACGGTTTGCAGATATTTATGATAGCGCTTAGTGCCACATATTACAATAATAATTTAATTTTGGAAACATGTCTTTTATGTTTACGAATACAGTGTCAAACCCAGTGATTAATAAGGAATAGACTATTGAAAACATATGTATTTGATGGTGATTCTTGTTGAATGCATCCTGTTGGAGGAGGGCCTCATGCACTGTCTTTTCGGATGCTGATTTAAGTGTAGTGAAATCTGATAACCGCCCTGCCACGGGCATTGTGATGAATGTTGAATCAGCTTCTGTATCTATGTGATGAAAAGAATGTTCTGCAATTATCCCTGATTGGCTAATAAAAATGCTGACAGGTAGAAGGTGTTTAGGTTCCTGAGCTTGGGGTTGGGATACCGTGAGGCAAGGGGAGAAAGACAAGGAGCAGAAGATGGAAAAGGGAGTCACCGTGGGGCAGTATGGATGATGAGCATGTGACCATGAGGACAGACTGATGGAACAAAACCTCTGGTGTCACCAGATTGGCAAGTGATTGGCTTTTATGTGAGTTTTAAAAGCACTAGGATTAGAATAGCTCAAAATCTGCCCAGCATCATGTTTACAGTTTAATAATAATTCATATTCTCTCAGCTGGTTACAGAAACTATTGACATATTAATTTTTGTATTAATAAATATATAGAGAATAATTAACTATACAGCATCTGTTAATGTAGACTCCTTCCTAGTAGATATAAAACCATATACAAAAGTAATAAGGAAAGGGATTCTACCCATTTTATATAATATCCTAAACTGAGAGAAATAGCAAGAGAAAAAATGGAAGTTAGATTATTGCTCAACTTTTAGAATAAAAATTTAAGCTGACATAAGCTGTACTGCCCAAGTTAAAGTCCTTACAAGGGCATAAGAAGTTTCCACGGGGATTGATCATCTTACCCCATGTCCGCTCTCTTGATTATCTTTTTTGGGTGTATAGATTTCATTATGTTTTTCATATCTTATAGGTCTATATAAGTGAGTATATACCATGTTTGTCTTTCTCCTTCTGGGATATTTTACTCAGAATGATCTTTTCTAGATCCCACGATTTGCCTGCAAATTTCATGATTTCCTCCTTTTTGATTGCTGAGTAGTATTCCATTGTATAAAAATACCACAATTTCTGTACCCATTCCTCCGTTGATGGACATCTGAGTTGTTTCCAGGTTCTGGCTATTACAAACAAAGCTGCTATAAACATGGTTGAGCAAGTATCCCTTTTGTGTACTTGAGCAAAGTTTGGGTATATACCTAGCAGTGGTATAGCTGGGTCTTGAGGAAGCACTATTCCTAATTGTCTGAGAAAGCGCCAGATAGATTTCCAGAGTGGTTGTACCAGTTTACATTCCCACCAGCAGTGGAGGAGAGTTCTCCTTTCTCCACAACCTCTCCAGCATGTGTTGTCACTTGAGTTTTTCATCTTGGCCATTCTGATGGGTGTAAGGTAAAATCTCAGGGTCGTTTTGATTTGCATTTCCCTGATGGCTAATGAGGTTGAGCATTTCTTTAAGTGTTTCTCTGCCATTCGATATTCCTCTGTTTAGCTCTGTTCCCCATTTTTTTAATTGGATTACTTGGTCTGCTGCTTTTCAGCTTCTTTAGTTCTTTGTATGTACTGGATATTAGTCCTCTGTCAGATAAAGGGTTAATGAAGA
Source organism: Psammomys obesus (assembly GCF_907164565.1). NCBI lineage: Eukaryota > Metazoa > Chordata > Mammalia > Rodentia > Muridae > Psammomys > Psammomys obesus. The sequence continues at coordinate 39,860,949 of NW_026587216.1, read as the reverse complement.
TTCTTTCCCAATCTCTAGGCATTCGTTTTGTTTTGATGACGGTGTCCTTTGCTTTACAGAAGCTTTTCAGTTTCATGAGGTCCCATTTATTGATTGTTGCTCTTAGAGCCTATGCTGTTGGTGTTCTGTTCAGGAAGTTGTCTCCTGTGCTAATGAATTCTAGGCTGTTCCCCACTTTTTCTTCTAACAGATAAAAACAGATGGGATGTGCATTGAACGTATGACAGGAGTCTGGTGAGCACATCTGAAAGACTCTAACTAGCAGTGTTTTCAAAGCAGATACAAAGACTCATGACCAAACCTTCGGCAGAGTACAGGGAATCATATGAAAGAAGGGGAGTTAGTATGATGGGGAAAGGATAGGAGCTCCACAAGGACCAAATATATCTGGGCACAGGGTCTTTTCTGAGACTGACATTCAACCAAGGACCATGTATGGATATAACCTAGAACCTCTGCTCAGATGTAGCCTGTGGTAGCTCAGTAACCAATTGGTTTCCCATAGTGAGGAGAACAAGGACTATTTCTAACAGGAACTCAATGGCAGGCTCTTTGACCTCCCCACCCCCCAAGGGAGGAGCAGTCCTGTTAGGCCACAGAGGAGGGCTTTGCAGCCAGTCCTGAAGATACCTGATAAAACAGGATCTGATGAATGGGGAGGAGGTCCCTCCCTATCAGTGGACTTGGAAAGGGGCACGGCGGAGATGAGGGAGAGAGGGTGGGATTGGGAGGGAATGAGGGAGCGGGATACGGCTGGGATACAGAGTTAATAAAATGTAACTGATAAAAATAAAATAAAATTTAAAAAAAGGAAGTTTCCACGGTTTAGATCGATCCTTACTCTCCAACCAGTCTAAAGGCATTCACCCTTAGTATTTACTCAGCTCAGATCCTCACTCCTCTGTTAAGCATACGCCTTGGTCTTCATTTCCCCTTAAGTATGTCCTGGTTTTGTTTCTGTTGTGACAATCTTCATGACCTGAAGCAATCTGGGGAGGAAAGGACTTATTCCATCTTACACTTCCAAGAGACAGCCTAATCATGGAGCAAAAGCAAGAGAGGAACCTGGAGACAGAACCCAATGAGACCATGAAGAAATGCTGCTTACATTTTTGCTGTCTGTGGCTTTCTCAGCCTGCTCTCTTATGCAGCTCAGACCACCTGTCTAGGGATGGCACCACCCAGAGTGGGCTCGGCCATCCCACCTTAATCATTCATTAAAAAAATGACAATCTAATCCTCCTCCTAGATGACTCTAGTTTACGTCCAGTTGACAAAAAATAATCAGCACACAGTCTTTGGTTAATGACACCCAATGGACACCCTTTTTAAAGTTGAAATAGCTCCACGCCTGACTCCCTACTCCCCCGTTTCTTTTTCTCTAGACTTTATCAGCGCCCACCATAGCATATATTTACTGTTTGTCTTGCTTCTCTTCTTACCTCCAGGGAGATAAAACTTTAAGAATATGTTTTGTATAGACCTGTTTATACTGTATTAAGACTTGTAATATAATAGATGCTTATAAATGATTGATTGATTGATTGATATGCAAATACAAGTCAATATGCATGACCTTTCTCCAATCATCTATTTGCAGAGTAGGGGCTAATCAAAACTAAAGATGTATTTTAAAACTTTATGTAAGTGACTTTAAAAACACAATTTTTAAAAAATGAAGTTTGAACAAAAGTATTATGCATCGGTAGATAATGCTGCTCCCAGGAGCCATGAATTTTTAAATGGAAATCCTGGTCCTGGGTGTAAAATACTTCCTACTGAGCTGACGGCCAGAGGTCCTAAAGGCCCCCCAAACAATATAGACCATCACCATTGCTCTTGGTTGCCCACCAGAACTAAATGATGGCACGTTTTTGCTGAAGATAGCACACACTTTGGTTATAGAATGTAAAAGAAAGTGTGGTAAATTGTACTAGAAGCTTCCTCCCTGCCAGCTGTGTTTCACAGTGCCAGAAGGTGCTATACAGGCCACTGGGAGAGAAACGTCACCAACAACTATTGTCTTACTCAGCAATAAACTCTGGGTGCTATAATACTGGTATGATAGGTAAGACACACCCACTAGTGTAATCTTAGTACAACTATTAAGGGTGTAACCATTTTCTGATTAGATTTGAGGCTTGTTTTACAAGAGGAAGTTAGTACCTGAAACTATAAATCTGACCCAAACACATAACTGGAGAGGTCGTGGGCCTTAGGAGAGACTTAGTACTGCTGTTTCCCTACATGGATGTGGTGTCAAACTGCCTTCTAAATATTTGTTTGTACCATAGATTAATGCTGTTTTCAACCTTGCTCAGGCCTTTCAATTTTTTTTCCAGCAGGCAGTGGTTATCGGAGAGACTCATAACAGATCAAAATGCCAAAATATATAACAATTTATAGCTGATCCCTAAACAGGATATCTATAGTTTTTTTTAACTCTTTATTAATTACACTTTATTCACTTTGTATCCCCCCTCTGTGGTTCCCTCCCTCCTCCCATCCCAATCTCTCCCTTCCTTCACCCTCTGCATGCATGCCCCTCCCCAAGTCCACTGATAGGGGAGGTCTTCTTTTTCTTCCTTCTGATCCTAGTCAATTAAGTCTCTTCAGGAGTGGCTGCATTGCCATCTTCTGTGGCTTGGTAATGCTGCTTCCCCCTCAGGGGGGAAGTAATTAAAGAGCAGGCCAATCAGTTCATGTCAGAGGCAGTCCCTGTTCCTATTATAATGGAACCCACTTGGATACTCAACTGCCATGAGCTACATCTGTGCAGGGGTCTTAGGTTATCTCCATGCATGGTCCTTGGTTGGAGTATCAGTCTCAGGAAAGACCCTTGTGCTCAGATTTTTTGGTTCTGTTGCTCTCATTGTGGAGTTCCTGTCCTCTCCAGATCTTACTCTTTCCCACTTCTTTCATAAGATTCCCTGCACTCTGCCCAAAGGTTGCCCGTAAGTCTCAGCATCTGCATTGATAGTCTGCAGGGAAGAGCCTTTCAGAGGTCCTCTGTGTCAGTCTCCTGACTTGTTCCCTCTTTTCTCCTTGTTCTGATGTCCATCCTCTTTGCCTTTCTGGATAAGAATTGAGCATTTTAGCAAGAGTCCTCCCTCTTGGTTAGTTTCTTTAGGTGTACAGATTTTAGTAGGTTTATCCTATATTATATGTCTATATGAGTGAGTATATACCGTGTGCATCTTTCTGCTTCTGGGATAGCTCACTCAGGATGATCTTTTCCAGATCCCACCATTTACCTGCAAATTTCATGATTTTCTTATTTTTTATTGCTGAGTAATATTCCATCGTGTCTATAGTTTCTACACACACATACCCATGGCTTGGGAAATACTGTGGAAGAGGAAGTGGAAAAATTATAGGAGGTGGAGGATGTGAGTGAGTGTTGTGAAACGCTGTCTTCTGTTGGATTTGTGGACCTCTTAATGGTTTCTATAGTAGTTCAAAAAGTGTGAGCTAGGTGGTAGTGACAGATACCTTTAATATCAGTACTCAGGAGGCAGAAGCAGTCAGATCTCTGAAGTTGAGGCCAGCCTAGTTTACAGAATGAGTTCCAGGACAGACAAGGCTATATAGAGAAAGACTTCCCCCTCCCCAAAAAACAATGTTGAACTCAGGCCAAGGATGGTGTTCCCAGTATCCATGAGGGAGAAGATCTCTATAAACTGAAGGGCAGCCTGGGTCTACATAGAAAGTTCTAGGCCAGGCAAGGCCACATAGTAAAACATATCTCAACAAACAAGCAAAAAAAATACTGAACTTGGCATCTGAATATCAAACCTGACATCTTCACCTGTGACACTACCATGCATTTCTAGATTAGAAGTCTGAAGTAAGTTATTTAATCTCTGTCGCAGTCTATGTGGGCTTCTATCACAAAATACCGAATGGCTTATAAAATAATTTTTCCCCTCACCGTTCTAGAGATTAGACGATCCACAACCAAGGCACTGATAGGTGCAGCATGCGGCGATGACCTATCCCCTGACTCATAGTTGATTCTTCTTACCGTACTCTAACGTGGCAAAAAAGAAGGGGGAAAAAAAGACTCCACGAACCTTCTTTTAAAAGAGTAATAATCCTATCCTTGAAATACCCACTCTCATGAGCTTATTACATTTCAAAGCTCAGGTTCTTAGTACCACTAACTTTGAGGGTAGAATTTCAACATGTGAATTCTGAAAGAATTCATACCGTTGCAAGATCTCCCACACAATAATTCTTCTGGAGTCTTCCCCAGTTTGGGATAGAATTTATAATGATACTATCCGGGTAATTAAGTCCAGGTAATGGTTTGAGGCATGGATAATGACCCACATAATATTTAGTTTTCTTCCTAAAAATGTCAAAATGCTACAATTTCTACTCCATGAAGCTCCTTTGGTATGTCATGGATGTCTTGTCAATAGAATGCACATGAAAGTGAATATCAGCCCAATTCCTAGGATGTTCTATACATCCCTTCCTGCTAATGGCTGTATTGGGAGTACTGTATTAAAAACAAAAGCTTCTCAACTTTATTTGAGTTCTTGGTCAGGGTCATAGAAAAGACTCCAAAAACATTACAGGCTTTCTCTTGTCATTGGTTGTCTCCAGGGGTGGAAGATAAGTGTCTCTACTGCTGAAGACACCATGTGCTTTTTAAACAGGTCCCAGACTGCCCCAGGCTGGAGGTCAATGTGAGTGTTCCTCCCTAAAGACTAGCCTTCATGGTACCAGATGATGTCATGCCTTGAAAGCTTTTTATACCCAGCTATGATGCCTAAGAACCACAACAATGATCAACATTGCAAAATAATCCTAAGATAACATCCATAGTATTCACATCTTGGCAGTAACCAACAGTTCTCTAGATGGAATGAAGACCTGTTCAACAAGAGGAAAACTAGCCTGGTACTAGAAAGTTGGCTAACTAGCCAGTGTTAGTGAAGTTGTGGATCTTAGAGAACGTAAAACCACCATTTTACTAAACCAGCATGATCCCTGAGTGCATTGTAAATATTTGTTCTTATGCCGTACATAAGTGCAGTCCCGTCCCTCATCAAGAAAAATTTCTCTTTACAATAAAGACGATTATAGAAACCCACAACCAAGCAAAATTCAGGGTTGTAGAGCCCAATCATAATGGATACATCTACAAAATATCCTCACATCTAATTCTCAGTGAACACTGTAGAAGGGGCAGAAGGGTTCTAAGAACCAGAGGATTGCAGGAGTTTGCTCTAAGAGTGTGTCCCCTGGGAATGTCAGAAGCTATGGCCATAAACCCTTACCAAAATGATCACCTAAACATGAGCTGAACAAGGACAACAACAGTAGACATGCCAAAAGTGTATGGGGGAAAGAAAGACCTCAACCCTATACACACACAAAAAAAAAAACAACTATAAGTAGCTAAGGAAATCTGAGTATGGGAGAAACAGTCTTACCTGAGGAAGAACACACCAACTAGTTATCAAATACCAAATGGTTGTCACTAAAAATATTCATACAAATAATTTTATGCAGACTGAGAGTGTTATATATAGGAATACATATGTAAATATATATGCATGTAACAACAATTAATAGGGAGAGAGGCCATGAATTTGAAAGACAGCAAAGAGCTGTAATAGAGCCTTTGAAGGAAAGAAAGGGAAGGAAGAAATGGTGCAATGATATTATAATTTCATATAAAAGAAATATTAAGAGCTCCAGAAAAAAAGTACAAAGGTTTAAGCTATTACAAATGTTTATTTAAGATCAGTGTTATGCTTTGTAAATTTGCCTTACAGTTAAAATAAAATAAAAATAAAAACAAAAATAAAAGCTTCCCAAATGTAAGAGCCTAACCCTCAAGGTCAGACTTCCCTAACTCTCCTGCTGGGCTGGAAGGGACAGGATGGGAACCAAATGGTAGCTTTTAGCAAGTGACCTCACAGAGATTGAGAAGTGCTTGCTGTAAAAGTTAGTACCTGACTGATGTTTTTATTCTTCCCACATGCAATCTTATTATGGTTTGGTTCCTAAATATTTCCAAAAAGCCATGTGTTAAGAATGTGGCCACAATCCAGTGGCACTATTTTTAAGTAGTGAAACATTTAGAAAGTGCTGTCTACTAGAGGGAGGTCAGGTGGTCATGGGCATGCTGTTGAAGGAAATTTTTGCTCTTGGAGCCCTTCAGATCTTCTTCTTAATCTTCTTCTTTTTCTTTGTCTTCTCCTCCTTCTTCTTCCTCTCTCTTCCTCTTTCTCTCCCCAGCTCTTCTTCTACTCCTTCTTCTTCCTCTTCTTTTTCTTCTTCTCTTGTTCTTCATCTTGTTTTTTGTTGTTGTTTTTATTCTTAGTCTTCTTTTTCCTCCTATTCCTCCTCCTCCTCTTCTTCTTCTTCTTCTTCTTCTTCTTCTTCTTCTTCTTCTTCTTCTTCTTCTTCTTCTTCTTCTTCTTCCTCTTTTTCTTGGATGATCATGACATGATTTGTTTGTTCTGCTGTGTATTTCCCAACATAATGTTCTGCCTTGCCATAGGCTCAAAGCCATCAGAGCCAAGCAACCATGAACTAAACCCATGAGTGTTCTCCCTTTACATTGTTTGTCTCAGATATTTTGTCAGCACAAATCCCATATGCAAATTCTGAGAATTATGTTATTACAATAGTTTCCAGCTATTCCTCCCTTCCTACCCCTCATTGCTGACACCCTGGTCTAGTCTAGAAGCTTACCCTATATTGCTTGAAATGTACAATAACTTCTTGACTTTTCACTCTTACAACCTTCCAGTTTGTTCTTCAAACATCCAGAAAGATTTTCAGTAACTTCCAATACACTTACAATTAAATCCTGTTCTCCCACATGACATATGCCTCAACCACAGCTACCTCATTACCTTATTTACTTGCTGAGCTCCAGCCTTTTGGCCCTTTGCTTTACTGCTTAGGCTCCTTCCAGGCTCTTCCCTCCATCTAAAACATACTTACAGTGACTTCCAGCACATCCAATCTCTTCCCTCATTCAGGTATTATAATAAACTGATCATGTCAGGAAGACTGATTTTGAATACTCAATCTGAAGTAGAACCCCAGAATTATCCTTAGTCATGACACTGGCATTTTCTTCACATTCTTCAACAGTTGGTAATTATTTATTTCTATTTACTTGTTTATTCCACTGATTATGCAATAAATACCAAGAATCTAGGATCTTTATTCATTGTGGATGCCAATGAATACTTCACATGTGGTCCTGGATTCTATAAGAAAGCAAGCTGAACAAGCCATGAGAGCAAGCCAGTAAGCAGCACCCCCCCCATGACCTCTGCATCAGCTCCTGCTTCCAAGTTACTGCCCTACTTAAGTTCCTATCCTGACTTCCTTTGATAATGAAGAGTGATATGGAAGTGTAAGCCAAATAAACCCTTTCCTCCCTATACTGGATAGTTTTGTATTAACATAAACTAGAGCCATCAGAGAGGAAAGAGCCTCAATTGAGAAAATGCCTCCCTGAGTTCCAGTTGTAAGGCATTTTCTCAATTATTGATCAATAGGGGAGGGTCCAGCCCACTGTGGGTGGTGCCATTCCTGGGCTGGTGGTCCTAGGTTCTATAAGAAAGCAGGCAGGCTGAGTAAGCCAGGTGGAGCAAGCCAGTAAGCAGCACCCCTCCATGGCCTCTTCATCAGCTCCTGCCTCCAGGATCCTGCCCTGTCTGAGTTTCTGTCTTGACTTCTTTGGGTGATGAATAGCAATGTGGAAGTATAAGCTTAATAAACCCTTTCCTCCCCAACTTGCTTTTTGGTCATGGTGTTTTGTTGCAGAAATAGAAAGCCTAACTAAGACACTTTCAGACTTGCTTTATGGACATGTTTTATCACAGCAATAGAAACTCTAAGACAATACCACCATAGTGAGGTATTTCTGTGACAGACCTAATAATATTGTTTTGGGGAAGACTGTGGAAGAACTTTGGGACTTTGTGCAAGAAAAGCTGTTGAGTGTTGATAGCCCAATAAAATATTCTCTGGAAGTTTGGAAAATAAGAATGTTGAAAGCAATGCCGATAATGGAGGCCTGGCTTCTGAAGTTTCAGAGAGAAGCAAAGACTCTACTGGGCTTCTTATGTGAAGAATATGTAGTTCTGGTTAGTTGGGGCTGAAGAATCAGCTGTGCTTAACAAGATACCAGAGCTACAAAAGTGAAACCTTCGCTTTGCTGGAATAGTTGATGCTAGTCAGCTGGAGCTGAGAAATTAGGAATTAAGAAGCGACCAGCATTGTTGAGGTGAAATCTTGTGAAAAAATGTTCCTAAGAGTCAAAACACAGAAGTTGTATTCCAGAGGTGGGCAAGATTGTATTTTATGCTTGAAGCCAAACTTGGGAGTTAAGAGTCACACTGGTTTTGAAGGCATGAAGGGGTCATAGACAGCAGCTGACACTTGGCACTGTGAGAAGCCTGGAGAGTCCATTTGAAGATGCAGCCTAAGTTACAGATAAAGGCCAAGGACTGAAGGGGTCATGCAGAGAATTTCTGGCTCAGCACAATGAAAAGAACTTACAGGAGGCTATTAGTAAAAGTGCAGCCCAGTTTCAGAGAAGACTCTAGCATTTTGAAGATGCAAGAGCTATGAGATGACCACCAAGAATAGCAGCAGCAGTGAAAGGAAGCCAGCTTCATTTCCTTGAAGACAAGCTATGTGTGCTGCAGAGGGCAGAGCTGGAGAAGTGACCTGAGCTCTTTGGAGGAGCTCAGAAGATTGGGAGTGGATCCCAGACATTGGAAATTGTGTTGTTTACGTTGTTGGGAGTTTTGGCGTTTGAATGAAAAACAAATTGAATAACAGGAGGAAGACATGACTAATCCTAAAGTATGGAGATTTTTATTGTAGATAGAAGGGAGAAAACAGGCAAAGCGTAGAGTCCAGGCTGAACATGGCTGGCAGTCTAAGTCAGATCATAAAAGGGGATGAGGGAGGGGGAACGAGAGAGGGGCCACAGATAAAGAGGGGAGGCCTGGGCCAAGAGACTTGCATAGCCAAAAATGGCTGACTTATTGGGGAACAGGCTGGAGAAAAGGAAGCAGAAGTCCAGGCCCTAGGAGGGAAGGATTTAGGGTGGGAGATAGGGTGAAAAGTGTTTGGAGGAGCCATTGGTATGAAGAGAAACTTGACCTGGGTTCAAGACCTAACATTCTAGCCTTTTGTTTATGATAAGGAGTGAAGTAATTTTTTTCTATAACTACTTCCTGATGAAATTGAGACATCATTGTCAGGGACCCAGGAAAGCTAGAGTTATGGTCAATGGATGGGATGGGGGTACATGTGTTTCTCTTGTTGCCCAGGTTCTATGGCACCACCTGGGACTAGGGGTAAGGAGGCCACCTTAAGCTGGCTGGAATGCAAGCTTCAAGGAACACCCAGGGCTAGCAGGTTGTAGGCAGTTGATTGGAAATCAGCTGGGATAGCCATAGACTAGGGACAGAAGGTAAAAATTAAGGAGCTTGAAGAATGTATTTTTATCTTGTGTGTACATTTAAAACTTCTAAATCCATGATCCTAGTAGTTGGGCAAGGGGATTTCCAAGACCAGAGAATCAAGAGATCCCACCCTCAAGAATAGGCAGTAGACAGGAAAACTTAGGTTTGAGGACATAACTGCTCCAGGTATGGTGGGGGAGAAGGTTTTATTGTAGATATGAGGGTATGAGGGAGAGTATAGCCAAAGGCACCTGGAAGGGTCTGTACTGAACATGTACAGCGGGTTTGGTCACCAGGGTATGAGAGGAGTCAGGGGCTGGGGGAGAGCCTAGAACCAGGAGACCAAGAGGCCAAAAGAGTATGTGGACCAAGAGGTGGATAACTAAAATGGCTGAGTTATTTTGGGAAGAGAACCTAGGGGGAAGGGAATCAGAAGCACCCTCCCCGGGAGGAAGAGGTTTAGAGGAGGGGTTAAAAGTACTGGCAGGATCCACAGGTCCTGAGTGATTCTGAGAGAGCTGGCCACCATCTGCTTTGATTTGTTAATTGGCACCTTAGTTTTTGTCCTGAGTTTGAGACCTAAACGTTTTGTTTTGATTTGACTATGATTGTGCCCTGGTTCTTTCCTCTTGAAGTAAGAAAGTATGTTTAACTTAATTTTGAATTTTTCAGAAGCCCATAGTTGAGAGATTTTGAACTTTTTGTTTGTTTTTTAATTTTTAAGTTTATTTTTATTAATTACAGTTTATTCCCTTTGTATACCAGCTGTAGCCCCCTTCCCCACCCCCTACCAATCCCACTTTCCCTCCCTCTTCTTCTCCTATGCCCCTCCCCTAGTCCAATGATAGGGGAGGTCCTCCTCCCCTTCCATCTGACCCTAGTCTATCAGGTCTCATCAGGACTGGCTTCTTTGTTTTCCTCTGTGGACTGGTAAGGCTGTTCCCCTCTCAAGTAGAGGTGATCAAAGAGCCAGACCATGAGTGTTCATGCAAGAGATGGTCCCTGTTCCAATTTTGGGGAACCCTCTTTGACACTGACCTGCCATTGGCTACTTCTGTGCAGGGAACCTTGTTTGGAGTATCAGAAGAACCCTGGGCCCAGCTTGTTTGGTTCTGTTGCTCTCCTTGTGGAGCTCCTGTTCCCTCCAGGTCTTTCTATCTCCCCCTTCTTTCATAACATTCCCTGCACTCTGAAAAATGTTTGGCTATGAACCTCAGCATATGTTTTGATACCCTGTTGGACAGAGTCTTTCAGAGGCCCTCTGTGATAGGCTCCTGTCCTGTTCCCTGTTTTCTCCCTATTCTGATGTTCATCTTGTTTGCCTTTCTGAATGAAGATTGAGCATTTTAGCAGAGTCCTCCTTGATTAGTTTATTTAGATTTTAGCCTTGATTAAGCCTTGAACTCACTGGCACAGGAGAAACTTCCTGAACAGAACACCAACAACACAGGCTCTAAGATCAACAATCAATAAATGGGACCTCATGAAACTAAAAAGTTTCTGTAAAACAAAGGACACTATCATCAGAACAAAACGACAGCCTACAGAGTGGGAAAGGATCTTTACCAACCCTACATCTGACAGAGGCCTAATATCCAGAATATATAAAGAACTTAAGAAGTTAAACAGCAACAAATCAAGTAATCCAATTTAAAAAATGGGGTACAGAGATAAACAGAATTCTCAATAGAGGAACATCGAATGGCAGAGAAATACTTAAAGAGATGCACAACATCCTTAGTCATCAGAGAAATGCAAATCAAAACGATGCTGAGATTTCACCTTATACCTTATCAGAATGGCTAAGATGAAAAACTAAAGTAACAACACATGCTGGAGAGGATGTGGAGAAAGAGGATTTTGAACTTTTAAAAGAGATTTCGAGGTTTAAAGAGACTAGATATTTTAAAGAGACTGAATGTTTATTGTGTTTAATTTTGCAAAGACTGTAGACTTTTAAAGCTATTTATGTTTTTAATGTGAAATCTTGGATTTTGTTTCTGGGCATTAATATTATTAACTTTTTAAAATTATAATTATAGATAAAACTATCATGAACATCTTAATGCATGCAGCTATTTTCTTCATGTTTAGCTATTTCCCTAGGATGATCTTCTCTTTTCCATGAGTAATAGCCATGGAAAAGCTAAAATATGCTCCTCCCCTAAGCTGTATTTTCACTAAACATCTCACTTCTAGAAACCTAACTATGACAAGCTTCCTCTGGACCAGTGTTAAGTAGCAGAAAAGTGCTAGTTCTGACCGGGGCCAACTCTGGAGTTTGACTCAAAGTAAACAGGCAAGCCAAGTAGTTTTGATGGTGAAAGACAATAGACCATACCCTAGACTAATTGTGCTGTAAGAAGAGATGAAAGCCTTTGAAGAATGCCTTAAATCTGTGTGTTTGGCCTCCCCTTTTTGATTGTGGTATGCAGGTTATTTCAGAGTCCTACAAAGAGAGCATTAGAACATGGACCTTGCTGGGCCTTGTGATGAGTGTCTTTGATCCCAGCATTCAGCAGGCAGAGGCAGGTGGATTGCAGTGAGTTTAGGACCAGCCTGATCTACATAATAAGTTCCAAGACACCCAAAGCTACATAGTGGGACCCTGTCTCACAAAAGGGGTGAGGGGATCTGGTGGGAACCTTGAGAGGAACATGCCTTCAAGAGGGTGCCTACCCAGTCCGGAAGAGACTTTACAGTCTGGGGTCAGTTGGTAAAGAAAGAGGGCTCCCCCTTTCTGAGGACTACAGGATAGGGATAGGGGGGAAGAGGTAGGAAGGGTACCAGGAGGACATGAGAGGGGGGCTGTGATTGGGATGTAAAATGAATAAATCACTTTAAAATTCTTTAGACAGGAAGGTGCCTACCTGCAAGCACAGTCCCATTTCTCCTAGCAACTCCTCACTGGCCTCCTCACTTCTAGTCACCATCTGAAGCCTGGAGCCCCTTGCTTCACATTTTCACAGGAGAACTGTCTCCTAGGCAGAAAACACATTTAGTCCCATCTGTAGCCCAAGCTATGAACATGGGCATAAAATCAGCTGTGGAATTTGGACCAACTGCCCTTCCATTGGGAGGAGGAAGGTAAACGCAACAGATGGTTAATAACATTAAACACTAGTCACCTGCAAAGAAAATGGTGTCTAGAAAAATTATTCCTTCTGCTAAGGGCATTAAAAAACATAGAGGATTGATGACTTTGTTAGAAGACAGACAAAAAAAAAAAAAAAAACACATACCTTTGATCAGAATGAATGATTTAGTAGGTAATAATGTACTATAGAGGTTAGTTTAAACAACTCACATTTATACAGTAAGTTAAAATTTTCAACAAACTGTCCCTTATGATAAGTTAATCTTCACTGAACATTATGAGATATGAACGCACGTGTGATACTGGTCCTCCAGTACCTGGGACACTCAATATTTGTAGATTAAACAGTGCTGTCCTGAACCATATTAGAACCTAAGACAGGAATTTAAAAATAAGTAATAGTGTTACTGTCTTTATTGAACATTTTGATATTTTATTCATCATGAATCTTTTGCACAAAAGTTGCTAGACTTGATTTTTAAATATACATTAAAGCATTATATAGTTTATTGAGGATACAATACCATTATCCTTTTAAGTATTATTTTTAAATGTCATTAGCCTCAAATCCAAATTAATAGATAATGAACATGTTTAAATACTGTAGAAGTGTGTTAAGACTTTTATACGTATTCAGTCTTACCTGCTGCAGCTTAGATGCCAGAGAGCCAACTAAAAGAAATTAACCATCTTTTCTTACTTTCTGTGCTCTATTTCTTTCTATATAATTTTTTATCAATTCTTTGAGAATGTCATAGAATCTATTCTGATCATCTATTCATCCTCCACTTCTCTTTCTAAGTCTCTCAGTTCTAGCCCCTATCTACCTACCATCTTCCAACTTCTTGTCCTTTGGTGGGCTTTTTGTTGTTACTGCTCTGTTTTGTTTTTTAATACTCTACCAAGTCCAGTTTGTGCTGGTGTGTAGCTATCCATTGGAACATGGTCCATCTGCCAGGGCCTCACCCTTAAACAAGAAAAAAAAAAAATCAGACTCTCCCTTTCCTACAACCCATCAACCAACGAAGTAGCTCCCCAGTTAAGGATGAAAGCTCATTAGACGCTCCCCGCTCCGTGCTAGAACGATGACTGGCTTAATCGAATACAGGTCTTGTGTAGCGAACCACAGCTCCTGTGAGTTCCTGTCCTATCCAGAAGACACTGTCTCGCCGTGGTCTTGCCAACCTCCAGCTCTTACACCTTTCTGCCCTCTTCTCAATGGTCCCTGAGCCTTGGGATAGGTATTGGAATATACATGTCACATTTGGGGTTGAGCACACCACTGACATTTTTCTCTGTACTTCTGCCAGCTATGAGTTCTGTGTTAACCACCATCCCCTGCACAAAGAAACCCCTTTGGTGAGATCTTACCTATGGGTAAGCAGATATAAATGTACAAGGAAGTGTGATGCTGTGCCCAGTTAGCAAAATAGGGGTAGAACACTCCTCGGGCCTGTGACTCAACATAACCATAGATTCTTTGGCCAGAGTTTATAGTACCAGGCCAGTGTTTCGTCTTGTGGAGCAGGCCTTAAATTCAACCAGAAAGTTGTTAGTTACCCCTGTAACAGTTTCACAACGATTGCACCCATGGATCTATCTTGTCATGCTGGTCATTATTATAATTCACAGGGTTCACATCCAGTTAACAGTACTGACGACTTTTTCCCCTCCCTCAAAGGTTACACAACACCTCCATTTAATATAAGAGCTAGTTAGCAGGAGGAAGCTTCCTAGTCGGTACTAACTAGATTTTTTTTCATGCCCTGTGACCATTACATGTAGTATTTTCATCAACAGAGCCTTACCATCAAGTTCTGATAAACAACCATGAGGAATGGCGATAGCCTGTATTGTTCAGGATGGGGATATTATTAGGATACCCTTGACTATTAGCTTAGAGAGAGGTATCTCACACCTTGAACCGGGCTTTTTATTTGGAAGGAGCATTATCCTCTATATAGAGTAACTACAATTAAACTCTTCTATATGAATATGTTTAAGAAATTTATAAAATAATAGGTTTACTTATGGCTTTTCAAACGTCTTTAGCATTATATTTCCTTTCCTAGACCCTCCTATGACCTACCTTCCCATCCTTCTCTGCACCTAAACTTTTTTCCTAATTAATCCCCTTTTATGCTATTGTAATTTGTTTTTAATTTTTCAGAACCATTTCTTTTGGTAGTTCCTCCATTACTTAAATAATGTAGCATGATTCTAATTAATAATTTATTATGTAAAAAGTTGAGGAATGGATAAAAAATGTTGTACATTTATACAATGAAATATTACTCAGCAATTAAAAACAAGGAAACTATGAAATTTACAGGCAAATGGTGGGAACTAGAAAAGACCATCCTGAGTGAGGTATCCCAGAACCAGAAAAACACACAAGGTATGTACTCACTTATAAATAGATATTAGACATATAATATAGGATAAACATACTAAAATCTGTATATCTAAAGAAGCTAAGCAAGAAGGAGGACCCTGGGTAAGATGCTCAATCCTCATTCAGGAAGGCAAATGGGATGGACATCAGAAGAGGGAGAAAACAGGGAACAGGAAAGGAGCCTACCACAGAGGGCCTCTGAAAGACTCTACCCTGCAGGGTATCAAAGCAGATGCTGAGACTCATAGCCAAACTTTGGGCAGAGTGCAGGGGATCTTATGAAAGAAGGGGGAGATAGAAAGACCTGGAGGGTCCTGAAGCTCCACAAGGAGAGCAACAGAACCTAGAACCCCTGCACAAATGCAGTCCATGGCAGTTCAGTGTCCAAGTGGGTTCCATAGTAATGGGAACAGGGACTGTCTCTGACATAAACTGATTGGCCT
This sequence comes from Psammomys obesus, assembly GCF_907164565.1. Taxonomy (NCBI): domain Eukaryota; kingdom Metazoa; phylum Chordata; class Mammalia; order Rodentia; family Muridae; genus Psammomys; species Psammomys obesus. Next base: position 39,845,556 of record NW_026587216.1, on the reverse strand, counting down.
GCTCTTTAATCACCCCACCCTCAGGGGGGTGCAGCCTTACCAGGCCACAGAGGAAGACAATGTAACCACTCCTGCTGAGACCTGATAGACAAGGATCAGAAGGAAGGAGAGGAAGACCTCCCCTATCAGTGGTCTGAGGGAGGGGTATGAGTGGGGCAGAAGGAGAGGTATGAGTGGGGCAGAGGGGGGGAGGAGGAGTTTGGGAGGAGAGGAGGGAAGGAGCTACAGGTGGGATACAAAGTGAATGAACTATAATTAATAACAAAAAAGAAAATAAAAGAAAATATATATATATAGTAAACAATAGATTGAGAGGGTAAGAAAAGGTAACATGGGGTGGCTATGACCAGAATATACTATGTATATTATAAAAATGTAGTAATGGAACTCACAATTTTATATTATTAATATAACATGAGAAAAACCATCTTTTGAAAAGAAAAATAATTGGAAAACATGTCTAAGTTCATAGGCAAATTAAAAAAAAATTACAAAGCAAAACCCAACATAGCTGTTCATCCTTTAAGAATAATAAGTCACTCATGGCAGCAAGCCATTCATTGTTTAGAAAACAGCAGAGAGAAAGAATGAAACATTCATAATCTTTCCTTCATGTAATCTAATGAGGATGGTTTTCACTTTAAGGAACCATTCCAAATAGCCAGTGGAGGACTGATAGAATAGCTCAGTCTAGTAACATTAACCCACTCATGAATGAGTATCAACAACTGTTAACATAGAAATTAAAAGACATCATATATGTTCAGATGGAAGAACACCTGCGTATTCTTTCATTTCAAAACACGTCAACCCATACTGAGTGGAAACCTCAATGCCAAGTATGAGATGCTTCCTGAATTGTTGGTCAGGGAATCCCTGATAGGCTCTTGTCACTCTCTATGGTTGTTCAATCCCTACTGCTGAAGACGCCATGTTGTAGAGAAATCAACCTGGAGCTGAGCCAGAAGTGAGCAGAGCAAATGTAACTGTCAGAAGGCAGGGAGAGGGGCTATGAGATGTTGTCTTCTGGGCACGGCACGACCAGGGCAGTCACAGTCTCAGAGCAGCTGTGTCCTATCAAGGGTTAATCACTGCTCAAGAAGGGGCTTGTGTGACCCTACTGCTTCCTGCTGCACTATTGGCTACTGAGAGATTCTGGGGTAGGGCATCGGCTTTCTCTCACTGAGGGATCCACCTGGCTCCAATGGATGTCTTCAAACCTGTGGTCATACATGATTCTGGTGAAACTCGATGAGTCTCAGAAATAAACAGAAACCTTTTAAAGTTGTGAATTTGGTGATTTTCCTGGTATCTTCCTCAGAGTAAAAAGTGGTGAAAGTCAGGATGCAAAACAGCCCATTTGTTGCTAATTATTGATGATAAGATATAGATAGATAGATAGATATAGATGATATAGATATAGATATAGATAGATATAGATATAGAGATAGATAGATATAGATATAGATAGTGGTTCTACCAAATCTAGCTACATTTGCGTGATTTGCATGTATTAGGACTTTTCTATATATTTTTAATCAGGCTCATTAGAAATTGTGTAAGTGGAATTTGTCTTTGCCATAACAAAATAAACTAGCGGGCCAGGTGTTTGTTGGAGGACTCTCGTTGGTTATCTGTGGAAGTATTTTCTCTGGGACAGTTCAGCTGCAGTCTCCTACCTAGAGAGAATAGTCATGGGTATGGGTATTTCAGGGGGAAGAGGAAGGAAGCACCCCAAGGGCCCAATCTTCCGTTGTGAATGGTTTTCCTTGTGGCTCAGTTTCGACTTCTCTGCCCTCTGTTTATTAGGAGCCCTGAATTTCTCTAAAAAATAACTATTTAATGTCATTCAAGAGGGTGGACTCCTCTTCTCAAGATCCTGGCATCCCTGTGTCGCCATCTCAATTCGGTAAGGGCAGCCTTCTTGGTTTTAGGTCCATGCCTCATGCTTATCCTCATGGCTTCCTGGTCCCTCTAAGTTGCTAACTACGGCAGCTGGCTTCTAGGAGAGAGTAGGCTGCCTGTGATGAATACCCTTCCGGTCCATCCTCACCGTTACTCTTAGACGATCTGGGATGTGACTTCCTCTCATACCAGGTTGAGCACAAATCCTTATCCTGTTTTCAGTCTTCTAAAAACTGGTTTATCTAGCTCATCTTTTAATATTTCCTCCTTCTCTTTGAATCCCTAGAATGAAGATTTTAAAAATAAAAACCACACACACACACACAGGCACACACACACACACACACACACACACACACACACAGGCACACACACATATAAAGTCAATGAATCAAATTAACCAAATTAACCGGAAGCTCAGTTAAGACTATGATGGAAAGAGGCTGCTCGGCTTGGCTTGTTCACTCTCACACATAACAGACGGTTATAGGCAAAAGTAATTCTGAGTAACGTTGACAACAGTCATATAATTTTTTGTTGGACTATGTGGCTGGTTGGGAAAGGCATGCTCTTCAAAGAAAACAGGGAAGTATTGTGGAGAACAGAAATTGATCTGTGATGTGTGTGCACCCTCAGCCCTCATAAGCCACGTTTGAAATATTTGGAGCTTTACGTTTTCTCCCTTCACACTGATCATTATGGTTGTTAAGTTTGTTTGGAAAGTGGTTTTTAAAAGATTCCACTGATAACCCAGAACCAGCTGAGGCGGGGCAGTCTGCTGATGTGGGCCTCTTAACGTGTCCATTAGTACACCATTCTTGTCACTTAACACCCAAGAAGTCAAGCTTTTGGTATGAAAGTTGTTTATAAACTGGTAGCATTATTTTTTGTCAATGGGAAGGAAGGACTAAGGTAGAGCTTAGTGGAAGAATGTGCAGTTTAGAGGTGTGTACTTACTATGAAGCAGGTCCCAAATTTGTGAATATTTTATAATTCAACCATGGACCACTGATCTGCCTGCTGGAATCTGGCACAGAAGGTCCCAATCTCTTCCTAAACCCACAAGGTATTGTGGGGAAGCCAAGTTTTTCTACATAATCCCTCCACAAAGGAGCATAATAATAACTCTTATTCAGATGGCACAGGGCTGTGAAGTTTATGATTATCCACTTCACAATTATTCGGGTGTTAGGGAAGCCTATGATGATTTCTGTTTTGAGGATTCAGTTAAAGAAACTAAACTGAACATATTCAACCTGATCTCCAAAATTACACCTTCAAGTTTTTCATTTTTAAATTACATTTACTTTGTGTGTGTGTGTGTGTGTGTGTGTGTGTGTGTGTGTGTGTGTGTGTACATTCCTTTATGGTCATATGTGAAGGTCAGAGAACAACTTTCTGGAGTCAGTTCTCTCCTTTCACTTTCTGGATAGCAGGGATCCAACTCAGGTCCTCAGGCTAAGCAATAAAGTACCTTTGAAGTCAGAGAAATGCCTCAGTGATTTAGAACACTTGATGTGCTTGAGGAGGACCTGTATTTGATTCCCAGCACACACATGACTGCTTATAACTGTCTGTAATTCTAGTGGCAGGATTCAATCTCTCTCCTAACCTCCATGGGAACTAGGCATCTATGGTCATACACAGACATATAGAAGCAGAACACTCATGTACACTGTCTTAGTTACTTTTTTTTTCTTGCTATGAAGAGACATCAAGAGACCAATTTATAAAAGAAAGTATTTTATTGAGGGCTTGCTTACAGTTTCAAAGGGTGAGTCTGGGACCATCGCGGTAGGGAACAGGCAGACAGGCAGGCATGGCACTGGAGCAGTAGCTGAGAGCTTACATCTTATCTACAAGTTGGAGGCAGAGAAAAAGACAGCCTGGAAGCCCACCCCAGTAACACACCTCCAACAAGGCCTTACCCACTAACCCTTCCCAAAACAGTTCCACCAACTGAGAACTAAAACATTCAACTACGCAAGCCTGTGGGGCCATTCTCGTTCACAACAGCACATACATGAAATGAAACAAATCATTTTTTTTTCTTAAAGATGGAAAGTGTCTTTATCTTCTGATCCATCTTGCTGGCTTTGCACCTTCTTTTTAATAGCAACTTGCTTCCTGGCACTGGTGGACATGGATTATCACCTGTTATCACACAGCACCCACTCACACCGTAAAAGCTTCATTTGTGCTCTTCCCTTGCTTGTGTCTTTACCCTAAAAGCTGACCCCACAGTTTCAGCTGTGTTGGCCTAAAGCCCCTCTCCTGGCTGTCATGCAGGTGACTTACAGGACACGTGCTGGACCACTGAGACTGACCCTGACGGCGCACGCTTGGGGGCTGCTGAAACACTAAGTTGCTACACTTTTGTTATCCCGAGAACTGAGCTGTTACCTGACCGCAGAGCAGAAGGGAAATCATGAAGAGACAGATCTGGGCCTGTGATTATTCATTCACTTTAAAAATATGGTCCCCCTCTGGCCCTTTTCTGAGGTTGAAAGTTTTCTTTATTGCTTAAGTCAAATTAGGTTCAGTTTCTCCCAAGCAAAACTGTCTACCTCGGCTGCATTTCCTACTTCTCAGGAAACAGCATTCAAATTAAATTTGATTTGACAGCATATGTGTCAAAAAGTGATCAGAAGCCCTTTGGTACCCAGAATTGGCCATGAAGTAGCTATGCAATGGTCCGTGACTTCAGAGTCCAAAAACAAAATGTGATCTCTTAATTGCTTCTTAGAGGCACGCATCTGTGTTTGCATGCTGCCGCACACAGGCCTTAACACATGCTGATAAACAGCTTTCACTGTCTCAGGGCATTCCTGCATTCTACTGTTCAGAACGTTCAGGTAAAAGGTTTAAACGTCCTTACACCAAGCCAGGGCTGTCTCAAAAGGAAAGTTGACCGCAACGTCGGCCACTTTTGCCTGCACCTGTATCACACTTTTGAGAAGTAGGTAATAGGCAAGGTAACATCCTCATGCCCTCACCACCACCAGAGCGATGTGGAGAGTTCCAGATTCTAATACTATAATGGGGACTCTCTGGTTATATTACAGAGAGAATGGCACTCACCAATCCACTGACCCTGAGCCAGGAAACTGTCCCAAGCCATATAAGTGAGCTGCGTTTGGTGGTGGAGGATGGGAATCACAAATCAAGTCAGATGGGCAGCCTCTAGCACCTGAAAGGGGCAAGGAAAATGCCTCCTGGAGCTCCCAGAAGGGACATATCTACGACAATGCCGTGGGTTAGCCTGGTGGAATCCATTTCAGACTTCCGACCTCAAGAATGCTAATTGTATTATTATATATGTGTTATAATTCACAAAGTTCTATAGTAAGTAGGCTGTTCTAAGAACTGTAGAAAATTTGACACACCAAATACAAACATTTTGAATGTGGCCTAATGATAGAAATTAGATGTGAATATACCAAATCACAGAGAAAACATGTAAGACTTTCCAAGTATTCTCCCTCACTTAGGCTTAGCAAAAAAATTCCTGGTTCTCTATAGCACCATGTTACTATGTTATCTTTTTATGTGCCTTCTGGCTTCACCATGTAATATAACTGACATATTCTGGTTGTTTTTTTTTTATTATTCTTTATTAATTACACTTTATTCACTTTGTATCCCCCCTGTGGTTCCCTCCCTCCTCCCATCCCAATCCCTCCCTTCCTCCACCCTTTGCATGCATGCCCCTCCCCAAGTCCACTGATAGGGGAGGTCTTCTTTTCCTCCCTTCTGATCCTAGTCAATTAGGTCTCATCAGGAGTGGCTGCATTGTCTTCTTCTGTGGCATGGTAATGTTGCTTCCCCCTCAGGGGGAGGTAATTAAAGAGCAGGCCAATCAGTTCATGTCAGAGACAGTCCCTGTTCCTATTACAATGGAACCCACTTGGACACTGAACTGCCATTATTATTATTCTCTTTTGAAAAGCCATTATTCTGGAGGATAGCGGTATAGCTTAGAGATAGGCTTAACCACCACAAGCAAGACCTTGGGTTTGATCTTCAACACTGAGGAAAAAAATCTACCATCTCACCATGCTCAGGATGGCTAGCATCAAGATAGCCACAAAAAAAAAAAAAAAAAAAAAAAAAAAAACTAGAAATGCTTGCAAGAAAACGGGGGGGAAAGGGACCCTTACACGTTGCTGTTGGGAATTCAAATTTGTGTAACCATTCTAGAAAGCTATATGAAAGTTATGTGAAAGCAAAATATAGGAACTGGATCAATTATACAGGGTATGTAATTGCAAGAATCAAAGCACACGATAGAAGTACCTGTTCATCATGTTTCTGATGGTATTATTTACCATAGCCATGCTGTGGAATTTAGATGCCATTCAATTAATGAATGGTAAAGAAAATGTGATAGACACATATACATACATATACATGTAGATGTATTACATGTGTGTGATGTATAGTTGATATACAAAACAGCATATTTAAGGTAAAAAAATAATTAATTTTGTCATATGTAGACGCTGAAACCATCACTACAGTTAATCCAATAATTGTAATATGTTTCTTAAAATAGACATTTCTCCCGGTTTTCCTTTTTGTCCCATTTTGAGCAGTGGGGAGTATTACAGACCTATGCTAGTGCTAACATATGGCTACTGTGCTGTATAGAATAACCCTAGAAATGACGTGTTCAGCATAAGTAAAGTTTTATGACAACCCATAGCCTTTGATAACAGCCATTCCAGTCTTTGCTCTTGTAAGTTTGAGTAACTAGTTATCACTGCTCTCTCCAATGTACAGATGAGTTGACTGAAGCTTAGTTGATTATAATGATATGCCCAGTGTCTCAACCATAATAAACAGAAGCAATGGACCTCAATCCACATTTCCTTAGCTTCACAGTCTAACCTTTCAGTCAATACTTAACAAAGAAGTCTGAGCTGAACTCTTACTAAATCTGATCAAGTTCTGAAAGTCATACATGGGTGCTTCACTCTGTACTTTGTTTTCTTCTTCACTGGGGGGGGGATCTGGTTCTTTAGTTTCTTTGTTATTTTCCTAAAACCTGATCTTTGTTTGCTCTAAGATGCACCTCTTCCTTTGGAAGAAATATCCAATACTTGTTTTCTGTTTTACACTCAAAATGGTCAGGATCTGGTTAACTGAGGCCGAGCATACTAAATGCCTCAGTCCTTTTAATACAAATAATTATTTCAGCTTGCAAATGGCAGCTTGGACAGGTGGAGTAGTTGAGGGAGCAATTGCCAGGTTGATCCCTTCATAACAGCCATAGCTCCAGAAAGAGGAAAAAAGTATGCTCAACCTAACTCTACCATATTAAATGGTTTCCATGGCTTAGTAGTGTACCTGTCAAATGTCCACTTTGGTGGTTATCTCAAAAATTATTGAGTCAAGATCACCCACATCTACTTGTCACCAAAAGCCTTGTGGAAACAAGCTGCACCCAGCTCTAGACCACTCCATAGACTGGGCTTGAAAGCGTGGCCCTGGTTGAGCACATCTATCTTTTGTTCCTCCATGAATCTCAGCTGCAGGCACAATCCAAGCCTTGTGTCAATGCACTTCCATTTATAAGAACAACAGCTAGATGATTTATGTACTCCTCAGAAAGCCTGCTGGAGGTGTTGCTATCCTTGTTTGACAGGTGAGGAAGAAAAGGTTAAGAAACTTAAATAACTTTCATTACCCCTACCTACAAATAAGTGCTGAGTGGGCGGGAAGTAGGTCCAGGCTATCAAACTTCAAGGCCCACCACACAATGAGTCATTCCTCTAGCAAGCTTCCACCTTCTAAAGATTCCATAACCTTCCAAAACACCATCTTCACTTGTGCAAATACATGAGCCTGTGGGAGATATTTCAGATACAAAGCACAACTCTCTACAGTTTTGTGAACACATACAGGAGACATCAATTTCTTCAAAATGTCCTGGGTCTAAGGCAAGGTCAGACACAGAAACAGACTGTCATGTGCAGAAAACCAAGTGGTAGAAAGCATGAGATGCCGGAAAGATAGGAGATGCAGGGAGGTAGAAGATGCAGGGGCGGCAGGAGTTGGAGGGATGACAGGAGATGCAGAGGTGACAGGAGATTCAGGGGTGAAAGGAGCTTCAAGTTCAGAGGATGCTGCTTGGAGGAGGTAACACATGTGTGAAGTCATCATGTCTGAATAGGAATCACTTAGCTAAAGAACCTGAGGGGAGATGGCAGAGATGTGAGGAAACTCTGTGGATATGAGAAAGCCTTCAGAGCTTAAGGGAACTAGAACCTAAAACAGGAAAGGACAAGAGTGGAAACTGAGATTGAAGAGGCAGGCAGAGGCACATTTTAGTCTACTTCATCTCCTGTGTGGGAATGTTTGACTGTTTTCCTAAAGTTTTAAGATATTTTAAGGTAGGCGTTGACAAGAATTAAGTGTGTCAAAGACATCTTCTTGCTACACTGAGAAACAGAAGATGGTGGAAATCTGCCCTGCATTCTCTCTGGATTCTTCACATTGGCAGGGATCTAATGGAAAGCTTGATATGGTGATGAGCAAGCCCATCTCCTTTGTAAAGCGCCTCTCATGACTGAGCTGTCTTTGTCTGCTGGTGTCAGAATGCCTTCCCACGGGGTTGTGCTGAGACTTGTAGTGCTTCTCCATGGCCTTGTGTGTTGTTGCCGCAACCTCTGTATAATCACAAAGAGATCTTCCCAGACACTGTCACAATTCATAGGTCTTAGGAAGGATTCCCAGTTTGATACCTACATGGTTCAAAGAGAAAACAGAGATAAAACGAATCAGACAAGGCAAGGCTGCAGTGACTCATGTCTGAATCATTGAAGACTAATGGTCAACCAAGGATGTCACTGGGGAAAGCATCTGTGACTTGGGAAGTGGATACTGATGTGGCTGTAAAATCTCTGGTCTGAGACAGTAGATGTACATCTGTACCACAAAACAAAGCACTGCTTTATTAAGTATCCTCACATGTATAACACACCCTGGAAAGACAAAACTAAAATTCTTTTTTATTTTCCCTGTGTCCAATATATGTCTGCAAAGTAGGATGAAACCAATGGTACTGACTAAATGGATCAATGTTACAAAGAACTTTAACTCAAAGAAAAACAACAAAAGTAAGATTCAAAGTACTCCTAGAGATAAGTTTGTTCTGGCCCCTCTCTTACCAGTTTAGGAAATAGAGGTCAGTAGAACATGTTATTATTCTTATCTATAAAAATCATCCAGAAACCCACAAAAGCTAGGCAAACTAAAGAAGAGATTCTTGCCAAGATTTGAAGAGAAAGAACCAATAAGCTAAGTGACTCATAGCAACCTTTTCTAATTGTGGGAACCAAAGAGCAGCAGGTTGTAAAAGGGAAATGGAATGTGTTCCCATAAACCATAGAGATAATCCCTAAGGATAGTGGGTAACCAGCGGGCTTGAAAGTATTTGCCTCTGTCTTATCATGCCCAACATTGATCCTTGATGGGATCATAGTCTACTTCTTAAGAAATGATATGTAATCTGCTCAGATGGCCACTTGTAATCAAGAGAAAACCAGTACAATACAATTGAGAAGAGGAACTCAGAAACAAAAGAATGAGGTCATTTTCCCTCCGGTATATGTACTGCCACTCCCTGGTGTGCGGAATACTTCTGACATCCTTCAGTCAAAGGCTCACTTTGTCTTGTTTTCACAATAATGATTGGCTGCATATACATCTCCAGTTTCTCATTTTTGTCTTGTGAACTCACAGATTATAGGATGCCCATTAGCCAAAGTTAGATACCCACGGCCAAAAACGTATTTCTTTGAAAACACCCACACTTAGGAGAGAGATCAGATGTGGCCATGGCTAGAATACTATACATAGTTAGCCTAACCAACTACCATCTTATTAGAAGAGAGAGAGAAAAGTGATATCCCAAGTGTGAACTCTCACTCACTCTCTCTTTTCCAAACCCTGTGCCAGGAGGCACTATCATGGTTCTAAAAACTTATCAGAAATGTGGGTCCAAAGAATTATTGTTCACCTTCCTTGTGGACATACAGGCTCTCTTTTCTTTGTCAGGTGTATCTGCTTTCATCAATATGCACTGCTTCATGCTGAATTCTATGCTGTACCTTGGTGATGCGCTATACATAAGAAAGCCATCTCCAGGCTCCCTGTGTTTACTCTCCAGGAGAATAACCCGCCACAGGGTGTGGCCTGAGGAGGACTCAGCAAGAGAAGCATCCTGGGGTCCCCACTTTCCTCTGTCCCCAGGATTACGCTCTTAAAAGAGAAGTGCCATAGTCTTGGGATGCTATAATTATCTCAGCCATTTAAGGATTACACTCCTTGGAAACTATAATTATCCAAATATTGTTGCATTCAAGGATATTTTACTTGCAAGGGAGTGCCTTCATTTTTACAGGTTCTTTCAAGGGGCCCCAAAGGGTGTGTCCTCCCTACTGTGGTTCCTTTAAAAAGCTAGAAATAAACAACTGCATCTGGCATGAGGGTGTGGCACAGTTTAACCCAACCAAGGGCTTTGAATGTGGACAGAAAAGAATGAGCTTCTTTCTGTCACCTGAAAAAATAGTTGTCAGTCATTCTAGGTCAGAGCCTGGGGACCCTATTCTTTCTTATCCTCATTCTTCTTCTCTTCCCTATCTACGTACAAACACCTGCTATGAATATAGTCTGCTTTGAGACATTGACGAGTAAAACTCTGGGCAATAAAGACAAATTTTTTAAGATCCATGTATCAAACTGTTCACATCACAGCATTCCCTACCCTGAAAGTCAACCCTGTTTCCTATTCCCTCTATATCCAATGCAGCAATGTATACTATAAGCCTAACAAGGTGGCTTTTCCCTCCCCCTTACCCGTTTATGACATCTGTGACCCACAACAATGGCCAGCATTTCGAGATATGAAGGTTCAATAGTGGCACTCACTATTGAGTTGGTGGTAACCAACAGCTAAGAATAATTACAACCACTCTACAGGATGAAAATTATGCCTGGTACTAGAAACCTAGCCAAATACCTGGGGCTAGGGAGGTCATAGATCTCAGAGGCACACTTACCACCACCGCCTTGCTAGGTGGGCATAATTCCTTCAGTTCTCTATGATATGGAAAGATCCAAACAAACCAACGACCACCTGTGTTCTTTCTGATTGCTCCTGTGCCACCCTGAGCCTTGCTTCTTGTCTTAATGAAATACCAGATAACTTAACAAAATATAATGCTGAGTAACAAACAAAATGGCCTATAGAATGTGATAGGAAGAGCCAGTGATTCAGTTCAAGAAGAACTAAATAATTTGGGAATCAGATATCAGCAATTGGTTTAAGGAAGGGGCATTTAGTATGGTCCTACTCAGCTGGCTGAAAGTCCACCAAAACCAGAGCCAGCTCCACTGCAGAACTGAAGCCAGAGACCACGCAAGCTTTTCATGATGCTCATGAGAGATCTGCCCACTTCTCGTTTGGTATTTTTTTTTCTTTTACTTTTCTCTCATGAAGTGCATCTTGATTGCAGTCTCCCTCTTGCCACTCCTCCCAGTTCCTCCTCCCACCTTCCCTCACTCCCAAATCCAACTCATCCCCCATTTCCCTTCAAAGAAAAGAGCAGGCCTCCCAGCGATATCCACCAAACGTGGCCTAACAAGTTAAACAAGACTAGGCACAAGCTCATATCAAGGCTTGATGAGGCAACCCTATAAAGCAGAAGAACAAACTCAGGGATGCTCACTCTTCACTGCACATAACACTTCAGGATTTTGCTGTGTAGGAAAAAAAAAAACTGCTGATGATGTCAAGTTATTTGGTTTTTTCATCCTCTAAGATCATTCCATAACAATGAGAATTTTGGACACAGTGACAGCACCTGTCAGAAAAATGAACCCCTAAAAATAAACTGAGCAAAGGGAAATAGAATTTCTGTATACATATACCTACATGGAAGATATATATATGAACCCATCCCTCCAGGCGTTAAAGCAGATAGGTTGTCGTGTGAGGAGTCATCTGGAAGGCTTCGTGGAATCGGTAGCTTCGGTGAGAGGCTGAAGACTGTTGAGGAGAATGTGAAGAGGTCACAGGGGTCACTCGTATATATATTCATTCCTTTGGTATATATTCATTCCTTTGGTATAGATATAGATATATATACCAAATGGAAGGTATAAAATATCCCAACCATCGGTACACTGAGGAACTGAGAGAGAAGAGAGCCACAAATTAGAAAAATAATAGAAGAAAATGTTCCCCAAAACACAGAAGAACATGCATAGAGAAGTAGTGAAAAACAACGAGGATTTTTTGTTTCCACACTGTTAGGAAATGAATGAAGTGGTATAGATCAGCTTCTAATCTGTATTCCATTCTGCCCTTGACCCTGTTTCTAATAACCACAGTCAATTCAATTTAATAACTCTATGAGCCAAACCAAAAAAAATCTGTCTTATTCTCAGCCAATTCACTTATGACTACCCAGATCCCCTGAACTCCGACAAGCTTTTTTTTTTTATTATTATGTATACAGTGTTCTGCCTGCATGTACACCTGCATGCCAAAAGAGGGCACCAGATCTCATTATAGATGGTTGTGAGCCACCTGTGGTTGCTGGGAATTGAACTCAGGACCTCTGGAAAAGCAAGCAGTGCTCTTATCCTCTGAGCCATCCCTCCAGCCCCCGGCCAAGCTTTTAAATTGGCCAGATTTGTCCTTCCTGTCCCCCTGTGACAGATACACTTCACAGCCACTTTGCAGTTGAAATGAGAAATAATATGTCACATTCCTACTGGGGCACTTAAAAGGTCCCAAGAGCATCTCCACTCTCTCCTCCATGCTGGAGTAGCCCTGGAAAGTCCTGGAAAGAAACAGGGAAAACCTGAGGAGAGCACTGTCACATACCCACCTGCCTATTCTGCAAACAGTCTCAGCGCCTGGACAGATAAGAATTAAATGAAGGGAGCTGAATGGCACAAGCCTTCGATGCCAGCCCTCACGACACAGAGGCAGGTGGATTTCTATAAGTCTGAGGCCCGCCTGGCCCACATAGAACTTGCCTAGTATAGGCAAGACCCATGCTTTGATCCCCAGCAGGTCGAAAGATAAAAATGAGTAAGTAATAAACTGTTGGTATGCTAAGTCGTTAAGAAAAAAAAACTTAGGAGGTCATCCGTACTTTGTTTGGAAGGCAGGAGGGGGTCACTGATGAACCCATCACTCCAGGCGTTAAAGCAGATAGATTGTCGTGTGAGGAGTCATCTGAAAGGCTTCGTGGAATAGGTAGCTTCGGTGAGAGGCTGAAGACTGTCGAGGAGAATGTGAAGAGGTCACAGGGGTCACCCGGCAAGTGGCTGAAAAGGACATGGCAGATACACTTGCTTTCGCTGGGAAATGCAGGGCTTCTTGTGGTGCGGGACTCTCTGAAAGAATGGTGATAGCTGAGTTCCATCTGATTGTTTTTCCAAGTGAGGAAGAGCGAGCACGGTTTGTTTTTTTAGCAGGCCGTATTTTTTAGTGGAGTCCATTATGAATCTTACATTTTTCAAGCTGTCTCAAAGCTTATTTTATGTTGACATATTTCAAAGCTTGCAAAACCCTTACTCGGGCTGAGATGGGAAGTTCAAGATGAAGGAAAAGTGCATAGACAAGAGCATTACTTCATAACCCTTTTATGAAGAGAGGGCTGGAGAAAGAGACACTGGCGGTGGAGTACTGCGTGCTACCGGCCTGCTACGTGAAAAATCATGTTTTCAGCAGACCCTGCCCATGAGAACTCGTGGAAAACCACGTGGCCACCTTCCACTCAGTCTCTTTCCTTAGACATCCCTGAAAACAAGTCTCCAGTTCACCTGCCACTGGGAAGAGGCAGCTTCCAGTTTGTTCTCTGCTCCATGCTTGTGTCTGAAGCCACAAGCTCTCAGCCTCCTGCTCCTGTCATCCCTACTGTTCGCTGCCATGCTTGGCAAACACGATGGACTCTTAGCTCCCTGGAACTGCAGAGTGAAGTCTGAGTTCATTCTTCCTTCTACAAATTACCTTGGTCAGGGTATTTTATCACAGAAACAGAAAGCTAGCAAATACAAGGAATATTTACATGAACTTGAAACGGTTCTTGATTCTGTGAATATTTTTCAGTTTCTAATGCCTGCTCCAAATTCATTCCTCTGGTCATTTATTCAACCAACATTCCAAGGGGAGCCACAATATATGGAATAATAAGGTGTGCTGTTTCCAGACAGAGGCACTTAAGAGTCGACATCACCTCCTCTCTTTCCTGTGCTGCCCTGAATGTCTTCTGGTAGATTGCTAATCTGATCACCCTGGACTTCCACATAACTGTGATGCCACAAGGAAGCCATTCTCCCCCACTGAGTGGGGTTTCCCTTAACTGTAAAGCAAGTCAGTGAACAAAATCTAGAGGGAAGTCTGCCGGCCCTCACAGCACTTCCACAGAAGGAGCGCTATTATGTACTCAGGGAGGAAAAGGTTTCTCTCCAAGCCTGATAACTGGCAAGCTTGACTTCACAGCCAGGGACAATGGGAGCAGTTGCTTATCCCTAGTTCTCTACTCTGTTTGCAAGCGCATCTGACTCTGCTATCAGCAGGAAGAGAGAACAGAGCGAGACCTAGAAGGTAAAACAGGCTCCCCTTTAAAGACATCAGCTCAGCAAATCAAAATACTTGCTTATCATATAAAAGAACATTAGCTTTTATTCTTTAGCAATTACACTACTTTCATGAGCTCTATAAATCTATACATGAGGTTTTTTTTTTTTTTTTTTTTTTACCAAAACAGTAAAATATATTCATTGCACAGACTGAGGCCGGCAGTTAAGGGTGACTAATGGAATCAAGCGTGATTAGTGGGGCCTTGATGGAGCCCCATCCTGCCTGATTTCTCTAGGACACTCTACTTTGTTTTATGTTGAATCTGATTTATTGGTAGGCATTGCTTTCAAAGGGGGGAAAGAAGTCATTTGATTTTGTTGCTTTGCAAAGCCCACAGTTGTTCTGAGGTATTTAACTCGAGCTGGCACTGTGTTTTAAAACATCACAGTGTTAAATAAACTTGACCTGTGCCACTGAAGCATTCACTCTTCCCCAACCTTGCCATGCCACTGGCGTGACTTGGCACATGTGTCATGCCATAACTCTATAGCGAGGGAGAGCAACCCCCTCTGAAAATAACTGGGACCCTTTCCTGCCATGCCCAAATTTCAGAATCTTACCTCTTTTAAAGATTAAAATTATCTCAAAAAAAAAAAAAAGATTTTTTTTTTTTTTTTTACTAATTCCCGAGAAAAGTATTGTCCCTGGGATTAGCTACTGGAAAGTGAATATTCACCAACAGGTCTGGATCTTGTAATAGCCTTGGGGGGTAGTATTGAAAGTGGAGCAAAATGTACAATAACACTCTAAGAATCAGGCAGGGCTTTATGGATTCATTATAATGTGTTCATTATAATATTCACCACTGCAAAGGAGAGGGGAAAGAGAAGAAGACACACAACACTGGTAGAGGGCTGAGTAAAACACGTTAGAACTCTAAGAATGAAATGTTATGCACCCTTCAAAGCAAAGTTAGTTCAGAGTATGTGTGGCAACAAAGTAAATTTTAAAAGTGAGAAATCAAAATCACATGTACCTAACAGTCCTAGTATATTTAGAAGTAGTTAAAAAAAACACCAGCTCGAGGTGCTGGGCTAGGAATGAGTTACTGCTGGGATGGGAGTGGGGAAAGCAACAGGAAGCTGCAAGGGAGTATTCTGCCCTTTGTCCTCATTGTATTTTCTAAATGTGTCTGCAGCATATCGTTTGGTGGCCTTATGGTGAAGGAGAAAGGCTGCCGCTCCCGCCGCTACCCTGGAACTCAGCCTTGCTCTCACTGTGGCTGTCTGATTTCCAGCCAGTTTTGAGATGGCTTTGTGATCCTGAGACTACATAGTAACTTGTCCCTAGAAAAGGGAGTGAGTGAGGGGTGAGGAGGAACAGGAAGCAATTTACCCTGTGTTGTGAGGCAAGGAATATTTTTGAGACTATCATTATGCTACCTGGGCTGGCCTGATCTCCTGGATTCAACCCATTCTCTAATTTCCCCAAGTACTTGAGACTCCAGGAAGATGTCAATACACCTGGCTTCAGCTTTTGTTTTAAAGCAGCATGATTCTGCATGTCTATAATCCCAGCACTTGGAAGTTTGAAGCATAAGACTGTCAGGCCAACCAGGGGTATATAGTAAGTTTCTAGTCAACCTAAGATGCTTATTGAGATACCATCTCAAAGAAAAACTTAATGGTAAAAATTTTAAGTAGCAAGATAATACATGTAAGATACATGGGCAGAGTTGGAGGTAGAACTCGTGATGGTTTGAAGAAGAATATTCCCTCCATATACTTATATATTAGAATAATTAGTCACCGTGGAATAAAACTGTTTGAAGGGATTAGAATGATTAGGAGGTGTGGTGTTGTTGGAGGAAGCAGTGTCACCAGGCTGGGCTTTAGCCTTGCGAAAGTCCACTGCCAGGCCCAGTCGCTCTCTGTTTCTGCCTCTCTGCCTGCAGATCAGGGTGTAACCCACATCTACTACTTCAGCAACATACCCGCCATGATGATAACAGACTACCCTCTGAAACTGTAAGCAAGCCCCTGATTAAATGTCTTCTTTGATAAGAGTCACCTGAGTCGTGGAACCTCTTCACAGGAATACTACACTGACAAATTCAGAGGTGCTTCTAAAGCAATCCAACAAAGTTTGACAGTCTCGCTATAAATAATCCTCCCTGCTCTATCCCGGTTAAGACCCAATAATAGATAGCACCCAGCAGAGAACAGGAGCTTCATAAGGCCTCCTTAGGGCAGTAAGAATTGCTAGCAACAAGCATTGAACAACTGAGTCCTGAGCCCTGCTTAAAATGTCCAAAATACCACACTACGTGAGAATTTTCTTAGAGGGAGGGTCAAAAAGAATGGGGTGGAGCAAATAATGATTTAAAAGATAAATGCTGTTGTTGCTGCTTTTTTTTTTAATGGGCACCACCTCCCTGGGTTGTTGAGGTATTTTTAAAAGAAAAACGAGGAGAAGGAGGAGGAAGGAGAGATTGAAAGAGAGATGAGAGGGAGAGATGGGACTGAGAAAGGCACCCCTTGTGGTCACAGAAATCACATTGCTAGGTTATGAGGACCAATAAAACTATTAGCTATTGGCCCAAAGCCAAGAATCCATTAATGACAGACTGGTATCTATCCAGGAATGTAAAATGTTTCACTAAATAAACAGTGGAGCAGGAAACATTCAATTTCTGCCATTACATAAAACCCAAGTTTGATTCTGCCCAGAAGTGGAGCAGCACACAGGCTGAACCAAAAGGCAAAAGGCAGCAGCAACAGCTCTACAATTGCAGAAAGAAGCCAGACTTGCCTGTGGTGTGACCTACAGAGCCTAGGGTAGCCGCTTACCACTGTCTTAGAGAAGGCAGATAGCATCTTCAAAAGGTGAAGCAAAAAGGGAAACTTGTTTAGAAGGAAGTGGAGTTAGCCACCTGGAATGATAGTTAGTAATTAAACTATAATGACTGATATTTTTACAGCTTTGCAAGGCTGTGCAAACAAAAGATTAAGGCTAATTGAAATATGAGGGTAAAATAACGATTACTATTTGTTATTTGAGGCTAACTACGGGTTTCTCACATGTAGAAAGGTACTTCTGTGTAATGAAATCTTAGGAAAATTACCAGCAAATTTCCTGAAAGCATGAAGTACCTAATAATAAATAAAGCCAAAAATGCTAAAGTTACAGGACTATTCATCTACACAGTGGGTTTAGGGATTTTTTATCTGTGCTTATGTGGTCTATAGGGAGTCGTTTTCAAACTGTATGTACTTAAATCAGCCAAGACTTTCACTAGGACTGAAAGGTTCATCTATCAGAGGAATTCGGCTGAAAAGATATCTGGGCTATACAAATGGAAGTGACATTCAAATATTTTAAGACAGCTAGGGTAGCCCCAAACAAGTCATTTTGACTCAATCACAACATAATGGAAGAGCGATGGACCCTTGTCAGCCATCGCCTAGCTTCAAGTTGCACCTGGTGTGCAACTTCTCCACCCTCTGAGAGTCTTTCATTTGATGAGACCAAATGAAAGCAAAATTAAAGTAAACTGGACTCTTAAACACAACTCAGGTGAGAGTTCCTGATGAGCCCACTCGTTGTCTCTGACATTATTAGACCATTGTCAACTTTCACTGTCAGGAAAAGCTCAGCCATGCACTGAGTAGCAGGGAATGAAGTCACAAGCAGCCTTCAGATGTAAAGACATAAGACAACTACAGGGCAGCAGCTAGAACCAGCATCAAGTTCAGCCATTAAGGAGCTGGAAATTTCTGCACTGCAGAATGTCAGTTGGTAATGTAAAACTTCGGGCATTTTCAATATTAATTACACATTTGGAGACACAGACTCAGGCCTGTCCCTGGAGAAGGACACCAGCCAGGAGCACTAAATGACACCAGCAGCATTAACACTCAGCTGAACTGTCATCCACCATCTCCATCATTGAGTCAAGTTGCTCTTTCAAGGCATGAAGGAAGTGTTGCAGGAAACATCCACTTGAGAAAAACGCCTTCTTAGAACTGCACTGTCCAGGGTGGCATTTTATCCAAAGGGAGGGAAGGGTTCTCAACTAGCAAAAATTCTGAAATGATAGACAAACTGAATAACTACGTCTATTTGAAGTGGACGAATCCCTGAGAATTTTAGAACCACAGCTGCAATTTCCTTTACTCGGGGTCCTGTAGGTGTGTGTTTGTTTTTGATGGTTTGTTCGTTAGTACGGTCTAGCTTTAGAAAAATGATTCATCTCATAAACCACAGGTCCACATAAGAAAAATCTCTTTTATGGATAAAATGTAGAAAATCATACAAGAATGAAGATGGATGTTTTTTAACGTGGTTCTTCAGCATCTCGGCTGACGTTACTGTTTTGTGAGTAAACTTTTTATCTCATTATGTATTTAGTCAGTCTGTATGCAAGCATACGTGTGTGTGCTATGACATGCATGTTGAGGTCAGATGCGTTTGGGGGAAAAAAGGGTTATATAGCAAATGCTTCTATCTTCTACTGGTTAAATCATCTTTCCAGGCATAAAATTTTCACTTTTGTCTAGAATGACATCCTTGAGGTCAAAGAACCCATTCGTTGAATTCAATTCCCATCTTTTTTGATGAAAATAAATTCTTTTCATACAGTATGTTCTGATCTCGGTTCCTCTTCCTTAATTCCTCTCATATCCTCCCCACCTAGCTTCTCTCTTTCTCTCTCTTTCTCTCTCTCCCTCTCTCTCTCTCTCTCTCTCTCTCTCTCTCTCAGAAAACATTTTTAAGAAGGAAAAGAAAAAAAAAACATGACAAACACATAGACATAGACACACACAAAAATATAACATAGAAACACAAAATCAGAACACATAATATACAAGGAAAGGATCAGTAAAGTTCTTTTTTTAAGTATTGGACTAAAAAATATCTCCCAAAATATCTTTGAATTGATTTTGTGTTGGTCATTGACTCCTAGGCATGCGGCCTGCCCTTCAGTGTGGCTTGTGTGCCCAGCGAGACTCTACTGGAGAAACCAACTTTTCTTCATGAGCAGTTCTCAATTGGAGATAGCTTCTTGGTTAGGGATGGAAGTTTGTGTCTGCTTCCCCCTCTTAGCAAGTGGGACCCCAACTGGCTTGGACCTGTGCAGGCCCTCAGCATGCTGCCATAGTCTTTGTGAGTTCAATCAGTCCTGTTGGGTCTAGATAATACTGTTTTCTTGCTGTTATTCATCTCCTCTGGTTCCTACACTCTTTTTGCCTTCACTTCCACATAATTCCCTGAGCCTCAAGGGGGAAGGGTTTAATGAAGTCATCTAATGTAGAATTGAGTGTTCTCTCTCTCATTGTCCAGTTGTGGGTCTCTGTATTACTTCTCCTCTACTGAAGGAGGAAACTTCCTTGATGATGGCTGAGTGAGACACTGATTTATGACATCACAGAATGTTATTAAAAGTCATTTTCTTATTATGTTCCTTTAGCAGAATGATAGCATTTGGTTTCCCCAGGCCTGTGGCCTATCTGGTTACAGGTTCTTGGCCACCAAAGACCAAGAAACCCATCAGGCATGAGTTTCATCTCATGGGGCAGGCCTTAAATTCAATCGGCTAGCAGCTGCTTATCCAAACCACAAGCATTACAGCACTATTGAACAAGTATTGTGCAGGCAGGACATCTTTGTACACTGTGGGGTTTTCAGCTAGGTTGATGTTTACCTTTCTCCTCTAGCTGCATGCAGAATTTATTTCAATACCATGAACACCAGTTAGTAGGATGAAGAAGGCACCAGCTCAACTTTTCTGTGTTCAATGAGATATGTAGGTGTTGTCTTCAGCAATGGGACTTTACCATCAGTTTGTGGAGAGCAAAGAATAGTCTGAGCAATACTCTGAGTTGTTTTGGGGTTTCCATGGGAGCCCCTTTAGCCAACAACTCAATCAGGTATAACACATTCTTGGCACTGGAGGTTTCACTTAATGGTGAAGGATGTCAAGTTGAGGCTCTTTCTTCTTTATTCAGTGACTCTGTTTAGATGTCTTTCATATGTGTGTATATTTTAAGAAGTGTCTCGTATAATAAGTTTCCAAATGAACCCTCAAATGGCCTTTAAAATTAATTTTCCTTCCCTGTATTCAATTACCATCTTCACTAAAATAGAAAGGGGAAAGGTATTTTACAACATTTAAAAGACAAGTGAACAAAAAATGTGATAAAAAAAATGTAAATGACCCTATGAAGATTGTATCATACAATAGTACTGGTCTCAAAATCAGTTTGCTGTCTACACAATTGTGCTGATACACGATACTGCTGGACAAATGCTGCATCATCGTATGTCAAAAGCAAACTTAAACTTCTCTCATACTGATCTGTCACAAAGTCTAAAATGGGACAGTCTCAACTGAGTGGCTTTTTATGTATTTGGAAATCTCTACCCTTAATAGTTTTTCTCAAAAAAAAAAAAAAATCTGGTATCTACTACTGGGAACAATCACAGCCCACTTAACCCCAAAGTGGGAAGGGAAGTGTGAGCAGCTCCTGTAACATCCATATAATAACAAGATATTTCCTTATGATTCTGTAAGGACTGACTCCTCCAAAACTCAGGAGGAAAGGAAACACTTTTGGCATGCTGCAATAGTATAGAATTGAGAAAAAGTGAATAAAAGAAAAAGGATAAAGCTAAATCTGGAAAAGTTCTTGTCGGAGGCGTCTGAGAGCAGGCTGGACGCATCTCCATGTGAAATGAGGAACATAAAACAGGAAACTCGGGGTTGTGGGTAGGCCTTGAGGACTCAATGGCAGAGAATACTTTATATGCTCCAATATCTCAATTCTAACTAGTAGGTAAAATGAGAACTGTTTAAGCAATATACATCAACAAGTCACTAAAATAACATTGTTTGAATGGGTTATAATAAACGGTTATTTACAACATATTCAAAGTGTGCGGAAAAACGTGCGCCTGTGCTGCAGGCTGCAGTACCTCTTAGGTTTTCGTACTGTGTGCACACTCACACCATAGCCTGGAAACAATCCCACAAACAGATATGTGCTAACAGTAGGAATGCGAGGGTGGAAAAGTGAGAAAGTCCTTAGGACTCTCTTAAACAGAGTTAAGGCCTATTAGGTCAAATCCTGCTGGGTAAATAAACCACTCCCTGGTGTCAGTTAGAAACTTCTGGAGGTGCATTAACTTTTTCAGACCCCTAAGGTAAGATTTAGTAAATTACTATTCCAGTGAGTTAAATGATACCCTAGGGGCCTGAAAGAGTTAATGCACCTTCAAAAATGTGCCATTTACTCTCTTCTCACCAGTAGGAGAGCATGCACCTGCATACCCCTGCCTCCCAGACTGAGTAAATTCAACACCAACTGCATTCCTTCCTCTCTTCGTTTATTCACTCACCTGCAGTTAGTTCCTTGAGGAGGAGATTGGTGAGGTGATATTCTAGGTATGGGAAAGTGGTGTTAGAAAGTACCAACAGATGTCAGACAGGTGTGTTTGCAGTGGGAGAAGTAAGAGAGAAGGGACGTCCTGGTGGTACTTGCAATGAAGAGAGAGAAGCAAATCAGTGTGCTGGAATGAGGCTGTAAAACAAGCCTACAGAACAGAAGGAAAAGAAACTCTCCAGAGCCACCACCACTCAAGCCTACATGTGAGAAGGAAAGGGACATGAGCCTCTTTGCCAAGAGCAATGCCAGTCTCCAGTGCCAGGCACACAGGGAGCCTCCTCAGAAGCAGGGTGATCTGCATTCTTAGACTGAGGGGACAAGTGGGGAGGGGGAATGAGGCCAGGCACATGCCCAGCGCTGGGACCCCATTCTAGTTCTGCTAAGCTCACTCTTAGAAAACAATAGCAGCCATGGTGGCGCATGCCCATCTGTAGCGCCAGAGCTCGATAGGCTTGAAGCAAGAGCATCCTGAGAGCAGAGCAAGCCTAGGCCAGTGAGATCTGCTTCAAGGATCCATGAAAGAAAGGAAAGAAGGAATCATGAAAGGGAGAAGGAGAGGGACATGAGAAAGGAAAGGAGCAAGAGAGGAGAAAATGATGGGAGGAGGAAGGGGGAAGAGAAGAAGAAAGGAGAAAAGAAATTATGGAAGAAAGAAGGAAGGAAAGAGAGGGAGAAAGGTGAGGGGAGGTGAAGGAAGAGAGGAAGGGAGGTGAGGGAAATAAGGAAAGATGGTAAGAGGAGGAGAAGGAAGGAAGGAAAGAAGGGTGGGAGGGAAGGAGGAAGAAAAGGAGGGGGAGGGATAAAAGGAAAGGAGGAGGAGAGAAGAAAGGGAAAGGAGAGGAAGAGAATGAAGGAAGGAAGAATGGAAGAAAAGAAAATGTAGGAAGAAGGAGAAAGAAAAGAGGGGAGGAAGGGAGGAAGGGAAGATGTGAAGACTCTGGAAAATGGGGGATAGCTGTAATTTATTTTTAATTGTAAGAAAGATAAAAGGTGTCTGTGGTGCTTTGGCAGAGCTCTCAGTGATGAAAAGAATAACAGGGTGCAGGCAGTTCTAGAAGAAAAGGTCATGGTCACTGACAATTTTACAGAAAATCCATCCTATATTAGGTAGGTTCTATGTGAGACAGGGTTCTCTAGAGAGATGGAGCAAGCAGTTTTTGTAGAGGCTTGGTGGTCCCACGTGCAATGACTGAAGTTCCAGCCACGTGGCAATTCAATTCTAAAGGTTGTCTGCTAGTAGGGATTCTTCTGCATCCTGTTGAGGCCTTCAAGTGATTGGATAAATCCTGCAAAGATTAATCTCACCCTAACCATAGCAGGCTAGCAAAGGGGAACAGCTGGAGTGACTATGACAGAGAGAGACACCGTTCTTCCTTATACTTTAGGATGCAAAGCAGATGCTTATTAGATTCATAGAATCCACACCAAGTTAGAGACGGGACTCTCAAGGTGATACTGTAGCTCTTTAAGGTCAGTTCTTAAAACAAATAAACACACCTCAAACAAACAAACAAACAAAACAAACCTCTGGCAATCTGATAGGAGTCTGACTTTGGAATCGGGCATGGCAGAGTTCTGGCTGCCCCAAATAGCTACATGAACAAGCAATTTAATCGTTTTAAATTAAATTTAAATTTAAATTTAAATCTTCAAAGTGTGGGGAGGGAATGAGGGAGCGGGATACAGCTGGGACACAGAGTTAACAAAATGTAACTAAAAAGAAAAATAAAATAAAAATAAAAATAAAATCTCCAAAGTGTGAATGATTGTAAGCACTCGCCATACGTTAGAGGCCCTTGGTGACACACCAAGGCTCGCTCTGTGGCCAGTCTGCACTGAGGGCGCAATGAAGAATGAAGGCTCGCTGTAGATGTTCACCCAAGAGGCTCTCAAGTCCTGTGTGTCCCACTCCCAACACCTTAGCTCATTGTGTATGTGAGTCCATGCATAGACACTAGTGTGAGTGTGTGCACACTTGTTTGGGGAGTATGCTTGAGCACAGGTAGTAGGTTGGGAACCCAATGTCCCCTTGCTGGCCTGTCGTTTTACAGGTGCTTCTTTAAGGAAAGGGACAACATGGGAGACATCCTGTGCACAGTTCTGTTCTTTCTCTCCTGCACATCCCTCCCTTTCTGGATACCCTCCCTGGCCTCTTTTCTCTAAAGGCTTCAGGAAATTCTAAAGGCCAAAACATTTGCTTTGATCACCAAAAACTTAAATGAAAGCCTGCCTAAACTGAGTCCCTCAGTTCACTAAAGGTTTCTCTGACATCTCTGCAGAGAAGCTGAGCGGTGAAAAACAGGTTTCTAAACATTTCTACCTAATTTCCAAAAAGTAATTAGTAAGTAGGAATTCAATCTTGCTGCTAAATATGCACGTATTTTATAGGCAGTCTCCTTCTGTAACCTAACCACAACATACCCATAAAACCAGTATCTTGCTGTTAAAATCCCACCAATAAACATGATGAGTTAAATCTTTATTGTTACCTAAGATATGACTGAGTAAGAATACGGCCACAGGTCTCTCCCCTCCGGGTCAATGCATACTTCTCAGTAGCCAGTGCCTTAAAAGAGCAACAAGAGAAAAGCTCTTTGAATGCCAGTGAGTAAATACACCCTTGCAAGTTGGGTCAAGCTGGGTCAGACAGGGAGCATTAACTGATCTAGCCTTGAAGCCAAAAGCACCCACACACTACAAGGACTGGACGTAATTGACCTGGCTTGTTTTGTTGAAGGCAAGGCAGCCTATTTAGGAGCTGTTCTACTAAATAGGGCAGCTTTCTAAACAAGCCACCCCATACGAAAGTGAAAGGAAAGGGCAATTACTGGCCCAAATTGAGTATTTAGCAACTGCCTGCAGGTAGGGTCAACTGAAGAGGCTGTGGGCAGCCAACTCGTCACTAAGCCAAGATAATCTGATAAGATTTGTAAAAATACTCCAGCCCAGTTCTTTGAAAGAATAAGGGAGTGGGAAGGTATCTGGAGTGAGGCTGGCCTGGCAGTCCTATAACTCCGGCGGAAAACATTGTTGAATGTTAAATTAGAAAAGAGGGCCCGAGACCACAAACCAGAAGGGGACACTTTGAGGAGCCATGTTTCACTAACTGTATCAGGCTCCATGTGACTCTGAGGACTGAAGGTGTGTGGAGAGTAGTATCCATAGAGCGAGATTCTCTGCATATTTGCAATAATCCCCTAATGATAAAGGTAGTTCAAAGCCAATGCTCTGCACTTCACTACTCTGTGAGGAATCACATTTCAAGCGCCAGGATCTCACAGTAGACTCTGACTCAGGTTAACAAGTGTGCCTATTTGAGTCCATGAACTTATTTAACATTTATTTATTACCCTGGTGGGTAGCAGTGAATGTCACAGAGCATGTGTGGAGGTCAGAGGCCACCTTGCCTAAGTCAGTCCTCTCCTTCCACCATGTGTATTTCCAGGGATCCAGTTCAGACTCTGCGCTGTGGCCACAAGCCCTGTCACCCACTGAGCCATCTCATAGCAAGTCTTCAGGTGCATGGGAGCAAACACCGTCCAGAGAAGCAGAGATGAACAACTGTTGTGAAGCCAAAGCAGGGGCCACGTTTCACTGGAATCCCCAGGGCTGCTGTCCCACCTCTCATCATCACTGAGAGGTAAGCTTTTCATTTGCCTGGTGTCTTCAAGCTCCCACAACACATCATTTCCATTTCATGATCTGGATGCTACTTGACTGTTTATAATAAATATAATACATTTTTATTAAAGAATAAATGCATTCCATCATCATAACAAAATGGGCCATTTAACTTAGCATACATGGACAGAATTATTATAATGAAAGGAAGGCCCTGCCTCAGTACTTAGGTAAATGCAAATCTGATCTGATGACTCTGGCCCTTTTCAATATCAAGAACTTATGATAGTCCCTAAAAGCAACAAGCAAAGCAGCATTTTAAAGCCCCCTTTCTGAAATATGTATTCATTTTTATCTTATATGTATGGGTGTTCTGCCTGCATGTGTGTCTATGTACCAGCTGTGTGCAGTGCCCACAGAGGCCAGAAGAGTCTCAGGTCCCCTGAAACAGGAGTTACAAATGGCTGTAAGCTGCCTTGTGGGTGCCTGGGAGTTGAACCTAAGTCCTCTGAAAGATCGGTCAGTCCTTTTCAACACTGAACCACCTCTCTAGCCTCTGAAAGCAATGTATCATCTTAAATCACTCATTTGAGCCAATCCAATGAAATAATGATGTGTAATCCCAAGCAAATAAAAAAATCTAAATTTTTAAAATTTATTTATTCACTCTACATCCCAATTGTAGCCTCCTCCCTCCTCTCCTTCCAGTCCCACCCCCTTCCCTCTTTCCCACATTCCCCGTTCCCTCCCCCCATTGCAGCACATCCAGTTGTATCAGGACTAAGCATATCATCTAGCACAGTGGCTTGGCCAGGCGGCCCCGCCAGGAAGGAGTGGTTGAAAAGCATGTTAGAGAGTTCTTGTCAGAGACAGCCCCCACTCCCCTCGTTAGGGGACCCACATGAAGATCAAGCTGTCCATCTGGTACATATGTGTTGGAGGCCTAGGTCCAGTCCATACATGGCCCTTAGCTGGTGGCTCAGTCTCCGCAAACGCCCCTGCCCCTACGCTCAGGTTAGTTGGCTCTGTTGGTCTTCCTGCGGAGAGTGTGCTCCCTCCTGGCCCTTCCAGCCTTCCTCCCACTCTTACACAAAGCTCCCTGAGGTCTGCCCAATGTTTGGCTGACTCTCAGCATCTGTTTTGATGTGCAGCTGTGCAGAGCCTCTCAACAGACAGCTATGCTAGGCTCCTGTCTGAAGGCACAGCAGAGTATCATTAGCAGTGTCAGGGGTTGGCTCTCTCCCATGGTGTGCCCAGGCATTGGTTGGGCATTCCTTCAATCTCTGCTCTGTCTTTATCCCTGCACATCTGTGGGCAGGGTAAACTTTCCATCGAAGTTTTTGTAGGTGGATTGGTGTGCCCCTCCCTCTACTTGGCGTCCTGTCTGGTTAGAAGGTAAGCCAAGATTTTTAACAAACTATCATATCTGTATCCACATATTTATTAAGCTCTTGCAAAATCACTTTTAAAAAAGAACTTGTAGGCCACCATTATGACTTCAAAGTCCCTGCAGAAAATCTCAGCCTAGGATGTCCAAACTAGCATGGTGACAGCTGATATAACTTAACAAAGTCAACAGATAATCATTTAATAAGCCACAGCATCTTTCCCTTCACATTAGTGGGGCCCACATGAAGAAAGAGTCAGAAAACGAATGTTTACAAAGAGAAAGGCACAATAATAGGCACCCATAGGGAGTCGGTTAATTTTGCTACTCAGCAAAAATATATAACCCCCAAGATTTGGGACTGATGAAATGACAGAGATGTTTAGATGTTGTAATATTTAGCAGTCACGTAGTTTTTAGGAAACAAATACTCTCGTGCATTCCATGAGTTATTTGAAAGTACGAATTTCCTAGAAAGCAAGTTTCTATCATCTTAGGGGAAAAAAAGCTCAAAAACACCCATCTATTTTTGTTCTAGCACTTTAACATTTGACTGTTTTCTAACAAAAATAACTGTTCATAGAGGAGTTCATGGAGCTACAAACAGGGGATCTCCTCACAGAACTGTGTTGAAGGTGAAAAGGAGACGCATCCTGGTGAGTTTATGAAAGAATTCTGGGAGAGGGGAAGGGCATTGGGGAGATGGCTCCGTGGTTAAGAGCGCTTGCCCTTGCTTAGGACCCAGGTTTGGTTCCTAGAACCCACATGGTGGCAAACAACCATTTATAACTCCAGATCCAGAGAATCTTACCCCCTCTGTGACCTTCTGGAGCTCCAAGCACATACATCCACGCAAGCAAAACACTAATGTACATAAAATAAATAAACCTAAGGAAGAATTTAAGTGTATAACTGAGGCTCTAGAGGGAGGTCTCGGCCCTAAGGAATGTTTGCTGTTCTTCTGAAGGACCATCTTCGCTTCCCAGCACCCACATCAGGTGGCTCACAACTGCCTGTAACTCCAGCCCAAGATGATGTAACACCCTCGTATGACCTCTGCAGGTACCCCACGAGCAGGTGTGCAAGCACACAGACAGACACGTAAATAAAAGAAAACCAGTTCCGGTTTTTAAAAAGAATGTAACGTAATCAGTAAGGTAAGAAAGCTGTGCTTAAACCTTACTATTTTGTACAAATGACCTCGAAGTTCACATCTCTTAGAGAATCATTTCTACCTGGTGGGCCTGGAGAATTTCTTCACAATGAGTGTGCAAAACACTTCCAGGTATTTGATGGGCTTGGGGATAATAAAAGTGTTTGGGGAAAGGGGAAGTATTTAATGGGTCTGAAGGGAAAAAACACCTGACCAAGCTGATTTCAAAGCCAACCTCTGCGTCATTCCCACTTCCATGCTCACTGTTCACTTGGTGACTTGATGGGACCCACAGTCAGCTGTTCTTTCTTTCAGCTGTGTTTATTGCACTGGCAGTTTTACAACCTTTAAGGTGCTATCTAATTACAAAGAAAGAGCATTTCTATCCTCCCTGTGAAAATGTTCTTGTGAGGAATGCTACCTTACAGTTCACCATTCACCATGTGACCCAGTGAATCACTCTTCTTCCTGACTAGATACTGCCCTTGTTTGCAGATTGTTAACTGCGGGTTGTGAATGGTACCAGCCATCTGAGCCTTTATGTCTCCAGTTCTGGTCCTTCTCTTTCTCTGGGCCTGGAACCTGCAGCATTGGGATTCTGGGCATATCTTTGAGCCTCTGTCTGGAGCTACTTTGAAGATGACCTGTTGCAAATCTGTTGCATTTCTGCCTACTCTGTTTCTCTGCTAGCTTCTGCTCAATGGACTCCTCTAGCCTGGACCTCATCATCCAGTTCTAGCGTACATCCTGTCAGGTCACTCTTGAAGATGTGACATAATAGGGCTAAATTGCTCCCCGGTTGCTCTGCCTGCTTCAGTTAGAGGAGCCCTGTTCTTTGGGTTGCTTGGGACAAACAACGTGGGTTCACCCTCAGTTCATACATTTCCAGTTCATCAGGAAACTCAATGGACTTTATCTTCCATTTTAAATAGAATATACCATGCTGCCTGGTTACAAAGAAAGACATTTTCTATCTCTCCTATGAGAATGTCCTCCTTCTGTTTCTGAATGCTTCTTGGATCCAAGAAACAATCTTTTCTTTGGATCCTTGTAGAAGACTCTGTTCGTTTCCCAGTTCCCTCTGTTGCCCACTCCAGCCCTCCCTCAGCCCAGCAGATGGAGGCTCTCAGGCTCTCAGTCAGAGAAAAACCAGATCCCCAGGCTGTTTCCCACACCCAGAATAAGCTGAGGCTTCTTGCTAGCTTGGCTCATTCCCCTCCCAGTTCCTTGGCCTCTGAAGATGCCACGTCACTATCAGGCACACTCTTGCCTGCAACCTCAGCCTCCCATGCTCTTCCACGCCACCAGACCCGCGCCTTCCCACCACTGTCACTCTGTCACCGAATCTAATCTCAAAGATCTCATTTTAGGCTACAGCACCAAATTTCTCCTGGATACCTTTTCCCTGTCCCCAGGCTTTGTTCAGTCAGCAGTACATACTGTATCTTCAGTCACCAATTACTAATTTGCTAATTTAACTAAACATTAACAGGAAGACTTCCCATCCTAATCCTTCTCAGTGGCTCGTTCACCAGCACTGTCGAGTTCACATTGCTGTGCAATCTCTAGAACTCCGTTCATCTTAGAAGACCCCAAAACCCTTCCCTATTAAACAGCAGTTTCCTATTCATGACTTCCTTTGGCTCCTAGAAACTTCGATTTTATGTTCTGGATAAAAAAAGATCTGATACTTGTATTCTGACACTAGAAATAACTCACAAAAGTGGAATTGGACTATGTTTTGTTTTGTTTTGTTTTTGTTTTGTTTTGTTTTAAAGCTAGAGCTTCTCACTCGGTATATTCACAGTCAACCCTGTATCAGATCATGTGGCAGAATTTTCTTCTTTTTAAAGGCTGAGTAATATTCCACAGTGTATCTACAGCACATTTTGTTTGCCCCTTCACCCACTAATAAAACATGCTTTGTGATTTGGTTTTCGTTTTGATGCACAAGTCCAGAAGCAGCTGGGACCATCCTCAAACTCTTATCCTTCCCGTTTCAAGTACTGGATTACAGAGGTGCCCCACAGCACCCAGGGCTTCCTACTTTTTGACTCCTGTGAATGATTTATTCTCATTGGCTTTTGTCAGTGGCTGCTGTGAGCATGGAGTGACAAACATCCCTTTGAGACCTTGCTTTAAGATCTTCTGGCAACCACAGCTGTGACAGATGGTCATTCTATCTTTACCTTGTCCAATGACTCTGTCTACTCTCTTCCATGCTGGCTACACAATTTGACAGTCCTATCATCTTGGTCCAATGGTTTCAATTCCTGCATATCCTTGACAATACTTGCTATTAACTGTTTTTTCTTGTATGCTAGCCATCTCAACTGGTGTGCTGTGGTATTTCATTGTGGCTTTGAATTACCAGTTAAGCCCTTTTTTCACATGCCTGCTATCCAGCCGTGTATTTTCTTTTGTGAAATGTCCATTCTCCCATTGCTAAATTGCAGTTTCGTTGCACTTTAGTTATTAGAGTTCTTTATATATTCGGGGTCTTAACTCCTGATCACATGGATGGCTTGTCAACAGCCCCTCTTAGTCCACAGACTACCTTTCAATGCTGCAAATTGTGTCCTTTGATGCACAGAGTTCAGTAACTTCTCTGATACACTCACCGACTTGTTCATGGCTTCTCCCTCTAGAATGCCAGCTCCATGAGGGTAGCCATTCAGCTGCTTTTCTCTGAACAGTGCTTGACACTTAGCGGATTGCAACAAGCATTTGCGGAATGAACGTATGTATGATCAGACAGATTAAAGGTGTGCAGCCTCTCTGTGCTTCCTAAATCCTTTAAACAATGCAAAAGTGAACAAAAACCTGAAGCATAACTAATAGTCTTTTTAAAGTATATAATTATCAAATAGATTTCCTGAATGAAGAACTTTTTTCTGAAATCCCTCTCTCATGAGCAGCTTGTTTCCCAGGCTAGATGTGGAGCCTGTCTGTGCCTCTCTTTGGAATTCACTAAAGTGACAAGTCTGGCTAAGTGCAGGCACCCTCTTGCCCAATTGTGTCCTCCCCCCCCCCAGATTACTGGCTTTCCTGGCCCCCACCCTGCCTTCCAAGCCTGGTCTCTATCCCATCCTCTTTCCCCATCTGAGCGGCTCCCCAAGGTCCTCTCTCACATCGCCCCATATCTGCTTTATGTCGAAGGTCCCTCTGGCTCTGTCAGAGATTACTTTGCTTCCATTGTTCACTGGGGACCACACACCAGGGCAGGCTCAGGTGCTCTTCACACTAAGGAGGCCTGTGGGAATCTCGGAGAAAGGAATGAGAAGGGCAATGATTGAACAGTACTTAGGAGGGGCAGTTCAACGTCAACCCCGATTAATGATAATGGTAGTTTAGAATGTGCTTATGGTTTCCACCAGGAAGCTGTGCCAAGAAGTTTGCAGCGTGTTGGTTCACAGGGTGCAGGGGCTGGCTGATGCCGCAGACTGGCTTCTCACAGCAGGGAGATCAGCACGCCGGAGGTGTGCTCCAAAAGGCCAACACATGCCTGAAATTGTGCCCTGTCACCAATGAGGTCCTGTCTGGTCAGGGGTACCTCTTCATTCATACCCACCAGTAGCCGCCCTCTTCGAAGCAGTCAATTAAAGAGATACTGACCGTTCTTATTTACAAAGGCAGAGTATTGAGTTTGCCTCTTCTCTCCCCCTGAGTAGCTATGTTTACCCAAGGCCAAAAAAAAAAAAAAGAATAATTTCTTCCCAAATTTTCTGTCCAGAGGTGGGGTGTGAAGACTGCCCTTGGACCACAGAAGTTCAGATCCCAACCAGGCTGCTTTATCACTACTGGAATTTCAGCAAACCACTTCCTCCCCTAAAATCACCTTGTTTGAGAAACGGGATGCTTCGAGACTGCCTTGGGATCTGCTATAAACAAAAACAATGAGAGTTGGCATGTGAAACGCAAAGAACGGGGTCTGGCATGCAGTAAGCGCTTGACAAACGTATGCTGTGACTGCGGCCACAGAGTCAGGGCAGGGTCAGAGGTCTTTTCCTTCAGAGCAGGGTTTCTCAGCCCCTGCCTGCTGACACGGGGGCCTGACCCTTGCTGCCTGTCAGGAGCCGGCTGTGTGTTGAAGGATGTTCAGCAGCATCCCTAGTTCCTCTCCACTAACGGCCAGTGACAGTCACCCTTCCCTAGATCTCTCACACACACACCCATTTATGACAACCCAAAATGCCTCCTGCCAAGTGGTTCTCAACAGAGGAGGGGGAGAGGACAAGCAAAATAAAACTCACAGTCAAATCCACAGGGCTGAAAAGCACTGCTTTCAGATAAACAGCAGAACATACGTGGACAGGCGGATCAGTCTGGGGGTAAGGCAACTTTCCTTAAACCTGGCGGTTGGTTTAGTGCTCTCAGAGGCTTTGAAGGCTGCAAGAGTAGAGAAAAGAAAGGATCCTAACACACTTCCCAGCCTTGAGGTCCTGAGTAGCCACTTCTGGCAGGTGTACACAGCCTCCATCGGGGAGAGCAACCACTCATAGCTTCCATCTGGCTCAACAGCCACCTAAGGAGGAAGAGATCACCTGTACCAAACAGCTAGGTATAGGTGTATGCGTGCCTGCTGAGCATAGCACCTGGTGGTACCTCATGCATAATGACAGCTCACTGAATGGAAACAAAGGGCTGAGTCTGGCTGCTTGTCTTCAGTTTCTTCCAGGCCTCCTGTTTTTCTTCTTGTTTGCTTTGGTTGGTAGGACAACATCATCCTTCAAGGAGAGCGTGTTCCACTTAAAATTAGAAATCTAGGTGGCCAACAGGGAAACAGAAAACACACATGCACGCACGCACGCACGCATGGACGCACAGACCCAGCTATGGGAAGAATGTGAAATGTCAAAGAAACTGACAAAGGAGTTATAGCAGGCTGTCTTCTGACACTCACCCCCAAACTCTGGGAATATTTTTTTTTTTAATTTTAGCTATCTAGATATTTCTCTCAGTTTTTTGAGGGTTTTAAGGAGCAAGGGGAATAGAAGAAAAACAACCTGCCTAGAGGCTTCTATACCAAGGTGCTTCTGCTTCTCGGATGCCCAAGGAAGGAGGTAAAGCATGGGGACCACATCCACAGAGATAAAAGTGGTCATCTGAGAATGATGGTAGCCTTGATGACAGTCTGACACAAATCACACACTCTTTCCGGCTTTGGCATGGAGACCTTTCTTGAATGCTGAGCCATCAGAGTTGAGACATTCCATTTTCCTGGCCTGATTAGTGAAATAAAAGGCAATATAAGCAGGTGAAATAAAAACTAGGATTATGATAATCACCTGCTTATGAAAGTCAGCCATAAACTTCCTAGGGAAATGCACCCAGGGTGTCCCAACTAAGATAGCTCCAGTTACCATCTCTCTGTGTAGTCAGTTTAAGGTTGAGGAGTGCTAATTGGAGTGCTTCGTCCTTTTTCTTATTTTATTTTATTTCATTTGTTTGGTTTTTATTGAGACAGGGGTTCACTGTCTGTCCTGGAACTCACTACGTAGACCAGGTTGGCCTTGAACTCGGAGATCTCCCTGCCTCTGCCTTCTGATTAGAGGTTGGAATTAAAGGTTTGTGCCACCACCACTTGGCAGAGTGCTTCATGCTTGATAGCCTCCATCTACCAGAGACACAGAAGGTGGTATTGGCAAAAATATGTAAAACTTTTGGTGAGGGCACCATGCTATGGGTTGCCAAGAAATACTAAAGATCCTGGTCATAAATTTTGCCAATGAGAAAGTTGTTTGTGTCAAAGTCCATGTCCAGTGAGTGGGTCTTTAGGAGGCAATGAATTCTGTAGCAGCTTTAGTTGCTTTTTTAATAATGATTTAGGCTGACTATCAGAATAAAAGCTCATACCTCTTGGCTCTTGTTCTTCCATTCTGTAGTTCTAGTCTTCTCCAGACTATGTGTCTGGCTTGAAGATATAACCATGCCTTCCATAGTCTTTGTTTTATGATAACTCTGGAAGGTACTGGGGACAATTCAAGGACCTTTAGCTTCAGTGCAACCCTGGATATCTGACTTGGCCATAGACCCCTGCTCCAATGTACCTGTCAACAGAGTCCATGTGAGCTCATCATAGGACCTGTCAGAACTGACACCCAACTGATCACCACACCTGATATCTGACATGTGCGACATTCCACCCAGAAGTAGAATTTGTTCTTGTTTTCCATTTACATCAAAGCAAAAAGAGTAACTTTTCTGCTGTGCTGAGTGCACTCTAAAGCCTAGATGGGGCCACGAAGCTGTGATTCCTGAATGCAGAAATTCTATGGTTGTCGTGGTTCTGGCTCTTGGAATTATGTCCCTAATTCTTTCTATCCATTTTCACTTGGAAGCTTCTGAAACACAAAAATAAAAGTTGTGTTCTACTAAATGCTGCTGTATGTGGAAGAGTGTTCAAGACTGGCCCATGATTCAGCAATAAGACTGACTTAAAAGAAAAGATCTTTGCAGCTTGTCAACTTGACAGATATCTACCATGCTCTTCATTTCTCAGATGTGACTCATGGGCGATTTGGCTGGAGAGAAGAACTCTTTGTGGTATCAGGAACAGCGATTTTTTTTTCAAGACCCCTTTATTCTCTGCTGCTCACTTTTCTTGTCAGAACTGAAGAAGCACCAGCCCCACATACATCAAGATAAGAGCCATGCTTCCATTAATGCAAAGGGAGGCTTTGGCAAGAGTCAAGGAGGATTTTACATTGCAGATGGTAAAGGGAAATTTGTTCCAGGGCCTTATCTGGCTTCTGATCATCTGGACAGGCTTGCAGAAGGAGAAACATTGGTATTTATTTTAAAGACAGAAATTGCTACTTCGCTACATCAAATATGCATTGCAGCTGCTTAGATACAATGCTGTATGTAGACACGTTGCTATTCAGTCTATGTACATGAGAGCGGCAGTATACAAGGAAACCATACGAAGGCAGCCAGTTAAAGAAAGGCCAGTCCACATCTGGCTGCCTACATGAACAGCATTCTACAATAACCAGAGGGTAACACGGTTAACAAGCAAATGTCTGTTCACATTAAGGGAAACAGAACAGAAAAACAAAGAAACGCCTTCATCTGGTTCCCCTTTCCCAATGTGAAACCAGGTCTCCAAAAGAGAACGAAGCTCACCTAGACCACTAAAACCAACAGTGGCCATTTCAGGAAGCCAGAGAGTGGGCAACCTTCAGGAACTGACTTTTTCGTGTGCTTGTTGACACCAGAGCCCTTCCTTCTCTCTCCTTCTCTACTGATTCTGACCTGGGAGAACATCAGCTGCATTTCTGCCTCCTTGGAAATGTCTGTTTTCCTTGCTTCTGCCAGTTTTTCGGGGATTTCAGCTCACCACCACCATCTCCAGGAATCAGAGTACCTGCTGGTGGTAAGCTGAGGACCAGAACTGTAACATCTGCTGCGAATGTTTGCTTTCTCTGGTGACCACAGCAACTCCCTCATTTTTCATCAGCTTTTTCCTTCTGTTTCTATAACCCCATCAAAACCAAATATACCCAGGCTTTCCCATCCATCTTGGGAAACAAGACAAAACCACTCTCATTTAGCCTTGGCAGCATGCCCACCCCCACCTTTCTCCTTCCTGCGCCCTGTCCCCTCCCACCCGTCAGAGTCTCCCTCCATCTCAACCCTCCCTCCAGGCTTAAGCACTCCCAACTTGTCTCTGCTTTCTTTCACCAAACTCATTTCTTACATCCCTAAAGCTCTGTTTCTGGGGCTGTCTCCTTTCACCGCCCTCCCAAAGAGTTCCTCATAGTCAAAATATTTGAGTCCTCTCTCTCCCTCACCTTCTGCACCTAAATTGCCATTTAATGGATCTTTTAAGTGTCCCTGAACTCTGGCCACTCTCTCTAGCTCCCTAGTCTGCATTTTGCCATGTGAAGGATTCATACTCCCTTCTCCTCTCTCTCTCTCTTTCTCTGTCTCTCTCTCTCTCTCTCTCTCTCTCTCTCTCTCTCATAGGTCTTCTGTCTCCTTCATGCCATCCAGTCTCCCCATCTTCGTTGTTTTCCCAGCCATGCTCACACTCCGCGTGCATTTGTCCAACACTCACCTTTCTGAATGGCTGTCCGTAGTGAACCATGGAAGAAAACTCACGAGCTGCAGCTCTGCTTGCCCGTCTGCAGGGAACATGGCCTCCACCCTTGTCCCAGTCCGATAGAAGCTCTCTCTGGCTCTGGCTGTGCCTCCCTATGTGTGCTCATACTCATGATTCTGCCTGAGGCATTCCCCCCCCCCCCCGCTCCCTTTTGCCACTGTGAATTTCTTGCTCTTTCTTCAGGACCTCCACCTTCAATTCTTCGACACTGATTTAGTTTATGTTTTGTTCTGTATTTCTGGATTGCCATGATCCTTCTCCCGTAGCCTCCTGTGTGCTGGAACTGAAGATCTGTGCCTGTTTCTAGCTTCCACACCAGCTTTAGCTTTTCCACAAGCTCTCTTCATCTTGAAGCAAAATAAATACCTTCCTGGCTGGACCTCCTTACTACTTATCACTCTGGTTTTAAATGGCTGGTGATAGGTTTGGAGCAATGGCTCTGTAGTTTAAAGCTCTTGTGGAGGACATGAGTTAAATTTCCACTACTTATGTGCTGGCAGATTATAACTGCCTGTACTTACAGCTCCAGGAGGATCCAGTGCCTCTGGCCTCAAGGGGCACCTGCACTCACATGGATCATACCTACATACACACACATACACACACTTAAAAACAAAAATTTATCTTCTTTTTAAATGCTTGTGGTTGTCATCACCCTGCAGACTGCGAGCTCCTGTTGCTCAGCACGCGTTAAATATTCCCCACTCTTCCACTCTTCATGCCTCTTCTGCCCTGTCCTTCTTCCACTCCCTAAACCCTCACCTCTCCGCTGTCCTGCCTGCCCACATTAGCTGAACCACAAAGAGCAGAACTCGTGTAGCCTCTATACTTCTTTCTAGATAGTGGTTTCCCGGGGAAGGTCTGTCCCCAAGCCCAGCCCTTAGGCGTTGCTCCTCTTCTTCATTTTCATCAGTTCTGCTCCCTATGTCTGTGTGCAATACCATCCATCTAAATGAGCATTAGCTCCTGATTCTGTGTCCTTAGCAAGAAGACCTCAGGCATCCCTGGGGCCTTACATCTTCTCCTTGTGGTCTCTCTCACTCACTGTGCACTGCCTTCCCTTGTAACAAGACATATTCATGTAGGTCACTTTTCACTCTTCCCATGTCTTTAATTGTCTGACAGCACCCTTCTTAAACCTATTCATCCCCTTCTCTGTGCATTTATTCTTTACCTCGAGCTATCTCTGAACTAATGCTAGGGTGTGCAGTGAGAACTTTGGTTTCTTTAAAAGCACTGAATATGCTTTTAAAGAATATGTGAATATGTCTTTGTTTCAGTTCCAGGTGTGAGATATGGGGCTGCTCCAGATTGACCACAGCAGCTAACTATGATTTGTCTCGTGCTCTAGCAGGGCCATGGTTTTGCCAGCTGCAGATAGTTTACGGTTGAAATTCTGCGGACTCTTCAGAGGATATATAAATGCCAAGGCCCCTAGAAAAGCAGTGGCTGTTGCTCCTCCTGTTGCTCCAGCTGCTGGTTGCTGTTGCTGTTTGTTACTGGTTGCTGATTGGAGATATCCTCATGAGGAAGATCGAACTTACCCCAAGGAATTCGAGCCCCTAATCAGCTGGAAGTAGTTTAATAGTATCAATGCCACATTTCCCCTCTAACCTTCTTTCTCTCCTACCTTCTGTTGGGTGTTTGGAAAGAATAGGGTGGTCTGGGAAGGTACGAAAAGAACCAGTAAAGTAGCCAATGCCTAATATTTGGCTGAGTCTCCGCCTCTACTCCCGTTAGTTGCTGGATGAAGCCTGTCCGAGGATGATTATGCTTAGCTCCAGTCTATGAGAATATCGCTAGGAATGATTTCACTGACTTTTGGTTTTCTTTTCTGCCTCTTGTGTTTGGTTCTAGCCTAGGTCTCTGGGTTATCCAGACTCTGGTTACTGGCCATCCTGGCAGTGTTAGGCCTGGAGTCCCACTCCTGTTGTGGGTCTCAAGTTGGACCAGGTTGGTCACTCCCAATAGTTCTGTGCCACCTTTACCCCACCACAGCTTGCAGCAGAACAAATTGTAGGTAGAAGATTTTGTGATGGGACTGATCATCTCCGTTTCTCCATTGGAAGCCTTGCCTGGTTATGAAAGATGGCCGGTTCAGCATCCATATTCCCCATCACTGGGGTCTTTACTGGGGTCACCCTTGTAGAATCCAGGGGGGGTTCGATTGCACGAGTTTTCTACGTCGCCCCTGAAATGACTCCCCCCCCAATTCCAGTAATCTCTCCCAGTTCTCTCTCCCTCCTTCCCCCACCCCGAAACACACACCTGATCCCTGCTGTTGGAGATTTTTGGTGCTGTTGTTTTTTTTTTTTTTTTTTTTTTTAATCTGTCTCTTCCTCCATCCAGTCTTCACCTGTGGAGAACAACTCCACTTCCCAAGTTCAAATCCCACACCGAAATTTATCTTCATTGGGAATTCTTGCCAAGACTTTGAAGACTCAGAGGAGAGAATATTCCTACCGAAAGCAGAATATTAGCTCCTCGGTTTATTTTCATTCTACATTCTTTAGGAGAGAAGCCAACGAGGAAACGCTGGTGTTTTCCTACTAACTGCCCTTCACAACGAAACCTCTATGCACCTTGTGGCCATTCATGCCTTCCATGTATTTCAAATGCTAACATCTGCATTAGGACAGATAACTTTTCCTTTATGTGAGAAGGCTGACGGTTTCAAAGGTTTCAGAGGTGTCTCTGTAATCTGTGCCTCTGAAAAGCGTGACACATCTGGTCGTTGTGTGAGGCTCAGCTCAAGCCAGGAACTGAGAGAAAGAGGCAGGAATCCCACAATCCCTTTTGAGATCACACACCCCAAAGACCTACAGACCTCACACTAGGCGCCACTCATTAAAGGTCTGTACTACCTCCCAGTATCCCCATTCTTGGGACCAAGCCTTTACACGTAAACTGTTCAGAGCACTCACATAAACCGTAGCAGGAGCTGAGAAGGCATCACAGAGACATGGAGGCTCCTGGCTGGGTTGGCAAGATGCTATTAAGAACTCTGTTTTGACAATCACAGTATCACGGATGTTCGCGATTTTCAAGTAATGAATGCACGTTTGGTTAGAGCTTCTTTCTACATGGTTTAACGGGCTTAGCGCTTGCCAGAACCAGAAATCGGTATTTTCTGTTCTCTGTGATAGCTTTTGATTTCAGAAAGTGTTCGCTCTCAGGAGTTAGCGGTTTCGTAGCGAGCTGCCATTATCAGCCTCTGGTGCGGACTCCTTCCTCCCACCGAAGCTGCTCCCTCTTCTGGCCAACCCGGAGAGCGCGCGGAGGGCCAGGCTCAGGTCCATCTCCCTGAGCGAGAAGCAGCAAGGTGAGCACGCCCCTTGCCTGGCTTTGGAAGAAGACAAAGGCGGAGACGCAAGATCAGCTTCTCTTC
Organism: Psammomys obesus; assembly: GCF_907164565.1. NCBI lineage: Eukaryota > Metazoa > Chordata > Mammalia > Rodentia > Muridae > Psammomys > Psammomys obesus. The sequence continues at coordinate 39,805,946 of NW_026587216.1, read as the reverse complement.
AAGCCAATTATCACATTTGCTTTAATCGGTTTTGTCTCCTAGCGGGAGTACACCCTTTCTCGTTCTCCGCCTCTGTGCGTGGGGAGCAGCCTCGTCCTCTCCCACCGCTGGACGCAGCCAGCGCGGTGGCCGCGGTGATCGCGTCCCGCCCGCCCAGCTGTCAGCCCCAGACCCGGAGCCTTGCCAAGCCGCGGTGGAAGGAGGCGGCAGTTCGGGTCATTAGAAAGAGTTGCCAAAAGCGCTCCGAAAGTGCACAATTAATTTCGGCTGTCAAAACAGATACTGGAGGAGCACTTTTAGATTGCACGCATTTTTTTCTCCTCCAGCAAATCCCAGGCTTTGCCGGTGATCAGAGATGGAACAGATTCTGGGAAAATGCTTGTGAGACCATATTACACAGTGGTTAGACTGCCGTGGGCGTGGGTATCGGGTGGCCTGCTGGAAAGCCAGTTTGGCCTTTCTCTGGCTATAGCCACAGGCCTTTTATTTAACTTCTCTGACCAGGGATATAGCACAGGTACACAAAGGAAGTCGGGAGGGGCGTGCATAAAGGGCGCTTGTGTGGTAAATTAATAAATGGGTGGCTAGGATTGGGGAGATGCCGGCCGCTCAAGCGTTAGTTTTGTCTACGGAACCCACATAAAAATTTAAAAAACATGTTTTTAAAGCCATGCTTTTTTTTTTCCCTGCTAATTCTACCCCTATTGATGGAGGATCCCTGGGGATCCCTGGCCCCTCTAGCCTAGAGAATAGGGAATTTCCAGGCCAGTAAGAGACCCTGTCTAAAAGGGGGAAACAGACGATTCTGCTTGAGAAATGACATCTACAGTTGACCTCTCCCAGACTGATTACTTGCACATTAGATAGATAGATAGATAGATAGATAGATAGATAGATAGAAAGATTGATAGATAGATAGATAGATAGATAGATAGATAGATAGATAGATAGATAGATAGATAGATAGATAGTTGGACAGATGGACAGACAGATGAACGGACGGATGGACATGTGGGCAGGTGGGCGGGCGGATTGATGGATGGATGAATGAATAAATAAATGGATGAATGAATGAATAGATGATCGATAGATGATTGACAGATAGACAAATGATAGTTGATAGATAGGCAGAGGATAGATAGATAGACAGACAGATAGAGGTTGATGCCAATATTGGTGTGGGTACCCTGCTTCTCTTGAAATGCAGACCATTGTTTGTTCCCTCTTCCTGAGTGCGTAGGGCCTTGACAGCCCTCCCCTCCACAATTTTTTCTTTGAAGATCAGTCCCTTTGGGGAACACTTGCTGGTAAGTGGTAATTTATGGACTCAGTAAAAGTGTTCCTTGTGTATGTAAAACCTCAACGTAAAGAGAATTCTTCTGTGATTGTCCTCCCCAGTGTAGACGACACATACATAAGTAAAATGGAATTTGGGAAAGCAAGGAACAGAGTATTTTGAAAAATTAAAAGTTTCTTATAAATCTTTAAGAAAATGCATCTGTGTCAACACAATAAAAATAATAACCTGGCCTACTGGTTTTCATCTTCTAGCCCTGGGGAAGCTCCAGGTCCTTAACCCTTTCGCTGACACTGTTCTTTGGAAACATTCATGAGCAATGGGCCCTCTGCTCTCCACAGGTGGCAGGGACTGTTTACTTATTTTGTCATGATTCCAAAAGCAGTATCTTAGAGATGCATTACACAGTAGTAATCGTTATCCAGGACAATTCATCTTCATAACTGAGAGGAGTATACATTTGCCTGATTTGTTTTAAAGAACATAAAAGCAAACTTCATGTTTCTGGCAGTTCTCTCTGTACCCCCACTGATGTGTCCCATACAGGCAGGAGCAACTTATGCTAACCATCTTCTGACTAACTGTGGAGCTGGGCCATGGTCCAGGTCTGTCATCCTAGCCACTCAAGAACCTGAGGCAGGTGGACTGTAGTTCAAGGCATGATGGGCTATAGTGTAAGTCCAAACTGGTCTGGGCATCTTAGTGAGACCCTGTCTTAGAACAAAAGGAAGAAGGAGGGGCCGTGCTCAGAGGTAGAACACTTGCTGCACCTGGCTGAAGCCCTGAGTTCAAAACCCTGGAGTGTGGTTCTACATGCTAATCTTGTTGACTCTCAGATCATCAACATCCCGAACATGCACCTCCATTGTCACTTTTTCTTCACGTTCACAGAACCTCCATTTATTTGAAGAAACCTTGTGGCCAGGAGACAGACAACACTTCCCACTTCTCTCTGTAGCCAGCTGAAGCCCCATGACTAAAGACAACCAAAGAGATGGAAGTGTGTCTGGTGAGCTTTCCAGAAAGTCTTCTTAACAGGCAGCTGACCGTGATAGGCTACTGATGTGTGCCTTTCATCTTTCTCTTCCTTGCTTACTCCATCACAGATGAGATGACCAGAACTCCAGCTTCCATGTTGGGTCATGTGGCAAACTTGATGATGGAACCATGTAATTTAAATGATGACAAAGATACCCTGGTGACTAAGAAAATCACCATAGCAACAATGAAATGGCAAACTCCAGGCTGTGCTCTGCATTTTTATGAGGGGAATAAAGAATTTTGTTTAAGCTGCTGTTTGCAGGGTTTCAGTTTTAAACTGATGAACTTGATCCTATGAACTACACTTCTTTTTTCTTCTATTTTGATCCCAATATGAATCTCTTCTTTGGCTTCTATGGGAATCTGTTTCCAAAGTTCACTGTTCCAATGTCATGTAATAAGACTGATGGCTGTGGTCATGCCCAAACCTTTAAGATGGCTTGTTGCCATGTAAGAATCTGAATGAGTTTTCTCTGCAGGATTAATATGATGTACATCACAAAGCAATTCTCAAAGTGAACCATTACGTTTACATAGAAAAATAATTTTGTGATCACATACCCTTACTCAGGGGGGCAACTTGCCTCAATGGAAAATTAAATAATGAGAGTAAAAACTTGGAAAAATGTCATTCTTGTATAAGGGAAGTCTGCCTCCTCTTCTTCAGCATGCTGTTGGAGTCAATATCATTGCTAATCTCATTGTGTAGTTATTTCAGCAACTAAAGAGACATTCTTATTTAAGTCTGTATTTATTCATGGTGTTGAGCACCAAGCCTGCCAAATGATAAATGAGCAAAAGATATGCATAACTATTTAATGAATGGATGATGCATTAAAATGAGCATTTTAATACTATTACATCATCAGTTAAAAAGGGATGTTAGGTCTGGAGAAATGGCTCAGCTGTTAAGAGTTCATGTTGCTCTTGCAGAGGATCAAAATGTGGTTCCCAGAACCTACATCAGGTGTCTCATAACTGCCAGTAACTCCCTGCTCTAGGGGATTCAGTGCTATCTTCTTGCCTCCACAGACATTTACATGGACATATGAACACAGATATGGACACATGCAAATAAAAATATATCACTTTTTATGAATGTCAGGGGGCCAGGAAAAAAAAAAACTTGGTTCAGCAGGTAAAAGTGCTTGCCTCCAAGCTTGACAACTTGAGTTTGGTGAAAGGAAGAAACTGACTCCTTTAAGTAATCCTCTAACCTCCATACACAGCTGTAACAGTCACACAAACATGCACACACACAAAGTTAAAAATGTAAAAGAAAAATTAGTGAATGTCATATTTCAAAATCTATTAAAAATAAAACAATGATCATAATTATAGTGAATACTTTCTGAGCCCTGTTTATTCTGGGTCACTGTGAATTTTTTTAAAGTCTGTGCGAGTGTGTGTGTGAGAAAGAGAGACAGACAGAGAGCAACACAAACAGCAACACAGACGACACTGGAAAGAGATTCCATATTCTGTCAACATCTATGCTGGCTGTCTTAAGTCAAACGAACTCCAAAGGAAATTATTTGATCTGGTGTCAGGTCCTTAAAAGAGTTTTCCCTCCTCTAGCCTCTCTTTTCATTGCACCCTTCCCCCCATTCCATAGCTTTACATTCTAATGGCATGGCTACAATGCCTAAACTAGAATTTCTATACAGGTTTATCTAAGTGGTTCAAAAGACAGAACTGGTGGCATGGCAGTCCCGAGTGCCATTTTTCCAACAAACTTGACCTATAATCACCACTGAACTTTTAAAGGAAGGAATAAAGCAAACAGGAACTGGGTTGAACTTTAAGGGGATTTGTGAGTTGGGAAGAACAAGCCACAACAATCAAGATTCAGGTAGAGGGAGTGGCTTCAAGGGCCTGGGAAACGTTGGAAGTTCAGCTTAAGTTGGAACTTTAATCTTTCCTTCTACACAGAAAGTTTCCCAGAGCCTTGAACAGTGCCTGCCACACAGTGGTAACTCACAAAACAGCTGCTGAACTCCTCAAGTACAGGACCACGTTCTCATGATTACAGCTTAGAATGGAGACCTAGAATTGGGCAGGAAGTGAGCAGGAAGTGGGCAGTTTCCATTAGATCTCATTTTGTAGTTTTCCCCCCATTCCTCCCAAAAAGGAAAAAAGTTCTAATTATGAAAATTTGGTAATAAAGTTAAAAAGAGGTTGGAAGAATCATATAAGAGCTGTCTAATTCAATACAGTAAAGCCGTTTGAAAGAACCCTAAATGAGTCTGAGAAATGTAAAGCAGTGAAGAAAGCTGGCTCTCCTCTTTTTTGGGAATGTGGAACTCAAGTTACTCAAAGTGGGAGTAAAAGTCAAACAGTCTATCTGGAACCTAAGATAAGCACCCCTAAAAGACAGGAGTTTGAGTGTTCTTGTGCTTATAGTGACTCTTAGAGAGAACTTGATTTTTTTTTTTTTGACTGAAGGGAAAATTCACTTCTTTTATCAACCAATTATACAGGCAGATTTCCAGCCACTGTCTGCTGCTTTCTTGTGACATTTTCATTGCTAAGTCGTGAACTAGTCAGGCAGAGGCAGCGTTTGCTTCCTTGCTTGATTGTTTGTTTACAGGGTCTTGATCTGCAGCCACGCTGGCTTTGAACTGTGTGTGTGTGTGTGTGTGTGTGTGTGTGTGTGTGTGTGTGTACATATTTGTGTATGGTCTATTTGCATGTGTATGTGTACATGGGCACATATACGTGTGATGTATGTAGGTATATGTGCTCGTGTGCATGCACGCGTGTGGTGTATGGGAGTAAATCAATGTGCAGGTGATGCAGAGGCCAGAAGAGGACATTTGGCTGTCCTGCTCTGTTACTCTCTGCCTTGTTCCTGTGGGACAGTGTCTGTCCTTGAACTTGGAGCTCCATGTTTCCCTGGTTAAGCTAAGTCTGCCTCGAGCAGCAGCAACCTAGCAGCCTCCGCAATGCTGGGGTTGGAGGTTGGTTTTTACATGGTAGATGCATGGGCTTGACTCTGGGTCCTTCTGCTTCCATAGAAGCTTCTCTCATCCACTGAGCCACCTCTCTAACTACCTTCTTCCTCAGCCTCCAGAGTAATGGAATTATAGGCATGGACACTGCCACTAGCTGGTCAATGTTTTTAATTCAAAGAATTTTCAGATTATAGTTTTAAAAAACTAGATAAATGGGAGCTAAATATCAATACTGTCATATTAATGGTTTTTGAAGTTAATGGGACAATCTGTGTGTATTTGATACTTAAAATATTTGTAAACTACCGTAGCTAAAACAGCTCTAAGCTATAAGAAGTTGAGTTGTCATTATATCTAACAAGTTCCCTCTCATGACTTTGAATGAGTAATTGGGTAATTGGGTTTCTGATGCCCAAGCAAAAGACACAAACAGAACTCGAGTACTTACTGTAACTTGTAAATCGCCGTCTTTAGAAACTGACTTTATTCATTTTACATGAAAAGTGTAAGTATATAAGTAGGATATGTTTTGCTTTGCCTCCTGTTAGAAAAGTTGAGGATTTTAAAATAAATTTGGGTTATATGATTTAAAAAAAAAACCTGCAAGGTTTAAAGAACATTGATTAGCTAAATTTATGACTAGAATTAATTAGTTTTTAAGATTTTTTTTCAATGTGTGTTGTGTGTCCGTGTACAAATGTTCCTGGAGGCCACAAGAGGGTGTTGGATCACCTGGAGCTCGAGTTACAGGGAATAGCGATGTGGGGATTTGAACTCCAGTCCTCTGGAGGAATAGCACATACTCTTTACCATGGGCCATCTCTCCAGCCTCTAGAGTTACCAGTTAAGGAAGACTGACTCGTTCAGTTTGTGTTGAACAGAAATTAATCACACATTCCCTTGAATGTGACCGACTGCGAAAGGTACATTTGTAGAAGAAAGTTCACTAGCATTTAATGTATTTACTAAGTGTCTGCTAGATGTCAGCTGTAGAGCTGAATGCTAAGAATATGGCCATGAACAAAACAAAGAAAAAAAAAAACTCACCTCAATGGGACCTATATACATTAAGCTTAAGAGATTAGAAAAAAAAGCTTTTATACATTGAAAAGTAATGTTACATATTTTGGTCAGGAAGCTGCAGGCATATCCCTGCCATTACAGCCCTTCCTTATGAGGCTGGAGAAGGAAGATCAGAACTTCAGGATGAGCTTGGGCTATGGTAAGACCTTTCCCCAATAACAGAGACAAAACAGTTCATAGTTTGTTTTTTCATTACACAAAAATTCTCCTGTGACAGTGTCTCTGTTCATCCATGTATCATCAGTGACTAACTCGTTTACACATTGGATCGTCTAATGTGTTGCCTAGAATTTATTATTATTGTTCTTAATTATTCAGAGAAAATAAAAGGATGTAATATTTTTCTTAAAATGCAAATGTCTCTAACCCTAAAAACTAAGATATTTCTATATTTTCAGATAATTAAATCATACTGTGTTTTCCCTAAGTTAAGGCATAAACTTTCTGATAGAGGGAAGAATGGTAGGTAAATTGTGCGGAAAGAAAAGGTGTAGTTGGGCCTGTATATTGTAAGGCTTAGGGCTGGAATTAGGAATACGGGAGAATTGGGTATTGTAATAAAAAGAGTGTAAAAAAGTGCAACAAATTCTCAGCTCTTTTGAGAAAGGCCTGCATGGGGGAAAGAGAAAGAAATCACTAGTTTTCCCAAGTGATTGTTTGCAAAATGCAGAAGACTAACTGCATCTTCAAAATTTCCAGTGTGGGCAAATAAAGCATTTGCAAAATGGTTATGAATTTGAGGGAAAATTATGAATTGATTCCACAGGGAAAAGTTTAAAACATCCCACTTGTATATAACCAACCTTCTGTTCCACCCACCAGCTGGCAGTCCTTTAACACTGGCTAACTACGCATTCTCTGGACAGGCATCTGGGGGACCATTAGACAAGGAGATCCTTGAGTTCTATAGTCCAAAAGACCGAGTTTAAATCTGAACAGCCACTGCTTGGCTAGATGGTCATTAGCATGCTGCTTATTTTTTGCACCTCAGATACTGTTCTATAAAAGAGTTTAGGGTGATGCCTACCTGATGGAGTCTCTGGGTGGTTTGAGATAACACAGGTTCAACAGCTCTCTGTGCCTGTTCCTGACTCTCAAACTTGAACTCATACAAAATTTCCCAAATGTGCAGAAAACAACAACGACAAAAATACATTGTACCTACTACCTGTGATACATCCTAGATGTAAGCAAGAACAGTAGTTAAAGGAATGGAGCAGGGCCTAGGGGTGCAACCAGCTGTCGAGCACTTAGCTTAGCTGGCAGGAAGCCCTGGATTCAAGAAGAAACTAAGAGAAACTCAAATTCCCACTTAGATTCTTGAGACCAGTGATGGGGCAGAGGTTTATCACAGTATTGACAGATGGCCAGGATTTGGCTTTAATTTTATGAATTAAGAAAAAAAAATATGTAAGTGGTTGTTGAACAGTTTGGAAGAAAAAATAATGGTCATAACAGTGGCGTCTAAAACAATAAGTCTCTTCAAATTGTCTGGTACTGGAACAAAACACTATGAACAATAGTTTCTTTAGAAAATTATTTCTATAGGTTCACATAAACCAGGCTGAGTTATTAAGGGGAAAATGAGTTTAATAAGACAGTATTAACCAGATTCCGTATCATCCAAGCAGGTATACTATAAAATTGTTTTGAATATTAATCAACCTCTGGTAACTTTAGTGTTGTCAAAGTTTGTATTATAGTGAGGTAGACAGTTTCCAAAACAAAAAACAAAAAACTCTCCATTAGACACACTTAAAATTTTGTAATAATATTTAAGAAAATGATAACATTATGAGAGAATGAAATATCTGATTAATGCTCAACTTTGTACAACTCGAATATAAACTTTTAAAATATTAGAAATTATAACATTTGAATGCATATAACTTTTTGTACATTAAGATGAATTGCAGGTTTTTTTCTTTGCACTTTCAGTCATCTTAAATAAACAAATATGTACAACCTCAACAGAACAACAGTGCATCCAAAGCAAATGTGCATTTCAGTCAGTTCTCCTGGCCAAGTCTTGTCTTCTCTCTCCTACCATTTTACATAGCCGTGTTGTCAGCACCCAGCCCTTTCCTGGACAGTCTGTAGTTCTCTGAACCAGATAAGCAACAGACTTAGATGGGGAAAGAACGAGCCAGTTGGAGTAACCCAAAACATTCTATACTCATTACCCTGCCTTCCTCAGTTTAAACCACTCCATAGGCAAAGATGGAGAAGCTTAGTTCCCAGAGACTTTGCCTGTTTCATGTTTGAAAATAATCTTGGCACAGACTGATGGAAGGACCAAGGTTCTGACTGCCTGGGAACAGGTTATTTCCCTATGTGCTCTCCTGCTTCCTGCTGGTTTCTTTCCTTGATGCCTGTACCCCAGTTTCCACCCCAAGCTCAGTGTAGCATTTGACGCTTCACAGTTTCTCATTACTCAGGTTTTAAAACACCACCTAACTGGTAATTACAATCTAAAACAATTCTCTAGGGGGAGCCCTGGGCTATTGCTGGCTGGTAATCTCTCAGGAATGTCAGAAAGAGGGGAGGGAACTTAAATTTTAAGAAACTTCAGAGGCAGAGGCTCCTGGCCCTTTCATCCTCTTTCCCTGCTTGGGGCCTGGCCCTTTATCTCCATCCTCCTGTGGGGCCCATCATCTCCCCTCCTGATGTAGCCCTTCCACTCTTTAGGTCCTTTTCTCCTCCTCCTCCTCTTCCCTTCTTACCTTAATTATAGAGTTTCCACCCCTCGCCATTAAAAAAAAAAAATCATTTTCGCCTTAGAAGGAAGTGCTGGAATTCTGGCAAATTCTGTTGAAAGAAATCAATGAGAACCAGACCTGACCAAGAGCTTTTGGGTGGGCTACCTCCAGCCTTGGGAAATGCACCTCCGTGTCACCCGGTCAGAGGTAGAGGCCTTGTGGTTTCTCATTATCCTTCACGGGGTTCCACACGGACTAATTCTTGTCATTCCAGCCATACCAACTCCTTTACCCCCACCAGCAACAGTAAAGGCATCCGGAGACCTGAGTCCAGGGCGGTGGCAGCTCCCAGTTCCCTGTGCTGGGAGAGGCTAGGACAGAGCTGATAAATTCACGGAAACACAGGGAGGAGAGAAGGAGGCAGCTTGGGCTTCTCTCAGGGCAAGACCCTTTTCTATTCGCAGATCCCTTTGGCCAACTCCCCTTAATACTTCCTGTGCAGAAGCCGGGGACGCCAGCTGTGACGCAGCTGGAAAGACTCAAAACACCTCACTCTCTCACACAGGTAGAGACAACCATCTGAAAACGTGGGAGAAAGCCATTGACTCTTTCTCTCACGTCTGCCTCCCCGCGCGAACACTCGTGAACAGGTACCCATCTCCCCTCTCTCCTTCTCCCATCAAAACCAAGGAGACGCAAGAAGAAGAAGAAGAAGAAGAAGAAGAAAATCCAAAGCTGTAATGATAAAGAAAAGAAAGAATCCTTCTAGTCTTTCCAGAGTGGCCCAAATGTGAAAGCCTTAGCTGGGTTGGCGGGTGGAGGCTGGTGGGTGGAGGGCTGGGCCGCCTCCCCTCCCGCCGCGCCCCTGCTTTCCGGCGGTTCCGCACCTGCGGCCTCTTCCAGAGCGGCTCCGGCTCTCCTGTCAGCAGTCAGGCCTCCCCCCGCGGTCCCCGGCCCGGGCGGCGGACGGCACCGCTACCTGCAGCCGCAGGATTCCACCACCATGTCCTCGTACTGCTTGTAGACCACGTTGTTGCCCGCGTCGATGTACAGGATGCTGATGGGAGTCAATTTGGTGGGGACGCAGCAGCTGGGCGGGGTGGAGCCCGGGTCCATGGAGTTCATGAGCGTCTGGATGATGGCGTGGTTGGTGGGCTCCAGGTGCGAGCGCAGCGGAAAGTCGCACACGCCCTCGCAGTGATAGGCCTCGTACTCCAGAGGCGCGATGATCCAGTCGTCCCAGCCCAGCTCTTTGAAGTTCACGTGCAGCGGCTTCCTGCTGCAGCGCAGCCTGGACTTCTTGCCGTGGCGCTTGCCGTGGCGGCTGGCGAAGGCGGTGCGTCGCCGCCGGCGGCCGGGCGAGGGCAGCCAAGGCCCGGCGTCTGGGGCGCCCGACGGCGCTGGCCATGACCCCTCGGCCCCCGCGGCCTCGGCCGAGCCTAGCTGCTCGCGCATCTCGGTGAACAGGTTCTTGCGCTGGGATCGGGTGAACACCACGAGCAAGGCGCGCTCCTGGGGCGGCCGCACCCTCCGGCCGAAGCCCAGACTCCGCAGGTCCAGAGGAGGCAGCTGCTGGGGACCCCTCCCGTGCGCCTCAGTCTCCCCGTCGTCCAGCTCGCCCCAGGCTGCTCTCAGCTCCAAGCACAGCTGCTTCCAGGGCTGAGAGCGCAGGCCCTGCCACACATCGAAGACTTCCCAGCTGGCCTGGCTTGGCCCCTGAGGATCCAGGGTCCTGGAGTCCAGCAGCAGCGCGGACAGACAGGGGAAGAGCTGAACGCGCAGCGGTCGGCCCGGTGGCCCCCAGGGCGTTGGGGGCGCCTGGCGATAAAGCCTCAGTTCTGCGCCCACCAGCTCTTCTTTGTCTGAGAGCGTGGACACATCAAACAAATACTTCTGTCTCCGGAGAGGAGTGTGCGAGAGATCGTCTGCGAGATAAAAAATAATTACAGTCAGTTTCACTTACCGGGAGATCAGCCGTTGCTCTTCGGCAGTCCCCAAGAGGAAGTGGGAAGGAGGGGGCAGGCTGCCAGAGAGTCCACTTTGGCCGCCCAACCACCCCCAGGCTCACCGCCTGGACCATACACAGCCTGAGGAAGCACCACACCAGACTGGACTCCCTCCTCATCTCGGCTGCTGCCTGGAACAGAAGTTTGTACTCCTGTGGGTGTCCGCCTCCCTGAGCTCCCGCTCAGCAGGCTGTGTAACTGCCACTGAGCCCTTGTGGCCCCAAGTCTGGGCCAAGCTTCCCTAGTCTGTCTGACCATCATTGACGCCTCAAACGTGACACAAACCACCCTGATCCAAAACAGCCTCCCTGGGCCTCGGTCGATCACAGACACGTATCTTATTATCTTCCTGGTACTTGAGATTATCTACAATTATCCCTTCTGTATTTGTCAGGAGGTCTGTCTTTCCCAACCACCAGGCACCCTCCACCAACCCATAGAAGGGAAGGCAAAGTCAAATCCACGTACCTAGAGCCCTGGGTGATGCAGAATACATGCAGGTCAATAGACACGAAACTTGTAGAACAGTGATTTTCAATTTGTCTTTAAAAGTATCAGTGTCGGGGGCTGCTTGTCTAATTGAATCGAAATCTAAGAACAGGACCTGAGCGTGAGGCTTCTGTATGCGTGTGGTGACCCTCTTTCCTTCAGACTACAAGTGATTTATAGCTACAGCCATTCTATAATCTCACTAGTACAGGGTCATATTGCTAACACCACACACACACACACACACGTGCCCAGCCTGCAGTGTTGCTGGGACATTTTAGGCCCAGCATGATGGAGACAGAACGGAGAGTTACGGTGTCACTTCTCTCTTTCTTTCCAAGTCTTCGTCTTCCTTACAACAAATAAGAGTGATACAGCTTTCAGAAGTGGAGACAGGAGGATGACCAAACTAGCACACCAGACTTATACCTACTGAGAGATCTTCTGGTACATGGGAAACAGGCATTCCTGGAAAGAGAAAACCTCAGCCAGGGATACCTAGACACAGGCAGAAACATTCCCCACCCCTTTTCCCACCATCCAATCTGATATTCTGTTTCACAATGAATGTGACTAAGATTCATTTCTTAAGTTACAAGTGAGAAAAAGAAATTTGTGACATGTACAGATTGGCAGACTTTAAAATTTTCAAGGCAAATTCTTTAGGAGGAGGAGAAAAATGACACCCCCTCCCTTTTTTTTTTTTTGACACTTTGTGCATGCAGCCAACGTCACTTCAACGTGCAAGGCGGAAAGTTAAGCAGATTTTCCTGGGCTGCCTTCCCATAAAATGTTTACAACCCAGCAAATACAAAAATCCCCAAAGCCCCCCGGCTTTCCCCAGAAGCTAGTAAAGTTTGGGTCCATTTCAGTAGTAAAAGTATGGCTGGGTTCAGTCGGACCCTCACTGCCTATCCAGATGTAGCCTGGGGACACATAGCCCATAGACACTGGCTCTGGAACCTCATCCACACCCAGCCAGCACTCTGCTAATTGCTGGCCCACTGCCTCTAAGGTACAAGCCTGCACCTGAGATAGAGCTGTGAGAAGGGTCAGAGAGATGAAAAGGAGAAAAACTGCCACAGGAAGTTGATTTATGGAAGTCAAGATCTTTAAACCAATGGGGGGCGGGGGGGTACAACACACTTTATTTTCCTTCATAGAAAGCTGTGTTTAACAACGGTGCTTAGCCACTACCCAGATCTTTGTACTTGTCACCTTAGGCTTCACTTCCTCTTTCTCTTTCTCTTACCAGTTTAGGCTGGAATGAGAAAGACAAACTGCAGATGCATGCTTCCCCCCTAAATGTTGTGAGGGCTGGCATAATTCTAACCTTGGCTCCACTGAAGAGTTCGATAGGGTAGGTGGATACTGTTTCCATTTCTATGGTGGCAAAAGCAAGGTTTGGGAAAATTAGTTACCTAAAATTACCTAAAAGAAGTTGAAAATTAGTTACCTAAAAGAAGTTCCAAAGCTTGAGAGGTTAGCAGTGAGTCCCATTGCCTTTGCACTGTAGGCCAGATATGGAAGTCTAGAAGCAAGCAAGAATGGCTGGGAGCTAAAGGAAGGAGGATACAGACCAAGCTGTATGTGTAGAGGTTTGGGGAATAAATGCTGGCCTCTTTGGAGAAATCATTTCCATCTCTGTTTTCATAATTTTATATACTTGGTTGTTGGCTAGAGAACATAGGCAGATATAAAGAGCAACAATTCATTTATTTATCTTTCCTGCAACATGGAAAGATCATCCTTCTTTTCTTTTTTTTTTTTTTTGGCCTTTTTTTTAGGGGGAGGGCAAGGTTTGAGACAGGGTTTCTCTGTGTAGTCCTGGCTGTCCTAAAACTCACTCTGTAGACCAGGCTGGCCTTGAAATCGCAGAGATCCTCCTGTCTCTTCCTCCCAAGTTCTGAGAATTAAAGATATGTACCACCACAGCCTGGTTAGCCTACAGAGCTGAGTCAAGCTGTGACAAGCATCTTATAGAGAAAGGCTCTTGTGGATTCTTCAACCCTAAGTTGTCTGGTGACCTGCTTTGCAAGACTATCCTATCCATATTACTATTCTAGGATGCAAGAAAGAATGCAAGTATGGCCTCCATATGTTCCCCTTTCTTCCTGTGCTAGTCTTCCTCATTATTGGATGAGTCCTACTCGGATACTTACAGCCACCCCAGTCCGCACGTCACAGCATCCCAGGTAAACATACTCATGAGTGGTGTGATCCACTCCTGAGAAGATGGGTTGGTAAAGAAGCCATTGAACTGGGGTAAAGGCCAGAATTCTGTGGTTCAGAAACCTATAGTGGCCATTAACACACACACACACACACACACACACACACACACACACACACACCAAATACCAAACAACTAAAACAACCTAGCCTCATGAATAGCTCATGGGAACTTGTTGGAGACAGACATTATCTCAGGTTCCAGAAGCTGAAGGGGCTGCCTTTCTAGGAACATCCGGATGATGCTCAGCAACTCACTCTGAGAAAACCACTGACCCAGATGAGCATTGGGTTTCCCATCAAGAGGGGAAAAGAATGCAGTGGAGAGAAAGCAAAGCACCCAAGTCCAGGGCATGATCCAAGACACTTCCACCAAACCATGTCACCATCTTCCTCAGCTCCTTCTAGTCCACATAAACACTCATTTTTTTAATGATTTCATCCAGATGATTTCTCAGCATGTCTGCAGAGCCTCTAACTCCTAAACAGAGGACCCAAGAAGGTAGCTGCTCTCTACAGATCCCATCCAGAGCACATTCCCCACATGTTTGGACCTGCTTTGGAGCCCTATGCAGCAAGGACATAGACAGGAAGGGGCATACCGTAGGTCTGGAATGTAGAGACCACCATGTGAGCACAGTTACAAACTCCTGCAAACACTTTACCAGCTGACCTGGCAACCCAAATCCTGGCCCAGCTGCCATGGGTCACCCGTGGCCAGCAAGCTAGCCCTTTGCACAGCCTGGCACAACCCTTGCCTCCTACTAAGTCTTCTGTAAATATGGATGATGTCAGAAGATGACTCCCTCCCTTGTATAAATGTGCACTGTGGGCCTCAAAAGCTATAACACTTCCTCATAACTATCTCAAAGTCATCCTGAAAATGATTTCCCTGCTTTGGGCTCTTTAAATTCAGAAGTGATCAGTATTCATCATGAAAGGCTTCTGTTTGGATCAAAGTAATTTGTTACAGCCAGGCTTGCCCATCTACTCAGCTGAGGTCTCTGAGAATGGGACTCATAACCCTCTCAAGATACAACTGTAGGGGTTTCTTTTTTCTTTTCCCTTTTTGTCTGAAAGATGAGTAGAGAAAAGAGGAGGAAGAAAAGAGGGAGAGGCTATCACAGGCATATCTGAAGAAAATCCTTGGCAAGTAAAAAATTGGCAAAATACAATAATATGGGCAAGCCTCATGCTGACACTTCTGGTGTGGGGTCTTTGTTTTGTTTGTTTGTCTGTTTATTAAAAACTCTATGTAGTCATAGCTAAAGTGAAACTCTCTCACCTTTCCCTTTTTTTTTTCTAGAATTACATCATCCAGAGCTCCTAGTTCCAGATGTTCTAAAAATTAAAATAGAAGGCAAGTATTGATAAAAAAGATGTGTCTCAGTCAGAATAAATATAAATTAAGAAGACAAGGCTTTTAATTGAAGAAGAAAGATAAGGAGCAATAATGGAAACTGACTTTCTTAGAAAAGCAAGTTTGGGCTAAGGCGGGCACAGCAAATAGATGAAGGACTCTAGAGGCAAACACTAAAAAGAGAAAAAGATGGGTGAGAGAGCCCACAGACAGTCTATGCCTAGGATACAAAGCAGCATATTCCTCGAGCTATTTCTCCCTAAGGGCTTGCTTCCCACCCAGCCCTCATAAAGTTTCTAAAAAGCTGAAACTTGCCTAGGGGACTGGACTAGAACTGTTTTCCCAAGACATCACTGGGATCTTATACAGCTGAGGTCCCTCTTGAGGATTCATGTTGGATTTGGTTTTTCCAGTGCCTAGAACTAAGAGTGATTTCAAAAAATCCAGCAGATCCATTTACACAATGATTGGTTTCTTGTCCTCTAAATTAAAGGATACTCTCTGGATGGATGCTGGTCAGACTCCAACAAACTCCTCCATCTGTCTGGTCATGTTTCCTGGCTCTTGAGAGGCACAGAATCTGTAGCTAGTACAGCTCAGAAATCTCAGAACATGTGACCTTTCTCATTCACAAACCCTAAGTAAGATTAGGCCCTGGGGTGCAAAGATAAACAATCATCTTTTCGAAGAACACTCCAGAACTTTTTGAGACTCAGCCTCTTCCCTGGCCCCCTACTTATTGTAGACCCAGAAGTAGTTCTGTACACGGTCTTTGAGCAAGGCTCATGGAACTCAGAGCTTTGTGGCCTCTCTCAGGTCCCTTCACCAAGCTTTCAAGCTCTGTTCCACTGTTCCATTCATCTACAGGGAAGAAACTTCAGAACATCAAGACTTAGCTTAACATCTTGCAACTAGGAAGAGATCATACTAGATCACACAAGAGAAACCTCCAGCTCTTAGGACTCCTCTACACAGGTCCAGATTGTGCAGTGGAAAGGGAAAGAAGAAGGAAGCCTGCCACCACTCCCTTTTTGGTCCTAGATGTGATCAACACTTGACTGGGCTGCGGTTTCCCCAGCATGGGTCACCCTGTTCTTTACTAGATGGAAAACTTCCAAGCTTGGACTTCATGGATATGTCTGGAGCCACTTCTGAGGGGTCTCAGATCCATCACCATTCTGAAGGGTCTGTCAAGTTAGAATCTTCTAGGTGTCCTCCAAAAGTCCCTCCCTATGTGGTGCAAAGGCCTATGGGGGCAATCTATGCATGGGCTAGTTACTTTGCCTCTAGGATACAGGTAGCTCCTGAGCGTGAAATTCCATCCTTTCAAACTCTGCCCCTCTGCTGAGCTTTCTCATTAAGAAAATATCTTAGGAGCAAGCAACACAGTTCCCCTGAATGTTCTTCCTTGACCCCAGAACTTTTGTAGAACACCCAGAAGAATATTTGTATCAGCAGACACTGATGTAGTGCTTACTATGTGCTAGGAAAAACCTAAATCCTTAGTTTATGTGATCCTCACAGCAACCTGTGAGCTGACGGTTACACATTGTGTGTGTGTGTGTGTGTGTGTGTGTGTGTGTGTGTGTGTGTACATAAATGTTAGGATTCCACATTGTGCCCCATAAATACACATAAATATTATGTCAACTAAAAAGTAAAAATATGTATTTTTAAAAAACCACCAGAAAGGAGAAGAGATAAGCAGAAGAGGGTAATGCCATGAGTATAAGATCAATATTCCATGTTTTCTCCATTTGTGGAATTTATGGAGATGTATGTGTGACATTGACACTGAAAGAGGACTATATGGAGGAAGGGGACCAGTTGGAAGCATAGGACAAGGGAAAAAAGTATAAACAAAGTGCAATGATGCATACGTGAAGTTGTCATAGTGAGCCCATGAGCCCAAGATTCTGTAGAGTAGAATAAGAATAAATTGGCTGTTTAAAAAATCCGCTTCTGAGAAAGGTATTGTAATAAATGAAAACCTAAGGAGCTTCACAGTAAATGGTGGAGCTAGAAGTTTGGCTCCTGTACTGGTGTCACCACCTTCTGCATGATGGGAACCCTGATAAGCTTCTAGTTCTTCACTGCTCATTCTAGGAAGGAGGGAGGGCTTAGGTATTTGGTCTCCAAGAGCTGTTCATTTCCCAAGCAGTATAGCTGAAAAGATTTCCAACACTATGACTTTTGGAAGACAGTATCCAAACCATCTTGTTTCTCTTCTACAAAGTGGAGATAGTGATGCCAGCTGATAGGGTCATGGAGGTGGACAAAATATGAGATATGAGTAGATGTTGTATAATGGTTAATTACTACCAACACTGTGGAATGAGCATGGTCATTTAAAGTCTAAAAGACGCAGCTTATTCCAATCCTTATCTGTGACTAGTGTATTGATCACATGACTTCCCAGACTCATCTGCCTCCATCTACAGAGTAGGAGAATCACCTGTAGATCTGACAGGATTGTTGTAATGGTCAGAATCAGGGTACATCACATGGCACATGTAAACTTGTAGTCAACCTTATTACAGTTATCTACATTTTGGTAGGAAGAGATTTATCCGTCATTATCTTGGCCTCTTTGAAGAGTCAGGGTCCCTTTCTTTCCACTAGATGTCTAGGAGTCTAGGGGAAACATTGCTGGGCAACATGGGTAGAAAATAAGAGGAACCTCTGGCTCCTGCCCATTGGAGTTCCAATGACAATCAAGGCTTCTGCAAGAGTAGGCTGGAAATGTATTAGAGTGACCCTTCTCAGCCTTTTTCACATCATTTACACTACCACTGTCTTTCCCACAATGCCAGATGACCAGTGCCCTCCATTTGAGCGTCATTAAAGTGTGAACCATTCTGGTAAGTCTCCACCTGGCAGTCAGGCAGTATTAGCCTGTGGATTAGCCCATAAGTCTCCCTAACTGGACAAGTGAAGCCCCTAGGAAGAGTCTGGACCTCCTTTCTCCTCTCTTTGGTATGCTTTGTAGGGTGTGATCTGTCCACAGAACCAGTCATGGGTAGTAAGAGAAGGCTATTTCCTATTTGTACCTGGAAAAATAAACAAAAACAAAACAAACAAACAAACAAACAAAACCCAACTTACTCCCACGTTGAGGGAAGAATAACCTGGAAATGTTATTCAGTTGTTACTGCTGACAATGTGGCTCCATCTGTCAGGAGTAAGATCGCTCTGGTGGCTCTGTGGGGATATACTTCCTGTCCCCACTAAATGGTCTAGCTTCTCAGAGTCTCTTGACTTCCTTGGTGCCTTCACTGACAATTTGCCCTGTGCTTCAGTTTTGTTGTTGTTGTTTCCCCTTCCAATTCCCCAAATGACCTGGGAACCCTTCATGGGACTGTTTTTTGTTTGTTTATTCTTCTGTGTGGTGGAGCCATGCCTTCCTTCCCACATGAACCTGGGTCTTGAAGGCTCCTTGGTTAAAGGTCTGATTGCCCGCCCGCACCCTGCAGAGTGAAGCTCAGAAGGGAAGCTTGCTCTCACCTGAGGAAAAATGCATCATTGATCCTCAGCCCAGCCTTAAATTGTGGTAAACTCCAAACTCACTCTTGCTAATTTCTGGACAGCTAGAAAGTCTAAGAGCCAGCTCCTCTTGAATCCAGCCAACAGAAGCCTAGCTGTTGGAGCTAAGTTCTTAAAACCTCTTGTGGTCACAGACTTTGTTGGGGAGACAAGGACTAACCAAGATCCAAGAAACTTGCCCTGGTATTTGTCTTTGCACCTGGGTCTTAACTTTGACTCCCAATCACAGCAGCTTAAATCTTAATTTAACCACATATAACTGATCAAAATGAAATGGATTTGCAGCCAACTCTCCCAGCTCCCACCCCCTCCCCTGTGGCTGTAGGGGCAGCTGATGCCAAGGGGACCCAAAGCCGCACCTCTTTTCTAAGGACCAGCACCAAGATGTTTTGTTGGAGATGGCTTTTCCTGCAGTGTAAAGGACTGAATCTACAGAAAGCAAAGTGGGAGATACCACATCTCCAAGTAACAGTTAGTGATGGGGGTGCATGAGTCTTAAAGCCCCTCCTGGAGTTTGTAACTGGACTGCATCAGCTCCAAAATAGAGAGATAAGTGGATGTTTTATGTACCTTCTCTTCTAACTAACCCTGTAGTTGCAGGAGAAGGCAAAGTTTCCAAGAGACACAAGATGGTGGCTAGACTTTTGTGTTCCCAGTTCCAAGCCTTTTGCTTTGGAGAAGTCTCCTTAATATTCTCTAATGTACTGCGCCAATTGCAGTCTCTGAAGAAGGGATTCCTCCAAGTGGCTCCTCTTGCTCTCACTTCAACGGTGTAGCAGATGAGATCCTGGGTGTCAGCTGCAGGCCACAGTTTTTCAGGTTTCTTCCCCATCAAACTTGCAAGCCTGGTCTACTGGGAAGTGGTCAGCAGCTGGACCACTTATCTCCCTTAGGAGATTGCTTTGCAAATGTGAATACTGCTTCTTCTTGCCCTGTTCCTGCCTTCTGCCCCTCTCCTCAATCTCAGGGGCACTTCTGTTGCCAGAGCACCCCCCTGCTCTTGTACAGCCCACTCTGATTGTAAGCTTTGCACAGCCAGAGAGCTTCTCCGCAGGCAGGTAGCATCCAGTCATTTTTTTTTAAAACTCCCGCAGTCCCTCATCAACAAGTGGACCTAATTCTCGACCCTGGGCAGTACCGATGGGTGTACCTGAACACAGAAGGCGACCTGAAACCTGTTACGGCAATGGAGACTTATTTAATTACACTAAGCAGAAGACAGCATTTAACCCAAATTCAATTTAAAAGTAAACATACAAAGTTTAGATTAGGAGTGTCAAAGGATCCATGGGATTTGGGTCATTCTTCTTTCCCACTTCCCATGCCAAAAGGGCTGTTTCCTGACCCCACAAGATCTTAGTTGATGCTGAATTATTCAGTAGCAGAGGGGTTATTGAACTAATACATTTTATTGTTTTCAAAAGTACCTAGAAGCTACGGTTGAATCCCTCAAGATTGGTTGATGAAAGCGCAAGTCTGTCAGAAAGCAAAGCTTCCTCTATCTGCCACATTTCTATCATCGCCCCCACAAACACACGGCCCCCCCGGAAGATGTCTGACATGGAAGAGGTGTGCTATGGCACTACAGGGGGAAACAGATTGCAATAAAGTTCCTTTCCATGCAAGACCTGAATTCCCTGCTCCCAGAGGACTCAGGGACACTGGTACTCCTGGTCAGAATGGTTTGGGTCCTGATTCATTTAGGAAAGGAAGAATTCACAAAACCTAAAGGGTACATGGCTCAGATAAATTTTGTTTTTCTTAATGTGCAGAAACGAAGGAGGTGTTTGAGCACATTTTTTCTTCCCCATCCCCCACCAGCGACTGCACCCTGGGCAAAAGCCCAAAAGCGCCAGAGTCTCCAGAGAAGAGGGTAGCCTTTGATGTTCTCAGATAAGCCTTTCTGGCTCAGAATCCTCCTGCACCCTGCACTCTGACTGCACAATATTCTAGGTCTTTTTTAGCATCTTGCCTTTTCTTTTTGTCGCTTTTAAGGACCCAAGGACAGTAACTGGTGTTGAGCTACAAGCTTATGGGTTTGGGGGATTGGGCTGCTCTTAAATATACCTGAATCATTCCAAGCAGGAGAGTGGGACCCACTTTGGGATTTCAGACTTCCTTGATCTCCCCGGGTCTCTTCCCCAGGACCTTCGGGCTAGCCCAGCCTGAACCACAAAGCTAGCTCTGTACCCAGCACTCTGCCTGTGCCCCTCACACATACACACACGGACACGCACACACTTACATGCTTAGCAAGCCCCTTCCAAGGCTGTTCTCTCTTTCCGGGGAAATAAAGCCTAGATTGGAACCTTCTGCCCAGCTTCCTCACTTGGCCGTCTGGTATGAATTAGTGTTTTTATAAGGGACTCAAACAAATCGAATACAAGGTCACCAAATAATTAACAGTTGCGAATTCCCTCCGACCCCATTAAAATACTTCCCTGCTTATATTTCATTTTCCGTTTGCCAATGACAACAGGGTCCAGGCAAAAGTGCTAGCGCTGCTGCGTTGACCTCTCCATGCAGAAACCCACTGCTCTGCGTAAACACGACGCTGCTGCGTTGATCTCTCCATGCAGAAACCCACTGCTCTGCGTAAACACGACGTAGCGGGCAAACTTCAATAGCAGGAAACGACGAAGCTCGAGAATGCCCTCCTCTCTCCAAAGCCTGCGCCCCTGGCATACTCCTGCCTCCCTGTAATCTCTGAGCTGAAGATAAAGAGACCAACTAAGCAGCCCACAGCAGACTCTCCAGGACTCGCCTCTCTACTGGTACCCAGCTCCTCAGGACGCTTCCCTCTCCTCTTTGTTATCTGTTCTTTGCTGTCTTCTTTCTGTAAGCAGGCACACAACAACAACAGCAACTGTTCTTACTTCAAAGTCTCAGGGAAATCTAATCCACTGAAGCAATCTTAGACTCAAGTTGCTCCTTTCCCTCATCTTTGAATCCTTAAGAGCTTTTTTTTTTTAAAAATTATTTGGCACTTACCACATAAACTGCGAGTCAGGCTCTCTCTGCTCTTCTCTTCTGTCTCTTCTCTAGTCTCGGCTTTTCTCTACCTTCCAGCCTAATTGTCCGCCTTGCCCAGACCCCAGGACAGGGAGTTCAGAGCCCCTGAACTCCAACCTGGTCCATCCTGACCCTACAGTCTCAGCTCCCCACCAACACACAAACACAATTTCTTAACTCTACTTATGAAAAATAACTTTTGAGGTGCAACATATGAAAAGAGCATCCATAAAGTAGTTTTTATCTCTGCTAACTAAATACAAGAGGAAGCCGGGCACAAAACATATTCAGACAGTTGCATCCAGTGTTTCATGAGAACCACTGACTGGGTCTGTAAGTACCACAGAAGAACATCAAGCCAAAAAGAAGATCTCACTTTTCTTTATTTGTTATTTTACTTCTGTATCCCACCACAGTTCTTAGAGACCTTGTCCTTACCCTATCCACACATACAGTGTCCTGGATTGTCCTTCAGTGTCGAGATTCTCCCACCAGACCCACCTCTCAGTAGTGTGGCCTTGAGCAACTTAATTTCTCTGTCTTCCCTAATCCAGCTCTAAAGCAATGCAGCAACGGTAGCCAAGAATTAAACGAGCCCATTCATGTCATAGCTTTTAGCACAGTACTTGGCCCACAGTAAAAGGTCAATCCGTCTTGGCTACTGTTATTTACCCTTCCAGGGAGTTTTCAGAGCTTTCAGTAAGGACAGATGGGTCAGGGAGCAGCAGTCTGGACAGAATAGAAGGCCAGCGGTGTCTCTGTGGAGCCACCGCTCTCTTCACTCATTCGGCTTATTACTGCCCTCTCGTTCTCAAGCACCAGCTTCAGGTATAACTTTCAAATTCCTAGGTAAGCAAGAACTTTAACCAATTCTCTGCGAGATTAGTGAACCGGCTTCGAAGCTCCTCCCCTAGCGGGACCCTGGCTCCTCAGATCCCAGCCTACCACTCTGTGGCGATTTAAACCTCCCCTAGGCAAGGCGCCAACTTAGCACGACAGGCTCAGCTCCTGGCTGTCCCTTTTCTTTTTGCCTGCCCACTCAGGGGTTGGGGGAGGGGATGCTGAGGAGTTTGGCACGTTAAGACCCCCCTTCCCCCGCGCACGAGAGGGGCGGAAGTCCTCGCCAGAAGCTGGGGATGCGCGGTTAGTGGGTCCCTTCCATCACGGGAGACTAGACACCGTTTGATGTGTTATGACATGAACCCTCAATTAGATCGCTGAGTCGAAACACTCCAATCAGGGGCCCAATGCTAAGCAAGCCCCGGAAGGTCCAACTCGAGGTCACCACCGGTGACACATCAAATCAAAATCAGTGAGAGGGAAAGTGAGGTTTTCCCTTTATCAAGCTGGGGCTGCAGCCGGCAATCCAGCCCCTCCTCCGCGCTCCCCTCCAGACCCACTGCGCACCCGCCTCCTCCGAGCTCCTTTACACCCGCGCGCGGCTTGAGGCTAGCATCACAGCCTTCCAAGTGTCCCAGCAGCCCCCTTACAGTTTTCTTCCACCTTGGAGGGTGAGGAAGAGACAGGGTCTGGCAGCCCCCTCCCCAACACATTCTGAGATCAAATCCACAGTCCTGCTGGCATCCTGACCAGGACGAGGGAGGGAATAGGGTTCCTCCACCCTACTCCAAACCCCATCCTATCCTGTGCTCGAGGAGCCTGGAGGCTCCTACCTCGATGCCTGGGCTTCACGGTGTGTGGGCGCTGCAGAGCAAACTAGGGCTGAAGGGCGGGTGCTATGCAAGGTTGGGGGGTGGGGTAGGAAGCTTCTCACGCTTCCCTAAATTTCAAAGTCCTCTATAGATACCTTGGAACGAATGGCCCACAATGTTTCTTGGTCCTGTGCCAACCCTTAGGGAGTAGTGAGCCAATGAGGGCGTCTGACTGGGACACCCACACCCGGGAGAGCTTGTCACTTCCCAGGAAAAGAAAAGAGTACCCAATCGCCTGCCAGCCTAGGCCTCTAGGATTTCTTCCCTTGGAGCACTATTCTCTGACCTTCCATCACCTCTCCTTTGGCGACGGTATCAGAGACGCTAGGAGGTGAACAGAAAAGTTGCAGGGAGAGAAACTGCGATGCAAGGCGGTAGGGAGAAGTTGGCGCTGCGTTGGAGTACCTGGGTCCAAGACCTAGCAGCAGCAATCAAGGCGAAGAAGCCACGTGTCTTCGTGAAGGTGACTTTACTGTTCCTAAAATCATCATAAAATACGGCGGCGTTAATTTGCCGCCGGGACCTTTCATCAGCTCGTAACCCAGCTGACCTCGGGTTGCAGGGGCGTACCTGGCTGGGCCAGAACCTTGGCTGAGAAGAAAGGCAACGTCCACCCGAGGCTGGAGACTGAATCGGACTTGGACTTGGGGCGGGTGGGGGAGGGGGACACTGTGGAAAACCGAGGTAGGTAGACTTAGCTGAGCACTTCCCTCTGCCCAGTCCCGGGGACTCTTGGGTTTCTGGGCACTTTCAGTGAACCTGAACATACCGGTGGGAGCTAAGTCTGGGAGTGTGCGGAGTGGACGGCTGCCTTAGCAGCCTCTACCTTCTCTACATCTCCCTCTCCACCCACCATCCTTTCTGTTCTCTCTCCTCCTTTCCTGCTTTTTGTCTGAATATTTTTTCTCTCTAGAAGGCGGGAGAACTTTCCTGGATATCTGACATTGACCATGCTGGGGATCAAGGAGGACAGCAAGAGGGGGAAGCTCAGAATCCTGAGGACGCCCTAGCATCCTCTCTGGCCCAGGCGATGAGGGTCGGGTCCTCTAGAATAGTCAGAGAGAGGAGAGGCTATGGCTGAGAACTTTGAGGCCCAACATCCGCGCACTTTTAGCGTCCCTGTTTCTGCCCATCCCTTGGACTGCGGCTTGAGAACTATCAGATCTGCGATGCTAGAGAAAAAGAGAGGAGGGAACGGTCTCAGAAGGCACCGGGTGCCCACCTGGCTGACGTCCCCCACGCCCTGCGCAGGGCTCCAGGAGAATCCACAGGACCGCTGAATCAAGGCGAGCCTGACACTGATCCTAGACGCCGCCTCGACCTCCTACTTTATGCTGGCTTTTCCTCGAGAGACAGAGGCTCCGAAGCCCTCACAGGTGATCTAGGGCCGGCAGCCCCCACAAGCTTAGGCCACAGGGTCCCTCAGTCCTCAGTTCTTTCTCTGACCCGTCTCCATCTCCCACCACTTCTCTTCCTCCGGTTACCAGACCACTGACCACCACGATGCTTTCCACAAAAGAGGAGAAAACAAGGAAGGAAAAGGGAGAAAGTAGGGGAGGGTTAGAATTTGGGGCTCGAGAAAAGAAAAAAAAAAAAAAAGGAGGAGGAGGAGAGGTGTCCAGAATGGGAAGGGAATTCACAAAAACAGCCTCCTGCCAGAGCCCGGGCAGCGCTCTAGCTGAGAGGCTCCAGCGGGCGCTTTCACCCCCACTTACCTAGTCCTCTGTCTACAAAGCTAGTGATGGTGTTAGCGGACTTGGAAGACTGAAAAAAGCTGGCGTTGATGCCCAGCTTCTCGGCAATGGAGTAAGTCCTGTAGATGGACAGCATGTACTCGTGAGGCACCACGCGCAGTCCCCTGCCCGGCGGCTCCTGCCCCTGAGATGGTCCAGGCGGCTGGTGCTCCTGGGGCGTCCGGCCCTCGGCGCTGTCTCGTGGAGTCCGCGGCATCTTCCCCTCTCTGCGGCTCCTCACGTCCTTGGCGGAGTCCAGTTCGGCGGAGGAGGACGAGGAGATGGAAGCCTGCTGGAAACCCGGCAAATCCCAGAGGAAGCTGATGAGGAAGATCGCCCAGAGCAGGACCCTAGGAGTGTCCATGGCGAGACGAGGAGCCGAGTTCCTCCGAGAGGCGGAGGCGACAGCGGCAGCTGCGCCGGGCGCGAAAGGCCACGGAGCGGGCTGGACAGCGGCGGGGGCCGCGGTGCTCCCTCCGGCAGACTCCGAGTGCGGGGAGCCGGGTAGCAGCTACCCAAACCCAGGCCCTGCCACGCCCCCTCCCGCCCCTCGTCGGGAGGGGGGGACGGGAGAGGGGAGGGAGAGTGGCGCGGCGGGGAGGGGGAGGCGGCGGGCGGTGCGGGCGGGGGGGGGGGGGGGGGGGGGGGGCGGAAGGGGGCTGGGGTAGGGGGCGGCGAGGCTCAGCGCCCCCACCTCCACCCCCGCGGGACGCGTGCGGGACCAGAGCTGCGAGCGCCCGGCGGCCGGGGTGGGGGGGCGGGATGCGAGCGCTGGGCTGGGGAGCGAGGGCTCGCACCCCGCGCCCGGGGCGGGCGGGCGAGGGCGGAGAGGCCAGTCCTCCGCGGCCCCGCCAGCCGCCCGCACTTTCTCGGTAGCCGGAGTTGCTGCGGAGCGGGCAGCTCCTGCCGCAGGCTGCTGCGCGCTGCCTCCCCGCGCTGGTACCTCCTCTCCTCCTCCCCCCGGGGCTCAGCCGTGAGCCCGGGCAGCCAGGCGCACGGGCCGGTCCTCCGCGGCCCCCATTCTCTCTCGCTAGGATGCAGCTTTCCACCCAGATCCGCGTCTGTGCCCGACCTTCGAGGTCAGGCGGAGGCCACCAGTCTTGAGAGTCTGGACCCGCGCTCTGCTCGGAGCGGCTGAGCTCCCCCGCTGCAGGCTCCCAGCTCTGCACTCGCAGACCTCAACCTCGGGCGCTCGCTCCAGCTGCTTCGTTTCTCTCTTTCCTGTGGTCCCCGGCTTCTCCGGCCCCTTGGGGTCTTGCCTCCCTCTCCTTCTGCGCCCGCACTTCCCCTTTCCTCTCTCATTCCTATTGTCTGCAGGTCTTCCTCCTTCCCCAAGTTCCTTCTCACCCGGCTTCGGTACTTCTTCCCCGGCGCTCGTCCCGCCCCCGCCCCCACCCCGGCCTGCATTTCTTCTCGGGTTATGGCCTCTGGACTCTCTGTTTTCCACCCTTTCTCCCCCGACCCTTCCACCAGACCCCACCCTGCGCTGCTCTACCCCAATCTGTTTCTCTTCAGCTCAGCCTCGCCCCATCACGAGTTTCCTTTATCTGTCCCCAGATTCCCTGTGTCTTCCACGCCCACCGTCCCGCGGGTTCCCGGAGCCTGGAAGATGCTAGCTTAGGCGCTAAAGGGTTGCTTCTCTCTCAGGGTGTTCTAGACAGAGGTACAGAAGTTGTCCAGAGTGTTGACTGGGTACTCAAGCACCAACTGTAAATGTCCTCCTGGAATCATTCCACTTTTCGCGGATTAAAAAAAAAAAGTGTTTGGGTGTGGGGGTGGGTGGGGAGAAGATAACTGACTCTTCTAATGCCACTCAGCCAAGGGTAGACCCAGGGAGGAGTGGCTCCGCCATCCCCTATCTCCTGCCTTGGTGGTTTGATCTGAAGTGGCTCATGAAGGCACACGAGGAGGAGCAGGTCTTCTTGAACAATTCTGCTAAGAATTGTTCAAAATTGCCGTTCTCCTCCTTTCTTATGCTCAAGGCGGTAAGTGATCATAAGTCAGCTAAACCCCAGAAAGAGGAAGAAACCAAGTGGCCCTGATGGACATACAAAGAGTTGGAGTATAACTTTCCTCTTGATCCCTGGAGATCAAGAGGAAAGCAGGCACGCTCAGTGGCAATTAGGGCCGGTTTTTTTGGTCTTCTGTGGGACCCTGCAAGCCAAGTAGAATACTGGGAAAGGCAGCTTTATTCCCCTCTCTCCTTTACTCTGAGTTCCTTAAGGTATGAGGTCAGGCATTCCTCTCACTCTGGACACCTGCCATTTCAGGCGTGGCTCTATGACAACTGGAGACAAGATTGTCTCCATTTTAGAGAGGAAGAAACTGAGGCCCACGATCATCCTACTGCAGCGTCCCCGGCCCTAATTGCTAGGTTACTGAGAGTGGCTGCTTTCCTCTTGATCTCCAGGGAACCCCATTATACTCCAACTCATTGTATGTCCATGAGGGCCACTTGGTTTCATGATTGCCAGTCCATGACCTGTTTTTGACTAGCTTCTTCCTTCCCCTTTCTGGGCTTTAGTTGACTTATGCTCATTTACCACCTTGAGCATAAGAAAGGAGGAGAATGGAAAGTTTGAACAATTCTTAGAAGACATTTGGCCACTGCTACAAGAAGACCTGCTCATGCGTCTTCATTTCTTTCTCATATTACTACCATCCAGAGATGATGCCCTTGTCTCATAACGTCGGAGACCAAAGCAACTGCCTTCAAGATATCTTCCTCTCCTGCCTTTCTCTTCCCCTCATCAAATGACATCCAGGAGAGGAATCCTCCTGTGGTCTGGTCAATCCTGTCCCTCTAGGAAACTAACCTTTGTGCTTTGTGTTATCACTATTTTCATTCCTACTACACAGCCAGCCGCAGCTGCGCTTAGTGATGAGTCATGGCTTTGGAGCCTCCTTTTCTAGTACCATGTTTCCTGCTTGTGAGGAGGCCTTCATCTCCCCTCATTTTGCCCACAGCAGTTATCTGCTGGGTGTTATCAGTAAACAGGAAACAAGGCAGTGATCCCATTGCCTATGGCTTACAACCATTCAACAGACTAGATGGTTGCCTGGAAAGGCAAAAGACAGAAACTACAAAGGATGTGAGCTCTTGTCTTCAGGACTGCCCTAGGGCAGATATTATTCTTTTTCATTGTTACCAGCCTTGGAGTTGTGTAAAGAAAGTTTTCCTTGCCAAAAAAGGGGGAGGAAGGCTATCTGATCATTTTATAGGTGAGAAAACACACTGACAAATCAACACAGAGGGCTGGAGGTCACAAGCAAGTCAGAAATATAGCTAGAAGCCAAACCATTCAGACTCCTAACCCAACATTTCCTGTAGCTAAAACTTCCCTTCTAAGTATGTTTTAAACAGAAATCCTCCCCAGTGTTAACAAGGATTCAAGGTTTCAATAAAGCCATTGCTTCAATTCTCTCTCTCTCTTTCTCTCTCTCTCATGTGTGTGTGCTTGTGTATGTGTGTGTGTTGTGACAGTAAAGACACAAGGAACAACTATTAACAGATTTTAGGTTTTCAACTTTGAAGTACTGCTATGAAAGTTTACATTTCCAGCCTATTCTTAGATCCTCTAATATTTCTTTGGCAGTTTCTTCTGGGAGAAACACTTTGAAACTGTGAGTGTTTCCTTTTTTTCCCTCTTATTTAATTTTTTTTTTAATTTATGTATTTACATCGTGATCATAGCTCCCTCCCTCCTAGCCTCCGGGTCCCTTCCTCCCATTCTCTCCACCCCATTCTCTCTTCCCTTGTATTCAGAAAAAGGGAGCTCCCCCACTTCCAACCCAGCCCTTGACATGAAAGAGCCTGGTTAGGGCTTGTCCTTGATAGCCTTCATATTAGGGCCAGAGTTTCAGACATACACCCAGCCACAGACATCTGTGGGACACGGTATCTCCTGCCGCCCTGTGGACTCTTGGAGAATTGCTACTCACAGACAAAACTGCTTGAGCAAGGACTAGTAACTCCAATTAATATCCTTTAAAGACATTGTTTAAAAGAATTGGGAGGTCACACCTAACGTGTATGTGAAACTTGGCAACAAACATTTATAGATTATAGATATGTCCGTACAGAAGTACAGGACCAAAAGCAAATAAAATTGCCTAATTTATTACTGTCTTAAATTTGTGCTCTTACAGTTTATAAATGGACCAGAAATTTTCTCTTAAGTAAAGAAAAGCGCTTTTCCCAACGAGGATGGGGAGAGGTGATAAAAAGCTCTAATCCAAGTACTCAAAGGGACAGAGGCAGGAGGATGGGATTCTGAGAATTTGAGGCCAGCCTCTTCACCCTAGCAAGTTCCAGGCCAGGGAGGACTTCACAATGAGACACTGTCTCAAAACAAAACACAGTTCCTTTTAATTATTCAATATCTGAAGTATTAATTGAAAAGCAACTTCTTTTAAAAGTGTATAATCTATTAAAATAGTAGTGCAATCTCGCCACTATAGGAAGGAACCCTCATCTTAAGAGGACCTGAAAATATACTCCAGGGAGCTGCCAGGAAGAACTGTAGTCTCTTGTAAATGGAATCACTTTTTAAAGGCACAGTTCTAATGAGGACTAGATACAAATATAAACACCATCAGGTAGGATCCAAATTTATGCTTTACTATCATACAGTACTGAATAAACTGAGCTGACAAGCTGATAAGATTGGATATCCTGTAAATGGCCTCAAAGAATTGTGATTTAATATGGATAAAGTTTGATTAAAAGAAAGTTAATTACAAAAATGAGTATGGTTATGGATTCAAAACTCTGGGGCTCCCAAGATTGGGAATAACAGGTAAAGCTGGCATTCAGTTTCAGCTCGAGCATTCCTGCTTTACTTCGTTTTTTGACATTTTCATAAAAGCCCTACCTTAGAAAAGGTCTCTTAAAAAGTAAAAGAGACTTGAGAGATGGCCGAACAATTAAAAGCACTCCCTGAGGCTGGGTGGGGTGCCACACACCTTTAATTCCAGTACTTGAGAGTTGGATCTCTCTGTTTGAGGTCAGCCTGGTCTACAGAGGGAGTTCCAGGATGGCCAGGGCTAGTTAGTGAGATGCTATCTCAGAACAAACAAAAAGGAGCATTCATTGCTCTCGCCTAACACCCAGGTTTAGTCCCAGCATCCATACCAGGTGACTCACAACCACCCATGATCCCCATTCAGGGGACCTGCTGCCCTCTGACCTCCCCAGTTCAGCTCCTACACACAGAATGCACTTAAACTCATATAGGTACGCACACGTATCTTTAAAAATTTGTTAGAAAGAATTTAAGTCTAGAAAAGGAGGGCTGTGGGAAGGCTCAGTCTGTGAAACCCTTGCCACACAAGCATAAGGACCTGGATTTGGTCCCCAGCACCATACAAATGATGGACATACATGGTCTCAAAGAATATCATAGAGCATGGTAGAGGGCTTTCCAGGAATGAGCACAAAAGTTTGTGAGCCCTTGCCTGACATGTGCACATGCGTGAGAACACACACACACACACACACACACACACACACACACACACACATAAGGCAGAAAAGGATTGAGGAGGATGCCTGACCTCTTGTTTCCACACCTGTGCAAGCATATATACACCTAATTTTTTTTACTTAAAACAATAGTGAGAAAAGCAAAAGTTATCATTGTAGAGTAAGGGGAACATTCCCTGAGGCAGGTCAATGATGAAAGACGGCAGGTCCTGAGCAGCTGGGGGAAGCTGAGGCCCATGAGGAAAAGGAGAAGAGAACGGAGAGAATTAAATGGCAACGCACTCTGGGAGAGCATTTCTAAGATAAAACATTTCAACTTAAACTGGGAAGGCATGAGCTCCCCCCACCCCACCCCCCACACACACTCACACCATCTAT
The DNA here is from genome assembly GCF_907164565.1 of Psammomys obesus. Classification (NCBI taxonomy): domain Eukaryota; kingdom Metazoa; phylum Chordata; class Mammalia; order Rodentia; family Muridae; genus Psammomys; species Psammomys obesus. Next base: position 39,774,922 of record NW_026587216.1, on the reverse strand, counting down.
CATCTTTTAGACAGAATCTTCCTATAAGCCCAGGTTGACGCCAAACTCCTTTCCATCCTCCTGCTCAGCCTTCCAAGTGCTGGGGTTTCAGATTGAGCCCCACACCCGGCTTCAGTGCATTCCTTTCATTTGTATATTTGATGGTTTCTTTGACAGAATGATTTTCATAGGATTCAGATGAGATGGACTTCTGGGTTGTGCTAGATGATACTGTATCCATAGACTTGGGCCTCCCACTCTGCCAGCTAAAGAAAGTGTTAGGTGAATGAGTTTAGTTGGGATTTATTGTGAAGAGACGCCACGGCCACCACAATTCCTATAAAGGAAAACATTGAATTAGGGCTGGCTTACAGAATCAGAGGTTCAGTCCATTATGGTCATAGCAGGAAACATGGCTTTGTGCAGGCAGACATGGAGCTGGAGAAGGAAGGAGCTGAGAGTTCTACATCTTGACCTTTGGGCATCAAGGACAGACTGACACACTGGCCAGACTGGAGGTTGTAAGACCTCAAAGCCAGCTCCCAGGGACACACTTCCTCCAACAGGGATGCACTTCCTAACAGTGCCATTTGCTATGGGCCAAGCATTCAAACACACAAGTCTGTAGGAGTACTGTGAGGCAGACAACGACCCAAGATGGTCAGGAATTACTACAAAAAAAAGACATAAGCTCTATGAGGAATCAGGCCAAACGGTCCTGCTCTCCTATTGATCTGTTGGAGATAAGTGACATCTGGTCATGCCCATCTGAGTGGTTCTAAACAGGTGAGCCTGATTCAAAGCCTTACCAACAGCCTCCCTAAAGATCCCCTCAGTCAGAAACTCAAGCTTCGGAGACTGACACTCCACCAAGGACCATGTATGGATATAACCTAGAACCTCTGCTCAGATGAAGCCTGTAGTATCTCAGTAACCAATTATTTCCCATAGAACAGGGACTATTTCTGACAGGAACTCAGTGGCAGGCTCTTTGACCTCCCCACCCCCCAAGGGAGGAGCAGTCCTGCTAGGCCACAGAGGAGGACTTTGCAGCCAGTCCTGATACCTGATAAAACAGGGTCAGATGAAAGGGAAGGAGGTCCTCCTCAATCAGTGGACTTGGAAAGGGGCATGGAGGAGATGAGGGAGAGAGGGTGGGATTGGGAGGGAATAAGGGAGTGGGATACAGCTGGGATACATAGTTAATAAAATGTAACTAAGAAAGAAAGAAAGAAAGAAAGAAAGAAAGAAAGAAAGAAAGAAAGAAAGAAAGAAAGAAAGAAAGACAGACACAAGCTGGAATCAGAAATCCTCATTCTGATATTTTTTTTTCATTTATTACAATTTATTCACTTTGTATCCCAACTGTAGCCCCATCCCCACCCAGTCCCACCCTCCCTCCCTCTTCTCTTCCCATGCTCCTCCCCCAGTCTATTGATAGGGGAGGTTTTCCTCCCTCCCTTCTGACCCTAGCCTATCAGGTCTCATCAGGAATGTCTGCAATGTCTTCCTCTGTAGCCTGGTAAGACTCACCGCATAGGGAGGTAATCAAAGAGCCAGCCACTAAGTTCATGTCAGAAAGAGCCCCTGTTCCCCTTACTACGGAACCCGCTTGGACATTGAGCTGCCATGGGCTACATCTGTGCAGGGTTTCTAGGTTATGTCCATGCATGGTCCTTGGTCCTTGGAGTATCAGTCTCAGAAAAGACCCCTGTGCCCAGATTTTTTGGTTCTGTTGCTCTCCTTGTGGAGCTACTGTCCCCTCCAGGTCTTTCTATCTCCTCCTTCTTTCATAAGATTCCCTGCACTCTGCCCAAACTTTTTTTATGAGTCTCAGCATCTGCTTTAATGCCCTGCTGGGTAGAGTCTTTCAGAGACCCTCTGTAGAAGGCTCCAGTCCTGTTCCCTATTTTTTTCCTCTTCCAATGTCCATCCCATTTATCTTTCTGAATGAGGATTAAGCATCTTACCCAGGGTCCTCCTTGCTTAGCTTCTTTAGGTGTACAGATTTTAGTATGTTTATCCTATATTATATGTCTAGTATCCACTTATAAGTGAGTATATACCCTGTGTGTCTTTCTGCTTCTGGGATACCTCACTCAGGATGATCTTTTCTAGTTCCCACCATTTGCCTGCACATTTCATGCTTTCCTTGCTCATTTTTAACAAGCCCTGCTGAGGGCGTGGGGAGGTAGATTCTGATACATTCTCAGGTTTTCAAGCCATCAACCTGCACCATCAAGAAGGGGCAAGGGACCCACCAACAACTTCAAGACATGCTTTGATTTTTAAGGAAAAGCTCTAAGGAAGATGTGCAGTATGATATTGTATTTCCAATTAATGATTCTCATTCCTGATGAGCAAATAATTTTTATTCCCTATATGAACCAGGTGGATTTAACAGTTTACAAACACTCCAAGCTATAAATGGTTAATTCAGACTGATCTCTAAAAACGACTGGGGTTGGGACTGCTTCAAACTTGAAGGTAGTGAAAGAGAGAGAGAACATTAGAATGAAGCAGACTGCAGGTGCCACCAGTACTGGTACTCTGTGATGGCGACAAAGCTTGAACTCTGTCACTTCTTGGCTATTTAAACTCAAAACATTCTCACTTTACTACGATACCCAAAACTACAATTTTTTTATTTTTTTTCAAAACTACAATTTTTAAACATCAGTAAATAATAAAATTTAAATGACTCCTAACAAGTTTTGTCACCCTAGATAGAAGAGAAAGTATGCAAGTCTTTGGTCTTTTGTGCAAATTGGATCAAAATACAGGAGAAATTCATACAGGATGTCATAATGAAACCTCTCAATACAATTCACACATAAAAGATTAAATTCATCAGTGTGTATAAATTCTCACAGATATGAGTATGATAATGACACTTAAGTAGTGCAGTATTTTAAATAGCAAATAGTCCTCTGTTAATTTTACCCAATTATCAATATTAAATGCTTTTATTCTGAAATTACATCTAAACTTTTTTTCATTGAGCTAGTTTTTATTTTTTCTTAAAATGTTCCTTTTGGTAAGTAGCTTCTATAAAGGGGCTAAGTTTGTTTGACACAGGGAGTTTTACTGGATTTCACTGTGAATTTGTGGCAACACTCTCTTTCTGTAATGATTCAACATGTTTTATGTCTGTCCAAATATTCTAGATTAAAAACACATTGCCACTTGCTAATAGGTATTTAGTGGTGGATAAAGTCCATTCTTAAATGAGCATACAGTGTTCTTAGGAAAGTCAAAATGATTCAGTTCTAGGAATAGTTTGATTCTTGCCAAATCTTGCATTGAAAAACTTACAATTACATAGGAAGTCGTCCTTCCTGTTTAGGATCAGATTTGGTTTGAGAAATTACTACCAACTTTGTAAACATTAAAATAGAAGCAATAAAGATGTAAAATTCCACACAGGGGATCTACAATGTTTGGGTAATTATAAGCACATGGCTACTTTACATGAGATTGCTGTTAAAAAATCTGTTTACCAGAGCTCTGGGGAAACAGAGGTTCTCAGATTCAGGTTTATTCACATGCACTAAGAATTGGGCACTTACTGTCAAGTCCTCAAAAACCAGTTTTCTTCATAATTCTAAATATCCTGTCTTGTCTGTTAAAATACAGGGTTTTACTGTGCGTGCATGGGGTACCTACAAAGTAAGTAATTCCCCAAAGTATGAATGTCTCCCAACAGCAACAACAATGACAAAAAAGAATGTAATATTTGGGGCAAAATTCTGCACTGACAAATTTTAATATATCCTATTTCTCACCAATGGTTGATGCGGCACTTTAAACTCCTGTGCCTTATTGTTTTGTTGTTTGTTTTTGAAACAGCCTCTCTGTGTAGCCCAGGCTGGCCTGGAACTCAATATGTAGACCAGGCTGGTCTCAAACTCACAAAGATCCTATTGCCTCTGCCTCCCAAACCCTGTGATCAAAGCCCCACCCACCTGCTTTTGAAAACAGTACTTCATTGTATCTGTTTCCAGAAGCCATTGAAAATAAACTCAGATTCATTAATAATGAAATAAGCAGTTTAAATTTGAAAAAATGGTTGAAATCTTATATTGAAATGACTAAACACAAGACTTAGAAGTTTGGAAAGTCAAAAATGCCTCAAAAATGCTCCTGCTCATGACTTTGCTTCTCAAATGCTAAGATTATGAAATGCCACTGACAAGAGCTGTAATGAGTTGGTCTCAAAAACAGAGTACAGAGATGGGAAGGAGGCTACTGGTTGCCAGAGGCTATCGAAAGGGAGAACATGGAATTAGTGTCTAATGGGTACAAAACTCCAATTTGGAAAGAGGAAAAAGTGCTGGACTTGGGTGGTGGCTGGTGTTTGACATTGCAACATGCTTCATGCTTCATGGTTGGTCACTTTAAAGTTGCTAGGTTGGCCAAATTGAAATTGTATTTAACCTTAGTTTATGAAGGAGGAAAGAAAGAAAGAAAGAAAGAAAGAAAGAAAGAAAGAAAGAAAGAA
>NW_026587216.1:39737686-39770432 GCF_907164565.1 Psammomys obesus | reverse complement strand
GAAAGAAAGAAAGAAAGAAAGAAAGAAAGAAAGAAAGAAAGAAAGAAAGAAAGAAAGAAAGAAAGAAGAAACACAAGAAGAAATAAAGGAAGAAACAAAGAAGAAAGAAAGGACTGAAGGAAGAAAAGAAAGAAAAAAGAAGGAAGGAAGGGGAGAGATGGGGAGAGGAGAGAGAGAGACAGAGACAGACAGAGAGAGAGAGAACAATATTTTAGCTGGGTGAGTGGGAACACACTTGTTACCTCAGCCTTTGGAAACTGAGGCAGGAGCATCTTCTATTGAAGGCTAGCTTGGACTTTATAGTGAGTTCAGTCTCTGAGGAACAAACCAAAAAGTACAAAAGTTTAATGGAGCAGGAAACACAGCTCAAGAAATGTCCACTTGCCAGACAACAAACACCAGTCATGAAAGAGGATCTAAGTCAGATTGCTTTTCTAGTTTTAACTCAGTTACAGAATTTTCAATTTTGGTTGTGGATAAGTGTATGAAAGTACACTTGGTAGTGAGAATGTAAAATCCAAAGTGAAATACCACATCTCCCAGCTTCAATGGCTACACTAAACATATAGAAGTTTATTGTGGTATCTAGTCTTTGTATATGGTTAATTTTAATATGTGATATATTTTTTTAATTTGCAATGTTCTTTTAACAATAAAGCATAAAATAAAATAAAATAAAAATGTCTGCTTGTAAAAATACTGTGCTGAAAAGGTGAAAGCTTTTGATTGCATTGTTGACCTTTTGGTCTTTTATCCTCACAGCAAACTGTTAGTAAACACAAGAGTGGTTTTCTGCCTAGTTACACAAATGTCAAGAGAAACCTTATTATCCCTACTGAGGTGAAAACCCAACCCTTCTTTTACCCCACCCAACTGTAGGGATGTGAAGCTTCTCAATTGCTCATTTTGTTTTTCTTTTAGATAAGACCATTTCAGTAAAGATTAGAATTCAGTACATCAGTTTTTTCTCATGGTAGGGGAAGATTAATGTGTAAAGGAAATTTCTAGGCACTTGTGAAAAGCTTATCGTTATCGGTTCTAGACATAATGTGCCTTCTCAGTGCTTAGCACCGAGGAAGAACAAAGTCTTTCAATAAAAAATGTATCTTCCTTTCTTGTCTTCTCTAACAGTATCATTCCTGTTTCTTCTCTTTGCTCTCAATCAGCATATAATACCTACACGGGGAAACTAACTCCAGAAGCAAGTTTATTTGTGGTGTATGCTGTGCGTGTCTGTGTATTTGTGGGTGTGCATGCATACGGGTGCTAACGGTCATTCCTCAGAGCACTGCTCCTCACTGGGACCTGAAAAAAGCCCCAGGAATCTGCCTGTCTCTGCATCCCTGGTGTTAGGATTACAGGCACGTATGGCATCAACCAGCTGTTTTTATGTGGATGCTGGGAATTAAAGTCAGCTCCTCAGGACTGCATGTACGTTATTTGCTGACTGATGCCGTCCAAGTGGCTATTTTTATTGCTTCTATATAGCACGAATCCTTGGGCTCCAAATGACAAATTCTCGATTGGTATTGACCTAGGCACGCTGCAAGTTTCATGTGTCTCCTCAGCTGTAGTCCCTGCTTTAGGCTGCTGCCACTTTTCCCACGTAGATGTGACAGTCACAGATGGTTAGGGCAGGCCAGCACTGTGAAGACTCAATGTCTCAGACTCTTCTTTTACACATGAGGCACTGTGGCACAAGAAACTGGGAAGGGACTTAGTCAGGCTCCCATATTTAAGTCTAAAGCTTAGGGACCTGTGGCCCTTTTCTCTTCCTCTTCCTCAAAAGGGATGTCTTCATTGCATGTCTTCACTTTTTTATGAAAGTAAGATTTCCAATGGTAATTTGCAGCTTTAGGTGTTGTTCTCTACTGGGTCAAACAAGTATCAGTGCAGAACTTTACATGCTGTTAAAGATTTACATGCTGTATACAGTTGTTAGGTGTGCCCTCAGGGCAAGGAATACATGTTGATAGGATTATCAGTGGGTATGGTCTTACCAATACCAATGTCATTCTCTCTTGCCTTCTTTATCCTGTATGGCAAACACCACGATTCCCTAAGAAGCCACTGGGAACTCACCCCTGATTTCTTCTTTCCTCTCTTAGCAATTCTGGCTGCTTTGCATGTTTCTGCCAAAAGTGTTGCCCATCTGCCAAGGCAGAGATGAAGCTCCGTCTAGACAGATGTCAGATAGCAGCTACAGCCTAGTGTTCCTTTAATCTGTCCCGGGGAGTTTTCTGGTTCTAATCTCTGCCAGTTTTCACAGAGCACAACAGTCACTGAGGTGGAATACAGAGCTGTTCCAATCCTCAGGAACAGGCTCGAGCCAGGCTGCATCAAAACCTAAGGAGAACCAAGGTGCAAACAGATGCCACTGCCAATCAGTGAGGCAGGGATGGCATCTGTAACTCCCTCCTGGTTGGTCCAGTCCCCTTATTGCCTGAGACTTCCATCACCAGCTCCTTCAGCGTCTACCTCACTCTGCTGGCTATCATTGCGCTCCTTCCTAGGCTTTCCTGTTTTTATCCCATTCCCCCTCTGTCTCCTGCATCCCCCCTTCTCTTTCTCATTCAGTCTCTCTTATTTTCTTCTCCTTGAACTCGTGAAGCATATTTTAAAATCTTCTGGTCACCTACAGGCAACTAAGGAATGCTAAGAGTAGAAGAAAAATTCTTCTCCAGGGAAGAGTACAGCAGTTGGTTATCCAATACCAAATGGTCATTCCTGAAAACATATACAAACAACTAACATTATACAGACCAGACAGGTTATATTTATGTATTTAGAATCATATATATATATATATATATATATATATATATGCAATAACAATTAGAGAGAGAAGGAAGTTCTCTCTAAGGGAGGGTCGAGAGAAAGGAAAAGAAAGGGGGAAATGATCCAACTATATTACAAACCCAAGAAATAGAAAAATATTTTATGAAAATGTTTTCTGTTCATATTAGTCTTAATTTAATCATCAAAGGGTATGGACCTTGTATTTTCAGCTTGAATATAATTAATTCCTGCCACTTGAAACAAATACATTTTCTTTTATTTAACTGTATCCCTTAATAGATTTATTTTCTCACAGTGGTACTAAAAATATGGAGAAAAATCTATTTCTTCCACAAGGCTTTTATTATTTGATATTTGTTTAAAACTATTACATCAAAAAAAATACTGATTTCTTCCCTGTACATTTTGTGGTTGAGTCCAGTAAACACTACAGTTTGTATGCTTGATTTTTTTGATAATTCATATCACAGCTATAAATTCAACTATGAATCATAACTATGACCCTGTCTTAAAAGTTAGCTTATATTTTAGCAATATTAGGCAGCACTCACCTTGCCAAGGATACCAATTTGGGTGGAGAATACAGTACTAGTGAAATTATAAGTTTAAAACGGCCTGTCTCCTTTATAAAATTTTGGCTTCTTGTGGCATCCGAAGCCTGCTTCAAGCCAGCCCGAGCTTCATCAGAGACACACTGTGGACTCTTTCAGATTGTCTTGTGTTTTTCTCTTCATATCCTTCCTTGGACACACGAGCCTCCTTCAGAAGGCTACTGGCTTACCTATATCCTCTATCAACCTGTTTTAAACTGTAGCAGACAGAAGTGACGTGGTTACCTCTTGCACAGCACCTGATGAGCCTGCCAGTGGGGGCGTCTACACGTAAGGGGTAAAGAAAGGGAACTTCCTTCAGTGGATTGTTTGTTTGTTTGTTTGTCTGTCTCACATGGTTCCCAACCCCCTTCATACAGATTCACACCTTTTTCTGAAGAATGCATTTTTCTCACAGAAGTGTTAGTTTCATGGGACATTTTTTTTAAACAAAAGAACCACAGGGAAGAAAAATTTAGGGGTATGGAATTTGGAGCAATTCCTAGCCACCAGGACAAGGAGAAGCATAGATCTGAGAAAAGCCTAAAACATCATCAGGTTTAGTTGGGCCGGAATAGGACAGTGGTCCATGCTACTTGGATTTCCATCATGGTCCCACCAGCATAGCTGCATTGCTTGCTGTAGGCGTCCTCATCTTAAATTCTTCACACATAATGGGGGCCAACATTGTCCCTCTGTCCTTCACCATCTACAGTGATAATAAAGATAGGAGTGAATATGGAAGACACTTAGAACACAGACTGGTTCATAGAAGCTTGTGGCCTATTATTTTAAGAGAAGAAGTGAGGCCCAGAGGCAGGCCATTCACAGAACCTCAGCTAGTGGCAAAACTAGAATGATAAACCAGACCTTCAGGCTCCTGTTCAGCCCAGGAGTAGAGAATGAGTGCCCTCCCCAAAGGTCAGAGGACGTTTGTTCAGGGGGAGTGAAAAGGAGAAGGACTTCTGAAAGATGGCTGCAGTTGCTGCCCAGCTGGGCAGAGTTAAAGCTAACTTTTTTTTTTTAAAGATTTGTTTATTGATTATGTATACCATGTGTGTTTGCATGTACACCTGCATGCCAGAAGAGGGCACCAGATTTCATTTCAGATGGTTGTGGTTTAGATGGTTTGTGGTTGCTGGGAATGGAACTCATGACCTCTGGAAGAGCAGCCAGTGCTCTTAACCTCTGAGCCATCTCTCCAGCCCCCTAAAGCTAACTTTGATACTGTGGCCCGATGACAGCTGCTCTAGGCCATGCCGTGCACTGTGCCCTGAGGGTGAGTCCTTAATGGTGTAATGATGTGTAATGTCTAATGGCTTTTCATATGGATGGGAAGGGAAGGGATATATATGTGCTTTGTATGCAAACCAATATTCTCTTGAAAACTTTAAGTCCAATTGGCACACGTGTGTATGTTTGTGAGTCTCTCTCTCTCTCCTGTCTTTGAGACAGGGCCTCTCAATGCAGCACTGGGTATCCTGGAACTCACTGTTTAGGTCAAGCTGGCCTCAAACCCAGAGAGATCCCCCTGCCTCCGCCTACCCACCACCACTACTCCCAAGAGCTAGGATTAGCGGCCTGGGACACCATGTCTGGCCTTGTAAAAGCCTTACTGATAGATGCAAATAATTAGTTTCATCAGTTTCTTCGGGATGACTTTCCCAACACTTCTTAGCTTGCACACAGCTAGAAATGAAGAAGCTGGCAAACACCAGCAACCTCACTGATTTCTTTGAAGTACATGCTTCCAATAGTAAAGGCTTTTCCTGTTCACCTTTCTACCAGTTGCCCACCTGTCTTGAAGATGCTGTGATTTCACGGAGGAAAGAGTGAGGGTTCTATGTGGCGGTGGCAGGAGGCTGTTCTTTGCTACCAACCAATCTCCTGGTAAACCACGCTGAGCACTGAGCCCCACAGCCCTCCCCAGAGCTTTCCGATTTCCACAGGACAGGTTCCACTGACCACATGATCGACGACTGAAAAAAGAAAATATCAGAGGCAGCAGCTTAAATGAGAGGGGGATTAAAGGCTGGAGCCAGTATCTCCAAGGACAGAGCTCACCCAAGGAAGCCCTGTTAAACAAGCTGATGTTTCCTTAAAAGTTGTCTGCAAAATGTGCAGGCTGACAAATGTTTACAGAACCCCTAGGACTCCACCAGCTAGGTTTACCTTTAGCAAATCACCCCGATGACTATAATCACTACGGTCCTGTGGTTATCTCTCTTCCATGGCTGGAGATGAAAGAAAAGCAATCACAGGGACCAATTAATTCAAGCTGCCGTTCTCCCCCACAAAGAGCTGGAAGATATCTTCACTGCAACTGTTCAATGTGATTTTTTTTTCCTTAATTCCAGACTCTCTTGTAACTCAAATATGTAGACAGGAAAACTTAACCTTGGTATCCCTAGCTCTTGCTTATCAGTTTGCTATGTTTCAAATGCATTGCTCTAGAAGAATGCAGTTCAGACTGGGTAGCTCTGGGGCGAACTAACATGCTTGAGAATCAGGTAGCTGAACACCTTTAAGGAATTTAGTGAGCAAAATCCATGAAAATCCACGAGAATTCTTACAGAGTGAACATGTGACTCAATGGCTGACTGTCTTGGTACTGGTAATTCTGGTGAATTGTGCCACGGAGGCCTTTCTTTAGCATTTAACTGTGGAAATTCTGGACTTTCCAATAGGAAACTATAACCTGCCTATTTCTAGTATTTGTGGGGTTTCTTATAGGAGGACTTCCCTGTTTCCTTTCATCCCAATGCTGTGTTCCTCCCTGTATTTTTTTTTTTTTTCCTATGGCCATCTCATCTTGCAGTCCTGCCTGGAATGTATTTATCATCCTCCTGGCCTTTGTTTCCCCTAGTGTCCAGGCTGCCACATACAGGCAAGTGTAGGCAAGTGAATCAGCTGTATGGCCCAGCAGACAACTCATGGACAGTACTAGAGGTCTTTGTTTTGAACAACTTCTGTGATCTCATTGGCCAGCTCTACTCCCCAGCCCCAGTCACCAGTTTCTGGTTCCATTCCCATTCTTTTCTCCTGATAAATATATCAATCCTGTGTTTTTATTATATAAATCGCATTGGCTTTCTGTTTCTTCTCTGACAGACACCACAGAGACATGAAACACATAGCAATGCCTTTTAGAATGATGGAGCTGACCACAAGGGCCATCCTCCACTAGTTGCATATGGATCCCTACAAATGTGCTGAAATTAAAAGTGTATTATTTTCCTTTGGATCAGGTTAACTTCCTGGGGAAGGCATGTTGACCTTGATATGAAATATGTTATCCAGCTGGGACTATAGCTCAATGGCAGAGTTTCCCAAGCACGGGGGCCCTGTGCTTGATCTGCAGCATTGACAACAACAACAAACAAACAAAAGAGAGAGTTTGAATATTCAGAACCATGCTGTTTAATCTGTAAGAGCCAAACAAACACAGCCATGTTTTCTGAGGGTTTGTTTTTAACTGCGTGTTTCTTAGTCTCACTCTTATGGATATTCAATAAATATCTTTACCTTAGAAACTAGTTTTAAAAGCATGTGACCTGAGCAAGGGGTCTACGTCCTCTCCATGCATGGTCCTTGGTTGGAATATTGGCCTATGCAGGCCTCCCTGGACCCAATATTTTTGGCTCTGTTGTTCTCCTTATGGAGTTCCTGTCCCCTCCAAGTCTTCCTATCTCCCCCTTCTTCCATAAGGATTCTGGCACTCTGCCCAAAGTTTGGCTATGAGTCTCAGTATCTCCTTTGATACCCTGATAGGTAGAGTCTTTCAGAGGCCCCCTGTGGAAGATTCCTGTCCTGTTCTAAGTGGGTCCCCTAGTAAAGGGGGCAGGGACTGGGTCTGTCATGAACTCAGTGGCTGGCTCTTTGATCACCTTCCTCTGAGAGGGGTGCAGCCTTGCCAGGCCACAGAGGAAGATGATGCAGCCAGCCTTAATGAGACCTGATAGGCTAGGGTCAGATAGAAGGTGAAGAGGACCTCCCTTACCAGGACACTAGGGGAGGGGCATAAGAAGGGAAAGGGAAGGTGGGTGGGACCCAGAGGAGATGAGAGAGGGGGCCACAGCTGGGATACAAAGAAAGAAAGAAAGAAAAAAAGAAAGAAAGAAAGGAAGGAAGGAAGGAAGGAAGGAAGGAAGGAAGGAAGGAAGGAAAGAAGGAAGGAAGGAAGAAAATTTTAAAAATCTGCACTCTGAAAAACGTGACCTTTAGAACATGTTGCAAGAGCCTTCTGAGTGAGGAAGCATGTGCTTCAACATGCAGGCCTCTTTGGCTCAATACGTCACTCCATCAGCTTGCTGGTGGTGATATTCATTAGCCAGTGGATGAACCAGCTGTTTATCAGCAGCTCAACCTCGGCTCCAGGATGAGGTCAGTGGCAATCACACTGGTAGCGTCAGCATGGCTGAGGGAAAAACCCGTGAGTCAGCAGCTTTAACTAAGTCCATGAACTTCTAGTCACAGTCACCCACCGAAGGTGAATTTCAGCTTCTGGCTGTTCCAAGTTCTTTAGGGTCAAGCCCACCCTCTCTGGAGCATGCAAGCACTTACTCTAAGCAGAACACCAAGACGGCGCTCAGCATTCTTGAATTGTCCTGGCTAGATGATTCGGCAAGGACTGGACGAATTCAAAAGTTAATCCCTTCATACAACTCCTTAGATTCCACACTGAGAATCCTTCCCTGAAAGCAATAGCTTTCAGAGGTCTACATTCCAAGCCATAGGTAAACAAGGAAGCTCTTTGCTACCGTACATTTCCAAATTTTAACTCATTCCAGTGATCCTGGCATGAACTACCTCTTCGAGCCAGTGTCTAAAGGCCTCAAGCCCTTTTTAATAATCAAATAACTAGAACTTGGGGATGCTTAGCAAGGCCCTGGGTTTGATTCTCAGCACCAGAAACTAAATCAAAATCAAGCAATCTTCCGAGTAGCCTCTCCATTTCCTCCTGTTCTCTAGTCTCACCTCCTTCCCACCTCTGCTTGAATGGTCCAAGAACTTGAGACTTATTTAGCTCAAGGGAGCCCATCTTTTTTTCTCCCTCTTGTACTTTACTATTCACCAAGGACATTGCACATTTGCTTTAGTGTTTGCGCTCAGGCATTGGTCTCAACTCTGCCTTTTCGAACAGGATGTCAAGGTCAAGAGTGACTCCAAGACTCACATGTGCACTGGGCCAAAATAAACTGCCCCCCCCTTTCTTTTATGTGAGTTCTCTACAAGGCCTTGAGGTCCTCTCTGCCTGTGAACTTAGCCGGGAGCATCTCAGCCTGTTAGAAAGGAAGGACCATGAGGCTTATTTCTTTTCCCACAAGAACCCGCTTCAGCTGTATTCATGCCCGCTGGCCTCTTCTCAAACCGCTTGTTAAGGAGATTGGGAAGAATATCGTAGCTTGGACACAGAGTGCCATTTTGCTGTTACTCAGTATTCGATCACTGGGACAAATAACAACCCGAGGAAAACAACTTAAAGGATGAAAGGTTTGTTTGGGCTCGGTGTTTCAGAGGTTTCAATTCCTGATGGGATCCCTCTGTCACTGTGGACCCATGGCATAGTGGAACAACACATAGGCAGAAGGGCACAGTATAACAAAATTGCTCCATTCCATGCCAGCCAGGAATTAAAAACAAACTAGGAAGGAACCAGAACAAGATTGTCCTTCCAAGTGACCTGCTTTATGAAGCCAGCCTCCACTTCTTAATGGTCTGTTCAGTCTGATCTTTTGAAAGAATTAACCCACCAGCACTCTGAGTGATCTAATGACCCAGTGAACAAGCTTTCAAAATATGACCCTTTGGGGAATATTTCATATACAAACCATAGCACTTACCCACTGCTCAAGGCCAACAGGTTCCCCTTTGTGTTTACATATATGAGGAGGACCATTCAGGTAGGAGTAGGCCAAACAAGTTTTTTTTTTTTTTTTTTTTTTTGTTTTTTCTTGTTGTTTTTGCCAGCATCTTTCTAAATGACATTGAGGAAGATGGCCTCTTTTCTATCTAATGGACCAGCTAACAAGATGTCAGGAAAGACCTGTCAGCAGCCTTGAGTGCAGCCTCACAGGGAAGGTTGATGTCCCATAGGATAGGACAGGTTTCAATGGGGAGTCTGTTGATGGCATGCAATCTCTACTGTGGAATGTGAGAACAGGAGAAATAGTCTTCCCCGAGAAACAGCACGCTATTTGGGTATCTAACACTAAATGGTCATCCCTGAAAACATACATGTAATATTATACAGACTAAGCATGTTATATTTAGGAAAATATATGTAAATGCCTACACATATCTATACTTATATGCATGTAACAACATGTCTTGTTTTAAGGAAAAAAAAACAAGACATGAATTTGAAAGAGAATGAGGAGGGTTTAAAGGGAGGAAAGGGAAGTGGGGAATGATGTAATTATAATTTCAAAAAATAAAAGAAATAATAGGGTAAATTTTAAAATGTGGTTTGGGGGCTCATAGAGGAAAGAAAGGCACTCAGAGCTGAGCAGGATGACCTCAATTACATGCCAAAACCACACGATGAAAGAAGAAAACTGACACATGACAGCTGTCCTCTGACCTCTACATGGACAGGATGATGCAATCCCCCTAATAATAATAATAATAATAATAATAATAATAATAATAATAATAAAGCCAGGCAGTGTGGTACACATCTTAATCCCAGCATTCAAGGAGGCAGAGACAGGCAGATCTCTGTGAGTTTTAGGCCATCCTTGTCTACATAGTGAGTTCTAGGACATTCAGGGCTACAGAGAGACCCTACTCCCTCCCCCCCCCCAAAAAAAAGAAAAAAGTAAGTAATTTTTAAAAAATCTGTTGTTGTTTTGGGGGTTTTGTTTGTTTGTTTTCTTTTGGGTTTTCAAGACAAGGTTTCTTCATGTAGCCCTGGCTTCCTGGAACTCCCTCTGTAGACCTGGCTGGCTTCAACCTTGGAGATTCTCCTGCCTCTGCCTCCTGAGTGCTGAGATTAAAGGTCCGTGCCACCACCACCCAATGGTGTTCTTATTTTCAGAACAACTGTTTTGAAACAAACTTTCAAACAAAAGGATTCTAAGTGAACATCCTGCTGAGAACTGCTTCTATAGCCCAGTGAGTCTCATTTATGAGAAGCTTAACCTATTTACACAACAACAACAAACTGCAGTGCAAAGACTCAGATGTGCACACTCACGAGTGCACACACACACACACACACACACACACACACCAGTCTTACTGGAGTTTTCATTTGCTTAGTAAGTACTTCCTCTATAGCCTGTCTCTGGCTATGATCAAATTCACAAAAAGGAAACCCTCCCAAAGCAAGGACCCACCACCAATGTGCAGGAGTCATTAAGATGTACACTCTGGGAACAATATTGGTCAGGGAAAATAGTCCTTATTTTTCTTATCACTCCTGCAAAATACCTAACCTAAACAACTTCAGGTAGGAAAGATTTATTCGGCTCCTGTTCTGGAGAGTGCAGTCCGTGATGGCTTCTTCTCATGTACTTCGTAGCTGGATCTTCTGGCAGCTGCAGCATTGAGGTGCAGAGAGAGAGAAGGGACCATGGATCAGGCATAACGCCAAAGGCACCTCCGTACCACCACCACGTGAATAATTTCCCCCCAGGCGATAATTTCCAGAAGTTCCTACCACCTCTCTCTCAAATTAGGTTCATCAGAAGAAAACCAAAAGTCTGTGGGGGACAGTGGCCTGAGAGTGGCCATTCTCTGTGGCCCTTCCGAGAATGAAGAACCAACACTTGACTCTGAGATAATTCTCATGTCAGAGTTCACAAAAGCCTCTGCTTGAAACTTCCTTTAAGCCTTCCCAGAGGGCTTAAAGTTTCCCCTCCATAGAATCAGTTACTTGCTCCTCCTCTCAGAAAACTCTGCTCTTTAGAAGATATTTAAACCAACCTTATGAAAGATTCTGCTGCATCTCACCGATAGTTACCTGAATGTACTACAAAGGGCCAAGAACTCCTTGTCTGGATTAAAACATTTGGCTTTATTACAAGATGCCAGATCTGTCAGGTTTTTGACACAGAGCAGAGCTGCAAGCTAATAGCCTAGAAACAGGACAGCACTGCCCTCTGGCGTTCATAAAGCAACACGACCGTTTAGCTGAGCAAAGCTACTGAAGGCTATAGTGTTTTAAGAGTAGATACTAGACATAAAATATAGGATAAACCTACACAAATCTGTATTCCTAAAGAAACCAAGCAAGAAGGAGGACCCTGGGTAGGACAATCAATCCTCATTCAAAAAGACAAACAAGATGGACATTGGAAGAAGGAGAAAACAGGGAACAGGACAGGAGCCTACCACAAAGAGCCTCTGAAAGACTCTACCCAGCAGTATATCAAAGTAGATGCTGAGATTCATAACCAAATTTTGGGCAGAGTGCAGGAAATCATATGAAAGAAGGGGGAGTTAGTAAGACCTGGAGAGGACAGGAGCTCCACAAGGAGAACAACAGTACCAAAATATCTGGACACACGGATCTTTTCTGAGACTGATACTCCAACCAAGGACCATTCATGGATATTACCTAAAATCCCTGCTCAGATGTAGCCCATGGAAGCTCAGTATCCAAGTGAGTTCCCTAGTAATGGGAACAGGGACTGTCTCTGACATGAACTCAGTCACCTGCTCTTTGACCACCTCCCCCCTGATGGGGGGAACAGTCTTGCCAGGCCGCAGAGGAGGACAATGCAGCCAGTCCTGATGAGACCTGATGAGGTAGGGTCAGATGGAAGGGGAGGAGGACCTCCCCTATCAGTGGACTTGGAGAAGGGCTTAGGAGGAGAAGAGGGAGAGAGGGTGGGGTTGGGAGGGGATGAGGGGGAGGCTACAGCTAGGATACAAAGTGAATAAACTGTAATAAATATATAATAATAATAATAATAATAATAATAATAAAGAAGGAGATGAGATTGAGGGAATATCCAACCAATGGCTGACCCAACCTGAGACCTACCCCATGGCAGAGATCCAGCCCCTGATACCATGAACAACACTCCGCTATGCTTGCAGATGGGAGCCCAGCATAGCAGTCCGCTGAGAGGCTCCACCCAGCAATGGATGGAAACAGATGCTAAGACTCACAGGCAAACTTTGGGTAGAGAGAGCTCAGGGAGCCTTGTGGAAGACTGGGGGAAAAGATAGAAGGGCCTGAAGGTGGACAGCAACTTCACAAGAAGACCAACAGAGCCAACTAACCTGGGCCCAGGAGTTCTTGCAGAGACTGAAGCACCAACCAAGGACTATACATGGAGAGTACCTAGGCCCCCACACATACATAACCTATGGTCAGCTTGGTCTTTCTTTTGTGGGTCCCCTAGTAAGAGTGGGGGCTGTCCTGACAAGGACACTGTTGCCTGCTTTTGGATCACTTCCCCCTGGTGGGGCTGCCTTGCCAGGCCACTGAGGAAGAGGATATGCTCAGTCCTGATGCGACTTCATATGCTGGGGTGTATGGGGGGGGGAACTCCCTTTTTCTGAGGAGTAGAGGAGGGAGGATAGGGGGAAGAGGAAGGGAGTGTGGGACCAGGAGGAGAGGAGGAAAGGGGCTTAGATTGGGATACCAAATGAATAAAGAAATTAATTTAAAAAAATAAAAGAATTTAGGCCGCTTTGCAAGCAACAAGCCAGCAGGTCCCCAGCTAGTCCCATTCTTGTCTGGGCTGAGCAGAGTTTCAGCATCACCACCCCGGTCCAGCAGTACCAACACCATACATGAATGTGCCGTCTGTGGCTGTTATGTTTAAAGGTGTAACTGGTCACTCTCCACTTACATGGAATCAACAGAGGGATGCCCACTGAGCTGTCCCTCAAATCCAGGCTAAACAAAGTTGGGGAGAATTCTCAGTGAGCTGAAGAATGTGGCTAATAATGCATGGATGAGAGAGAAGCTAGATGAAGTGCTATAGTTGTGAAGGCCATGCCCTGGATTGCTGTGGTCTGCACCCCACGGGAATCCATTCTTTACCCGGGGTGCACTTCCATTTCCCTTGCAGAATTGAGTTAGCTGGTCAGAAGAAATCAGAAATAATTCCCTTCAATTCAGATGACTCAGTTTGCAGACAGGATATCATAGAACAGGACACACACCCCGCCCGGAAGTGTTGACTTCCTAATGGGCCCAGGCTCTGACATGCTGTGGCCACCACCCTGGAGAGATCCCTGGACGAGGTATCTTCCGTATCTGTTATTATATAGAAATTATTTATGTATTTATTATTATACATTATAGTACATATTATTATAAATTATATAATAGATAGAAATCTATAATATATACTTTTTCTGTCCAAAAATTGACTTAACCCTTGAAGTCCAAGGAAAGAGAAGGGAGCCATGATCCTTCTATAGCTGAGCCCATGCCTCCCACCAATGCTGGAGAATGAGGGCCTGGAACAGGTAGGCGCTCAACGAGGAAGATACAGAAAGTAGCTCACGCCTGGTAATGGATGTGTTCGTTTATTTCCATTTTACTGCACAAGGCTTCAAGGTACAGAAACACAAAACAACAATAGATAAGCTACAAAATCCCTAACAGACAGTTATTTAGGGGACTTTCCCCATGTTTCTCCTGCTGTCTGGAGGAAGGGACAGCAGGCACTCCGAGGCCACTCACTTTGCCCTGCATCCTGGCTGTGAGGGGCTGTGCGGTCAGTGGAAGCTGTGTGCTCACGCAGAAAGCCTGTGAGATGAGGAAGCTGTGCTGCCAGCTGGGTGGCCTCCACAGACATCTGCCCTTTTCCGTGCTAAGGATTGTCTTCCCAGAGATGAACCTCAGAGAGGAGTGTCTCCATGCACTGAGGACAAAGGGAGAACATAACTGACCTCTAGGACCTAAATAATTGGCCTTGAGTTTCCACAGAGCTAAAGTGGACAAACATGTTTTGCTATCCAACTGTTGAAAGCCTAAGCTGCATATGAGCTCCACAGAGGAAGAGAAGCAGTTTTGGTAAAGACTAAACCCTGGCATGTCTCATAACCACCTCCATGATTCCATTTCAACAGCAAAGGATACATTACTCACGCTAGGTAAACACTCCACCATTAAGCTACAGTCAGAGCCCCAAGTATGTTTTCAAGCATGTCACTACTGTGTAGCAGAGGCTGACCCTAGACTCACAATCCTCCTTGTCCACCCCTCCTGGGTACTGCCAACACACACTGGGCAAATCGTCTTGTGCTTCGTGTTTCTCTGGTTCTGGACTCAAACCCAGCGCCGCATACATGCTTGACCAGGGCTCTCCCACTGGCGTGCATGCCTGCCCTTGGAGAATGTTAAGGTAGATTTCATGGTCTCCTTGGTGAAAACTAAGAGTGAGGAATTTAACCTCATTTCAGTCACTCTTTGAAGGGAGGAGGCCAGTCAACAGCTGTAATGGTGGTACAACAACATCTGGAATATTTAGGGAAAAAAAAGTGGGAGAAACCACATAAAATGAAATCTTAGACGAATTGAGTAGCATGTAATTGAAGTTGTAGTTCATTTAAAAGAACAAAACAAAACAAGGGTTATGAATTGTTGGGGGTAAAAACAGGTGAATGATGAAAGTCTCCTGGCAGAATAAGCCCAGAAACTTGCACCCTGCTGTGTTTCCGGTGATGATACAAGGCAACATTCTTTGCATCTTACGGGCACTCCCAAGCTGATGCTCGTGCTGGTGAATATCTACCTGGAGAACTCGCTGTGTGAGAACATAAGGATGGCTGCAAGCAGGTATGGTGGCACACACTTTTAATCCCAGGACTCTGGGAGAGGTAGAGGGAAGCGATGTCTGTGAGTTCAAGGCCAGCTTGGTCTATATAGCAAGTTCCAGGCCAGCCAGACCTACAGAGTGAGACCCTGACTCTCTCTCTCTCTCTCTCTCTCTCTCTCTCTATATATATATATATATATATATATATATATATGTATATATATATACACATGTATGTATATACGTATATATGTATATATATAATTGCACATACTGGTATTTGCTATATAAGCTGTGAAATGAAAAGTTTAAGGTAGCCGCTTCTGATGGGCCCATTTGATAAAAAGACATTTGCTCTGACTGCTGCTTGATGAAATGAAGCCAGCTGCACAAAAGCCCATGGACAGGCACTCTATGTAGAAGACACAACTGTGCTGAGGTCTCAATGCGAGAACAAAGTGCCTGTCCCAGTCATGGAAAGAAAGCCATTGTCTCAGGAACATTAGTGGTGGCGGCTCTCCGTTTCCCACGTGAGCAAACAAGCCAGAGAAGGGAACTAACCCTAGAGCCCGTAGCTTCCAAGGAAGAGTGAGGGCTCTTCCCTAGAAAAGGAAGAAGCCAGCCCATCATCTGGGACTCATGCTGTTCTAGAAGGAAGCTGCTCACAGCATCAAGGAGTTGGACGTCAGGCACATCGGGATCCCTGGTTTCATTTCTACTCTTTCATTAGATGTTAGTCTTGTTTTTCCTGAGGCTCTGCTTTATGGGTACCAAAAATTCAGGCTCAGTGTAGGACACGAGGGAAATCCAGCCTTTGGAAGTGTAGAGATGATGTGGCCTGAAAGGAGAACAGTTGGGTCGAAGAGGACCGCATGCCCATGCTTCTGCCTCAAGCAGCTTCAAAGAAAGTCTTTGTCCAACACTGGGAGTGGGGAAGGGCTGAGGAGTTAATGCCTCTTCTTAAACAGAAGTTAGAGATGGTATAAGCAAGAATCTTTAAGTGCATTTTCTCCTACAGATGCACTCGAAATGAAGTTAAACTGGAAATGAATGAAAGTGTTTACGTTTTCTTTCCTGTTGCTATGATAAAATGCCCTGACGAAATATAAATGGTTATTTGGCTCACAATTCCAGATGGCTACCCATGTGGGGAGGTCAGCGTGGCAGGACCTCGAAACAGCCACTCCCATCACATTCACAGTAAGGAGCAGCGAGCGGAGAACTGACGCATGCGTGCTAGTCCTCAGCTCACCCTCTGCGTTCTTTTCACAACCAGCATTCCCTGCCCGCTCAGAGCCTTGGTTCTTCCCTCCTCGGTAGACGCAGTCAAGGTAACCATCCCTAGACGTGGCCACAGGCCGACCCAACGAACTAAATCCCCGACTGAAGTTCCCCCTGAGTTGGTTCCAGGTTATCAAACTGACAGTTAAAATTAAGCGTCACCACACAAGTCAGGTTCGTACCTAAGTAGCAGCATTAAAATACGGGAAATGCCCCCAACAGCGACCTTTCTGGCCTTTTCCCTGTGTTCTGGGGCACTCATTGGGATAGCCACAGTACCAGCTAACAGATGGTACCTCACCTGTCCAACATGGTTCGACATGCCCACGGCTCACCCTGGATTTTGAAGCAAGTAGGTACTATGTCCCAGATACTTTTTAATTACCGTGAGAAAAAGAAAAACAAAACAACCCCCCACCCCCACCCCCCAAAAAAAAGAAACTTGAGAAGAAAAGGGTTTATTTGGCTCAAACTTCCAGGCCGCAATCTATCATTGTGGGAAGTCAGGCCAGGTGCTTAAGGAGGAACGGAGGCAGAAACCCCTGGGAGGAAGTTGCATATTGGCTGCTTCCAGGCGCAGGCTCACTCACCTACCTTTCTTTGTGACCCAAATTCATCTGAGGTCCCCCCTTACCTGGTGGCTCAAGTTAACAACCAAGATTGCCCATCATATATTACTTATGAACCTCGATCTACCAATTGTGCTCAGTCCTTACTGGCTACCAGGTCCCGTTCAAGCGCTCTTCCCACAATTCATTTGAGCCTCGCAGTAATAGTATGTGTTTTGATCATTACTCCCATTTATGGATATGAAAACAGGGACCTAACGAGAGTGGGGTTAAGTTGTGTTTGGCCTACAGAGCTGGTGATTAAGAAAGGAGACTAAAATCCAGTCCTTTTCCAAAAATATCAACTTTGAGAAGCCTCCCACCCAAGAGACTACTGCAGGATGGTAGTAGACCCCTTCCTGTGATTTCACAGCCCGGCCTGTGCCTGCAACAGCCTGCCACAGACTCCAGGTGTCAAGAGGAGATGAGACCCCAGCCCCTCCTATGTCTCTGGGCCTCTCCTGTTCACCGTGCACTTCACAGACTCAAATGAGCAGCGTTTCTGTGACCCTTCCGTGCCATGGCCTCTTGTCGCCTTCCTTATTCCAACCTCTGTGCAACTCCAGAGACTTCTTTCTCCCATGCACCCCCAGCTTTCCCTCGCCTAGGTATTCCTAATAGAGATCACACCCATAAAGGCCCTTAAAAAAGAATTTTCTTTCTCTATCACTCACAGATTTAATGACGGACTGTAATTCTATTCAAAATTTCCTTTTTCTGTTGGAGTTTGATCTGTTTTTTCTATTTCAATGGCAATAATTTAAAAAGAAATAGGAAATGGTGCACTTTTCCTTTAAATTAGCATACATTTGTATTAAACGATGGGCTTTCTTACGGGGGTCTCATACATAAAGGAAGTGTGCATCAGTCATCGTCATCCTGTCATTGTGTCTCGTGCCCTCCCCTGTGGTTCTCCCAGCAGTCTCCCTCTACTCCCCCCCTTCTCTCAAGATCTTGTTTTTTCATAACAGAAAACTACCCTCAGCTCCATGCGTTTTTCTGCAGGTGAACATAATTCCATTCTTCTTTACAGTTGAAAACCACCCTCTTGTGTATGGTACCGTATTTTCTTTTCTTCTAATAAAGAAAATTACTTATTTAAAAACATTGAGAAGGTCAACGAAACAGCATCAGTTAATTTTTTTTTTTTTTTGTAATTACAAACTGGTATTCAGTTCACAAAAGAATTGTTTTTTGTATAAATTACACCAGAGAACAATAAGAGGAAGTAGACTGCCAACTGGACATGTAACTAATGTGTGCTGTACTCTGACAACAACCTGCTTTAAACTTCCACACCATTTACCTGGCAATTTAGTCCGTGGCTATTAGGAAGAACACCACCAGGATAGAACCACCTAAAGACACACTCACTAGTGTGTTAACAATACAAAGACAGACACTATACACTTTAAATACAAATCTTTCACAACCTCAGGTCGGTTTCTTTTTCCCTTGAAAGGAGGGACTGTTTTTAAGGCAATTTAAATGCTTTATAGACAAGGAGAAAAACTGCTTGAGAACTGGCTCACCACCATCATCATGTTCCTCTTCATCCTCCTCATCCTCCTCATCTCCCTTCTTTTTCCTGCTCATTTCCACATTGGCATCTCCTTTGTTGTTGCATCAGGTTTTCATTCAGCTCTGTAGGCAGCAACATCATCCCTGTATTCTCTTTTCAGCTGGACAGCCTCCTTTTCCTCAGGCCTTGTAAGCCACAGCACTGTGTCTCTGTGTCTAGAACGACTTAGGAGACAGACCTCTGAGAATGTCTGGGGGAGATGGGTCTTGAGGTGAGCCTGAGCCGTTATCTGATTTGTTCATTGAGATGAGAAAAGACACTGCCACTGCAGGCAGCACCATTCCCTGGGTGTGGGTCCTGGAGCAAATAAATAGGAGAGAGTGAACCGAGTGCCAGGACATATCACTCTCTGCTTCCCAGCTGGGGCTGTCATGTGACCAGCTGCCTTGAGCTTCTGCAGCTAGGACTTCCTGGCCACGGTGGACTGCACCCTCAACCTGAGAACCAGAATAAACTGCTTCTCCCTTAAGTTGCCTTTGCCACAGTATTTTTGCCACATCTGAGAGAAAAAGGTAACTAAGGTGTACTATTGGACTTATTTGGCATCCAGTAAAGTAAGTATTTGTTTAAAGAAGAAACTAATATCCAGAGAGTGAAAGCCAATAGTACAAGATCACAGAAGAAGTGACAGAGCCAAGATTTAAACCTAAGCTGTCAGGCCTAGAAGCCCCTGTTCTTAAAAGCTCTTCAGTACCACCTCTCTCAATAACTTGTCTCAATTACAGAAATAGTAGAGAAAACAAGAGTCTCATCCAGGTCTGCTTGAGAACCTCAAAGCTTATGCTTTAACCAGCATTCTCAACTCCCCATGCAGTCAACAGAAAAGCCAACTGAACATTTTTCCTCCTGACCTCACTTTCCCAAAAGAAATATATGTATCAAGGGGAAAAATCATGGCCAGAGGGAGTTAAACAGTCTAATCCAGAGAGGGTATCTGCATTGAACTACAGTGGAAGGGAAGCACCCCCCCCCCCATTTAAATGTTCAAGGGATCTCCATGAGTAAGAAGAAAAACACAATTCATAGCTAAGATTTAAGACCAGAAACTGCAGGCTTGCAGGCTGGTAAATTTTTCTCGCACTAGGTTCCATATGGCAATAGCAAACAGAACCTCTGATTTCTTTCATTTCTTTGGAGACCATAAAAGTCTGCATTTGCAAAAATCAATATGTGTTTCTCTTCCTGCCATTTCACATGATGGACAAACACAACCCCCAGCCGTCCAATAGAAATTACACTGGTCTTTTAGATCACCCTGGAAATATGTGCATAGCAATGTCTAAAGTCATCAGGCAGTTTAATTTCAACGTGCTCTTGTGTCCTGAACGGCAGTCTCCTGGGAATGCACATTCAGATGGTTCCTGGGAAGCTGCGGGGACATCTAAGGCAAGGTCTGAAAGTGATTAGGACGAGGCATTCCGGGAGGGATGTTTTGCATGACCTTTCTGGAGGAGACTGTCATGAAGCTCCGATGTGACCCGCAAATCTTCGGTCACGCACACCTGACAGTGACACTGGCTGCTGGGCTGGGCAGCAGGCCCACGCTCACCTCTGGGGTGAGTGAGGCGTGCCTCCCGTTCTCCCGCCAGGAGAAGAGAACACCCTAAAAGCCTGTGTGCACAGGCATATTGCACCACACATGTGTTATTTTACAGGTCAGAGTAAGAAGAGGAGGGATCGAAGGGAGGGGGATGCTAGATCAAGGCAGCCATGTGTAACATGAAAAGAGTGAGATGTAGAATAAGGAAGGGAGAGAGAAAAGAGGAGAAGGAATGATTGAGAATGAGAGAGAGTTAGAGATGGAGAGTGAGAAAGGGAGTTGTTTTATATGAGCACTTTGCTTCCACTCTCGAGCACAGAAGTTGCCTAAAGTACAGAAAAAGGAATGTCTAAGATACACTTTGTTAAAGCCAAGAATCAAGGTTGGGCTCCATTAGTACTTATACCCACATTGAAGACATATCAGAACTCTCATTAGGAAATATTGGAGCTACAGAAATGAGCAAATGACCCTGTCCTGTGATGTTTACAGGCTGAGGGAAATAGAAAACAATCAAAACGACAACAAAAAGATAACATACATTCCATTGTCCAGTGGCTCTTAATATCGTGAACATGCAAGCACATGTAAGGGTGGAGAGCATAAGGGACCATCAGGACATGCATTTAAGGATATGAACTTGAACAGAACTCCAGACAGAATGAGGCGGGAATGTGTTGGTTTGTTGGGGAACACCTAGGCTTATAATAGTGCGCCGTGCCGTTCAGGAAGCTCAAGTCACGACGGCCATGTTGCTTGGCTCTAACACCCACTCACCACTTCTTATATCATCAACCCCACAGTCCTATGGCATCCACATTTTACATAATTGTAGCTTTGTCCCGTGAGTGCATGGGACACACGAACGGATCGCAGTTGGGTGGTGATCATCAGCTTGTGAGCACACACAGCTAGAATGCTGTAGCCCAACACCACAGATGCACTGTTTATCTGTTCATCTGAAAAGTCCAGGGCTTTCTTCACAGGCAATACAAGGTTGAGGTGACTGTGAAAACAGCAGGGCAAGTTGATGCATTTACCTAATACAACACTGTTTTTTATTTAATTCTCAGAAACAATGTACTGAAGAGCAATTATAACCAATATTTACAAACACAGTCAATGGCACCCAGGAGGCAGAACAAGCTCAGGTCATCCCTTACAAAAGTAGAGGAGCAGGAAACCTGTCCTGAGAAAGGCATCCACATCAGCTATTCAATGCTCTATAGTTTCACAACACTGACCCTACACAATGTTATCTTGCATGCATTGTAGATTTCTCATATCCCCAATGGCAGTACTGTTGATGTGCTACTCAGGACAAACCAATGGGAGAAACTAAATCCCGAAGAAGAGTATTTGGAGATATGGAGGGCCACAAAAGTATATTAAGATTTTTTTTTTAATCCCTAAGAGCATATTGGCCTGCAAAGAATGCACAGCCTACTCTGGGAGCCACACTGTCTTAGGTCTATCCTTTCCTGTGTTGAATCCCTATTGGGAACAGTGAAGCGCATATGATTGATACATTAAATGCACGAAGGATGAAAATTTGAATGATGAAGATGTTGGGGGAGGGAATTGTTGAAACTGACACATCAAGCTTAGAGCCAGGGCACCCAGAAGTGCTCAGGAAAAGACTGTAAAGGAAGGGAAGAGAGAGGGAGAGGACTTTCTTAGCAGAAGAAGCAGAGAAAGAAAGAGCATGAGGTGGACTTCAGAGTGTGAGGAGAGAATCCTGACCTGAGGACAATGAGGGACCATACTGGAGAGGCAAGGCAGCATAGAGGAAACCCAAGAGACCTCTGCTAGAAGTTGTTTATTTCATTTTCAGCTCTGCTGTAATTGGTTTAGGATTCTTGGAGACTGATGTAGCCTCTCATTTTTCTAAACTGTAGAAAAGGAATTCTAGCACTAACTGTATGAATGTTAACAGAAATAAATATGTCAACAAATTCTGTAAAATAATGCCACTCTAGTAACGTAATGATGGGGCCCCAAGTGTGAAGCGATACAATGAGGCCAGACTGGGAAAAGTCTTTGGATTATGGTGGCTACATGGAGGTGATAATAACCTTGTCCAGAGAGATGATGAGCAACCCAAGTTAAGAGGATTGAGAAAGGGATGATGAGCTAGCAAGCACCAGGTCTTAATTTGCTTCCTATTGTGATAAACACCATGACGAAAAACAACTTGAAAATAAATTTTTTTTTTCATTTTATATCTTGTAGTCAGTCATCATCCATGGAAGTCAGGGTAGAAACTCAAGGCAGGGACCTGGAGGCAGTAATTGAAGCAGACACCATGGAGGAAGGCTGCTGCTTAATGAATGGTGTTCCATGGCTTCTTCGGTTTGCTTTTTTAAAATTTTATTTTATTTTATTAATTACACTTTAGTCACTTTGTATCCCCCCATAACCCCCTTCCTCCTTCCCTCCCATTCCCACCCTCCCTCTCCCTTCTTCACGCATGCCCCTCCCCAAGTCCACTGATGGGGAGGTCCTCCTCTCCTTCCTTCTGATCTTAGCCTATCAGATCTCATCAGGAGTGGCTGCATTGTCATCTTCTGTGGCATGGTAAGGCTGCTCCCCCCTCAGGGGGAGGTGATCAAAGAGCAGGCCAATCAGATTATGTCAGAGGCAGTCCCTCTTCCCATTACTATGTAACGCACTTGGACACTGAACTGCCATGGGCTACATCTGTGCAGGGGTTCTAGGTTATCTCCATGCATGGTACTTGGTTGGAGTATGAGTCTCTGAGAAGACCCCTGTGTTCAAATTTTCTGGTTCTGTTGCTCTCCTTGTGGGGTTCCTGTCCTCTCCAGATCTTACTATTTCCCACTTCTTACATAAGATTCCATGCACTCTGCCAAACAGTTGGCCATAAGTCTCAGTATCTGCTTTGATAGACTGCAGGGCATAGCCTTTCAGAGGCCCTTAGTGGCAGGTTCCTAGGTTGTTTCCTGTTTTCTTCTTCTTCTGATGTCCATCCTCTTTGCCTTTTAGGATGAGGATTGAGCATTTTAATCAGGGTCCTCTCTCTTGATTAGTTTCTTTAGATGTACAGATTTTAGTAGGTTTGTCCTATGTTATATGTATATATGAATGAGTATATACCGTGTGTGTCTTTCTACTTCTGGGAGAGCTCACTCAGGATGATCCTTTCCAGGTCCCACCATTTACCTGCAAATTTCATGATTTCCTTATTTTTCATTGCAGAGTAATACTCCACCATCATCAAAACAAAACGAATGGCTACAAATTGGGAAAGAATCTTCACCAACCCTTTATCTGACAGAGGGCTAATATCCAGTATATATAAAGAACTAAAGAAGCTGAAAAGCAGCAAACCAAATAATCCAATTAAAAAATGGGGAACAGAGCTAAACTGAGAACTCTCTGTAGAGGAACATAGAATGGCAGAGAAACACTTAAAGAAATGCTCAAAGTCATTAGCCATCAGGGAAATGCAAATCAACCCTGAGATTTCACCTTACACCCATCAGAATGGCCAAGATGAAAAACTCAAGTGACAACACATGCTGGAGAGGCTGTGGAGAAAGGGGAACCCTTCTCCACTGCTGGTGGGAATGTAAACTTGTACAAACACTCTGTAAATCAATCTGGCGCTTTCTCAGACAACTAGGAATAGTGCTTCCTCAAGATCCAGCCATACCACTCCTAGGCATATATCCAAAAGAGGCTCAGGTACACAATAAGGACATTTGCTCAACCATGTTTGTAGCAGCTTTATTTGTAATAGCCAGAAGCTGGAAACAGCCCAGATGCCCCTCAAATGAAGAATGGATGTAGAAATTGTGGTACATCTACACAATGGAGTATTACTCTGCAATGAAAAATACGGTTTGCTATTTTTTTATACAACAAAGTTACCACCTTCCTAAGGGAGGCACCACCTAATAGGCTGGACACTCCCACGTTAATTATTAATCGAGAAAATGCTCCCAAAGACTTGCCTACAGGCCAATTTCCCTGGCAGGCACTGAGTGGTCTGAGCTGTGCCAGTATAGAATTGGGGGTTTCCAGGTGAGGATGTTTAAGGAAAAGAAAGTCAGGGAGAAGAGCCCATGCTTTGCTTTAAATTTTTTTTCACACAATGTGTTTTATTCCCCTCTGCCAGCTTCTTCCACATCCTCCCAATCTCCCTTCCCACCCAAGTTTATGCTCCCTCCTCCCTTATTAAAACAACAAAAAATAAGCTGGGCAGTGATGATACACACCTTTAATCCCAGCACTTGGGAGGCAGAGACAAGGGAATCTCTGTGTTCAAGGCCAGCCTGATCTACAGTGAGTTCCCAGACAGCCAGGGCTACACAGGAAAGCCCTGTCCCAAACCCCACTCTCCCCCAAAGCCAACAAAAACAAAACTCCATAAAAACACAAAATCAAAAATCAAAACAAACAAGTAAGACTAATAAGACCAGAAAGAAAGTAACAAACAGACAGACAAACAAACAAACAAAATAAGATGAAACAAAAAGCCTACAGAACAAATAAACAAAGTTTGTTTCTTGTTGGTCAACTACTCCTGAGAATGGGCCTGGGGGATATCACAGTGGTCTAGAGGAGAAAAAAACATGAAGAATTGGAGCAGAAGAGATAATATTTAAGGACAGTGAAAAGGTGTCAAAGCCATGTCTATCTTTAAGATGGAGTCTTGTTATATCACCTGGGCTGCCTTCTAGGTTCTAGTTGCCTCAGCCTGCTGAGTAACTAGGAGGAGAAGATCATAGCACTGTCTGTTTTTGTTTTGTTCTCTTTTGTTTTAACAAAATCTCAATTATTTGATTTTACCAATAAAGACTCAGGAGCCAGATGCTGGGGTGAAAGCCTGCTAGCTCAGAGAAGCAGAGAAAGCACCCAGCTCACCTTCCTCCTTAGCTAATGTCTTAAAAAAAAAATTCCTTGTCTTGAATGGAAACCAGCTCTTTCTATGTATTTGACTCAGTCTGTGCTCATACCCATTCTCATGCCCTAGTCTCTCCAAGGTTGATAGTTTAAATGAGCTGATAGCAATAAGAAAGTTTTAAACTGGGAGTACAACGCAAAGGAATGTGGGTGTTAGAAGTCAGGAAGTTTCGACACCCCCACCCCCGAGGGAGGAGCAGCCTTGCTAGGCCACAGAAGAGGACATTGCAGCCAGTCCTGATGAGACCTGATAAGCTAGGGTCAGATGGAAGGGGAGGAGGTCCTCCCCTATCAGTGGACTTGGAAAGGAAGGGGCAGGGAGGAGATGAGGGAGAGTGGGATTGGGAGGGAATTAGGGAGGGGGCTACAGCTGGGATACAAAGTAAATAACCTGTGATTAATATAAAAAATTTAAAAAAAAATTAAAAAGATAGAAAAAGAAAAACTAAAATGCTCCAGAGGAGCCTCCAATCATGTAGACTAGGGTAATGTCAAAGGGACAGAAAAATGAGAAAGTCCCAGGTCTTTGAGACATTATGGAATCAGACTTATTATACTTAATGGGCTCTTGAAAAAAAAAAATGAGATTGGGAGGAGGAGGTATTGGAGAAGATCTGGCTAGTTGGAGAGAGAAATGATAGTTGGATATGATCGTATTTTATCTTATACAGGTATGAAATTCTCAATAAGAAAAAACAAATTTTAAAGCTTTAAAACAAAGAAGAAGGTGGGAAGTAGGAAGTGTTAGAATAATGTAAGTTTTAGAGGCAAACTGTGCCATGCTAACAGAGGCCACAGGGAAAGTCAGAGGAAGAGAAAAGTCAAGAAACTGGATGCCGAAGCCACCAAATGTACTGATGGGAATGAAGACTAAGAAACAGCAAATCAGAGATGTTTTGAGTATCTTTGGCTCTCTGTGGCTACTCAGACCCTAGCGTTTAGTGATTCCTGTTGCTTCAGCCTTCTATAGGCAGGACTTCTCATTGGTAAGAGTTTCACTAAGAGATACCATTTGTTGTATTCACACAGTCAGGGTCAGGAGTTTACTCTTTTTTCTGTTCTCCTAAATGAAGCTGCTTGGACCTGGAGGACTGGAAGGAAGAGCAGGATTAGGCTGATCCCCATGGGATGATAGGAGGGGACTGTATTCTCCATTTTTTCTTCTTTGGCAGTAGATTGGCCACAGCTCTAAAACCTCCCTGAACACAAGAAGTGGCATGGATCATAAATTCTAGCACTGTGGGTACACACCATGATTGACACATTTAGGTTAACCATACCATGACTTTTGGATATGCCAGACAGCGTTCTCTCTGTCTCTCTTGTCTCTCTCTCTCTCTCTCTCTCTCTCTCTCTCTCTCTCTCTCCAGAGAGCATTGGAAACTTGCACTTTGACCATGTGCTTAACAGAATTATTTTGTCTGTGGAGTGATTTTGGGTGAGCCACAATGCAATGTAATCATCTGATAGGATTTCTTTTCAAAGGAGTGAAAAGAAGAGGATAAAAGAGGAAGAGGAGGAAAGGGGAGAAGAGGGTAAAGAGGGAGAAGAAGAGGGAGAAGTAGAAACAATTAAAATATTACTTGGCAGAGTCTGCTCTATTCAAACTTACCAGCACATCAGTAACAGCACTCTAAAATCACCAGGGCCAGGGCTGTTGCGCTCAGGCTCTCCTCAGTTGAATGTAATCTGGGGAGAGGCCCAACTGCAGCTGTCCTAAAACAAGCTATCATCCATGAGCCCCTTGAAATGGCCATTTAATGGTTGACATTTGTGCCCACAAGTTAGATATTTTCAGGAGGTTGTGAGGTTCCCCTTTTATGTTCCTTCCTTCAGATGCTTCAGTGAAGTGTTTGGACACAGCAATGGAAAAAGTAATATAGAAAAGACACTAGGAGTGGTTGTGTTGATGAACCAAATCATGTGGCTTTTAAACTGGTTTGTAGAAGGACTGTGGAAGAATTTAGAGCTGAAAACTAGAGACGCCTGGAAGCTTCATAAACCATTTGGGTAGGAGAGTGGAAGCCCAGATTGCCAAGACAAAGATGCATACTACAGGCCCTATTTATGATGCCTCAAAGAAAAACAAGGAGTCTGTGAGGAACTAGGTTAGAGGTCATTCATGTTATTTTCTGGCAAATAATCTAGCTGCATCGGATTGGGTTCTGAAAACCTTAGTGAGGCCAACCTCAAAAGTAATGTTCTAATTGGTTTAGTGGAGAGAATTTGAAAACAAGACAATGTTTAGGTTGTGTCATGGTTATTATTAACAGCTCTTCTCCAGAATTGTGGATAAATAGATGACAGATGGATAGAGAGAAAGGTAGGTAGATAGAGAGATAGATAGATGATAGATAGACGACAGATAGATAGATAGATAGATGACAGATAGATAGATAGATAGATAGATAGATAGATGATAGATAGATAGAGAGACAGATAGATAGATAATAGATGAGATAGATGACAGAAAAACAGATGATAGATGGGTAATAGAGAGATACTTATAGATAAATGATAGCTAGATAGATAGTTGATGTACATATAATTATAGATAAATGATAGATAAATAGATGATAGATGATGACAGATAATTATAGATAGATGATAGATAGATAGATAGATAGATAGATAGATAGATAGATAGATAGATAGACAGCAAACAGTAGATGGAGCAGAAGAATATTAAAAGTGTGTGGTATGGAGTGAAGGCGTTTAAGTTTTCAGACAAATTGCAGTAAACATGGCTGCAGTTGTTGAATAGATTAGTCCTGCTAAAGAGAATTAGTGTTCTGCACTACAACAATTGCAAAGATGCCCTATAGGCAACATCCATCCATAGAATACATTGTGAAAATACAAATTCATTGGATGACAAAAGCCAATCATACAGTCCACATGATACTGGTTTTGTAAGCATGAACATTAAAGAACAAGGGAGTCATGAAATTATAGAGGAATTTTAATTCAGATCATGGCTGCCCTGGCAAGAGATAACATCCAAAGATGTTCTAGGTCCGTGTGATCCAGTTGGAATACAAACTTGCCTTTAATCCAGGAGACAGAAGCAAGCAGATCTGAGCTCAAGGCCAGACTAGTTTAGAGCAAGTTTCTGGTAAAGAAAAGCTTAGATCCAGGCATGGTGGTACACATCTTTAATCCCAAACAATGAAAGTAAAGTTAGTTTGTAAAAAGAAGTATCCATATTTGAAAGTGATGTCTAATTGAGTGGCAGAGACTATGATGAATCAGAGAAAGACTTGAAAAAATAGGATGTTCCCAAATCTCATGAGAAGTCAGAGAAAAGGGAAGCTACTTAAGGGACAATGCAGAGAGCAAGAAGAGGCAGTTGTACCAAGAGAATTTTACAGAGAGGTTAAAGAAAGAAAAAGCCAGGGAATGAGAAAGAGCCAAGAGATTGAAGCAGATTTCTGGAGTTAGTTTGAGGCCAAGTAGAGTGATTCAGGGGCCTAAAGAAAAGCCAGATTGAGTAAGTCAGCTGGGAGAGAAGTTTAAGCCAGAACAGCTGAGTTGAACCAGCCAGCTTTGAGCTCAAAAATAATTAGAAAGGGTGAATTTATTCAGGAGCAAGTCTCAGAGGCTTAGAACATTCTAGGCCTAGGTTAGATTTTAAGGAGGATAGAAACTTTTAGGAGTAGGCCTATGGTAGCAGAAGGAGAAAGTAAGCCTCCGAGACAACAATTGAACCAGGAGAACAAAAAGTTCCTTTTACATGGACTTGTGTGCCAAGGTCCTAGAAAGCCACCAATGTGTGCTCAGCAGTGTGTGCCAGGGCCAGATTTCCTGTAAGGGGGCTCTGAGAAGATGAATTCCACATTTCAATGAAACTCTAGGATGTTAGCATTGTTGGGTCTGAGATATCTGCCAAGGATAGCTGCAGGATTGGGGTAGAGAGAGAGGCTATGTGTGCTGTAGGGAGAAGGCCAGAGAGGCATTAGAGCTCAGATGATTCCATCACGAATCCCAGATGGAAGACAAGGAGCTGCAGGATTTGGTGTTTGCTGGGATCTTTCCTTGCTGTCTTCCCTTTTGTCCCCTTCTGTTTCCTGATTGTGGATACACTGTTGAACTCCGGCTGCTGTGACTTCTCTGCTGGAGACTGTCCTCACAACTGTGAGCCAAATTAAACCTTCCTTCCTCAAGTTGCTTTTGCCATGTGTTTTGTTATAGTCATGGGAAAACAGCTAATAACCCAGCCTAGATGAGCTGCTCTGCCATTTCTGCTTGTGTCCTGAGTATTGTCACGTATTGGTCAGACACGGGAAGTGGTAGACTAGAGGGAACAGTACGGAGCCTACCACAGATGTCCTCTGAAAGACTCTACTCAGCAAAAGCAGATGCAGAGACTCACGGCCAAACTTTGGCCAGAGCACAGGGAGTCTTATGGAAGAAGTGGGAGGTGACATAGAAGGACTCGGAGGGGACAGGAGCTCCCAACAAAGCCAAGAAATCTGGGCCCAGGGAAGCCTGCAGAGATTGATCCATCAACCAAGGACCATGAATGGAGAGGACCTAGACCCCCTGCTCAGATGTAGCCCACACACATCCCTAGTAAGGGGAGCAGAGGCAGTCTCTGACATATACACAGCTGCCTGCTCTTTGATCACTTCCTCCTCATGGTAGGGCTTTCCAGGCCACAAAGGAAGATGATCTGATGAGACCTGATAAGTAGGAGAGGAGGATCTCCCCAGTCAGTGGACTAGGAAAGAGACATGGTGTGTGGGGGGTTGGGGTTGGAGGAAGAGAGGGCGGCACCTGGAGGAGATGAGAGAAGGCACTACAGCTAGGATACAAAGTGAATAAATTGTAAAATAATAATTAAAAAAAGACATTACAGCAAGATCTACGGCAGAGACTAATTTTTATAAAGAAATCTATCAGATTCACAGTTTCAGAGGCAAGAAGTCCAAACGGCATAGTGCAGGCTGTGGTAAGGGCCCCACCGTGGAGGGCTGTGGGAGGAAGAATCACATCTTCAGGGAGGAAGCAGAGAAAGCATGTGGCTGGGAGCGCTTCCTGAATCACCTGAGAGGAACCCCAGTGAACCAAGGACCTCTCATGAGGCCCCTCTACAACATTACTACTGGGTGCTGAGCTTCCAAACTTTTAGGGAGACAACTAATATCCAAACCGTAGTAGTAATAAAAAATGAGGTAAACCCACTTAAATTTTATTCCCATGTCACTGGGAACTTAGGAGGAAAAAAAAAAAGAAAGAAAGAAAAAGAGAGGCCAGTGAGATGGCTCAGTGGGTAAAAGTACTTGCTTTAAATGGATGACCTGAGTTTAGTCTCCAGAGCGCACTGTGAAAGGAAAAAACTGACTTACTGACTTCTGAAAGTTATCCTCTAACTCACACATGTGCAAGATGGCATGCACCCACACACACACACTCTCTCTCTCTCACTCTCTTGCACCACACACACACACACACACACACACACACACACACACACACACACACACTGATGATGATGATAGTAATAACTTGTTAAATTTTTAATAAGAAAAATAGAGAGGAGACAGATATTGGCGGCACTGAATAGTAAGGATAGGGGTAGCAACTTCCCAAATTGAAGGACAACTTGAGAAGAAGACCAAGATGGCTGGAAAGCTTTAAAATATCAGAGCAAAGAAGGTGACTATAGCAGAAAGAGCAGGTGGACGGAGCAGGAGGGAACAGCATGAACTCAGTGTCTGCTGTTCCATGACAAGACACCGCTTGACTAGGTATGTACACGTGGCTAACTCCAGACCCTTGCTACTTACAGTACTTGTAAAGACTGTGCTGAACTGTACTCCATCATATGGCTGGGCCAACTTTGCATAGCATACATATTCTGTAGAAATGAATATGAGTGCTCAGGTAGTCGAACAAATATACAAGTCATTGAAGGGATTTTTTTTTTCCTTTACAAAAGCTATCAAGCTGAAAGGAAAGCCAGGTCCACATATAACCAGAATCTGTTGGATGTTCATCTTTACCTGGCTCAAAGCTGTGCCAACGTGAGACTAGAGGGAAAGTAATTCTAAGTCTATTAGATGGTTTAAAGGCAGTTGAATAAAATCACCAAGTATCATTTTCATAGGGCCCCAATTTCTCTCTCCAAGTAATTCTAGAGTCAGGAATCTTTCCAAAGAATTCCTGCTGAGCTATACTGGGATAAAATCTGGCCCATTGTGAATATAAAATGGCAATTTTATTTAAACAGTTGGAGCTCCTTGGGTCTCTTCTGACCGACTCTAATATTCTTCTTGTCTATATACTTTGGACACATTTTCACCTCACTCTAAAAGAGTTTTACTGCTTAATCATCTTCCTCTTGCCACCTTCCCCCTTCTAGAGAGTTCCCCTTGGAACATGGAATGACTTGCATAGTGGTTAGTTGACACATTTCACAGAAAAGTTATCACTTATAATCTCTACCACATGTCCCTGAAATCAGCTCACTGGCCAAATCATCTACCCTTCCAATATACCATTTTCCAGCTGTGAAATTTAGCTGATAAGTCTTCCTGCTTCAAGTGTTTCAACTGAAAAGGGCTCACGGCATCACCTCCCCAGATGTTGATGCCCAGGCTCCTGAGTTTGAAAAGCTAAGTTACAGATTCTGACTTGAATTATTGTCTCACCTGTGTCCTTCCTCTGGCAAACATTGGCCAATAAACATGCATGCATGGGTTCGGCTCATTTCTGGTTTAAGTCTGTGAACTCTAACCAACCACACACTGGCCAAACAAACTTATTATGAGACCTGGCCATGATATGTATATATGAATTTTTGAATGAAGTTGGTACATCATTCAAAAATAGGTTGTAGTTTCTGTTTTGATCAGAGGAAAACATAGATTGCTATATTCAGCCCCCACAATAGTGTCAGGTGGGCATTATGTACCAGGTTTAGTGAGTCATGGTGAGGGCTGTTTGTCTCCTCAGTGGGAGACAGTGTTTACTATGACAGTAAGGTTCTTCTGAGGACCATGGAGAAGGCATTTCCATGACCTTGCTTGTTTATAAAAGGATCCATAGGTAGTGTCTGAGCAGAGGGTGTCTCCATGTTCTACTCTCTAAGCTCAGCTCAGAAAGGCTGGAATTATGTTCTTTTTATCTCTAACAGCCTCTGGCCAGAGTAAAAAATGAAGCCCATGTCCCTGGGAAGGAATGGCGTTTATGATAAGGCATATCACATCAGCTATGTCAGCCTGGACCTCAGTGAAGCCTCCTTCCAGCAATGCTCTCGATTTCTTCCCTTTGCTGTCAAATATCTTGAAATCAAAACTGTGTCTCCTGCCTGAATTGTCTGCCTCACTTTCTTGCCTTTCCAGTTCCTCTACATCACCACTCACTGTGGGATCTGATCACATCACTCTTCTGGTTCCCATGGGTGTCCTATGTCAAGTCCCTCAAATTCCTACAGTTCAAATTGTTCATTCCTGTGTCTTTAGTGAAACATTTGTAAGGGCTGGAACGGAATTGAGCACATCCTAGGCACCTAAACCACATTCTAATACCTAATAGGAACTATTCTAACTAGAAAAGTAGGTAATCTTTATGGAGCACTGGGTCCAAATCAAGCATTTTGCCATCTGATTTCATTGTTCTTTTCTTTTCTTTTTTCTTTTCCTTCCTTCCTTCCTTCCTTCCTTCCTTCCTTCCTTCCTTCCTTC
>NW_026587216.1:39653773-39737676 GCF_907164565.1 Psammomys obesus | reverse complement strand
TCCTTCCTTCCTTCCTTCCTTCCTTCCTTCCTTCCTTCCTTCCTTCCCTCCCTCCTTCCTTCCTTCCTTCTTCCTTCCTTCCTCCCTTCCTTCCTTTCTTCCTTCCTTCTCTCTTTCTCTCTCTCTCTTTTTCTTTTTTTTTATTTGAGACAAAGTTTCTCTGTATAGCCCTGGCTATCATAAAACTCACTCTTAGACCAGGCTGTCACCCTGCCTCTGCCTCCTGAGTGGTCAGATTAAAGAAGTACACCACCATGCCCAGCTGTTACCTGATTTCTAAGTACTAATTCATTGTTTTCATCACAGCTACACTGTGAGGTTTAGACACGTATTAGCCCCATTTACTGATGAACAATATAAGTACCAAAAAGGATTAACTCAAAGTGAGCTGTCTCAGAATAGGCTTTAGCTCAGGCCCCAACCTGCTTCACTGAGAATCCTCTATATGTCTGCCACCTTTCATACCTTCTTGACTGGTCCAAAACCATTACACTCTCTCAAGAACCCTCCTCCCATTTCAACAGATGGCCCTGTACAAGAGGATGTGGGTTATCCCTGAAAACAGTGGCCTTCTGCATTTTCTGCCAGATCTCGTGTGCACAGGTGTCACCAGACTAAATAAAGGCCCGAACCCGGGGAAACACACTATCAATGCAAGAGTAAAGGCCTGTGTTAAGGAGAACATCAAAGATGGCATTTACCCAATCTTGTGATACGAGGGAAATATGGCTTTTGTATACTGTGTCTTGTTGACAAAGACCTCCTTCTAGAGAAGTCAGAAGGAGTCTACCTTGGAGTAAATTAAAGCCTGTGTCAAACAGCAGAAGTGACTCCAATGCCTATCACCAATCTTGTCCTCAGTGGAGTTCTAATGAGTTCCACTCTGCTGTAGTCAGAAACATGCTAGCATTTGTTTCAGGATCTCAATAGATTGGAAACACCTTATCTTTTTTTTTCTTTTATTGAAAATAATTTTTTTCTTCGTAATATATCCTGATTACAGGAGTAGATTGCCCCTCTACTCCTCCCAGTTCCTTCCCATCTTCCCTTGCATCCAGATCCACCCCTTTCTGTCCGTCATTAGAAAACAAGCAGGCTTCTAAGGGATAATAATGAAATACAATAAAATAAAACAGAAACTAACACATCAGAATAGGATAAAACAAACCGAAGGAAAAGAGCCCCCCCCCCAAAAAAAAAGGCATGAGAGAGATATAGACACTGAGACTCACTGTTCACACACTCAGCAATCCCATAACCTCACTACACTGGAACCTATAATAGCTATCCAAAGGACTTGTAGGGTAAAGAGAGCAAAATATTAAAACAAAACAAACAAACAAAAACACCCCGAGTCTTGGCACTATCATGGGACAAGAAACTTCCTAAAGATGCTGTTGGGCTTCTCTTCTGTTGGCCTTTTACTGCCGGGCTTGCAGCCTACCCTTAAGAGGAGTTTGTTTCCCCAGTGAGACTCCCTCGGAGAAAACGAAATTTTCATTTACAAGTGGTTATCAATTGGAAATAACGTCTGCATTTCAGATGAAGGCATATGATCTCTTTTTAGCTCAAGAACCCCGCCCGGTGCACACCCAGGAAGTCCGTGGACATGCTGCCTTCAGTGTCTGTGAGTTCATATGTGGGTTGATCCTGTTGCTCTAGAGCACCCTGTTTTCTTGATGTCCTCCATCTCCTCTGGTTATTTCACTCTTGCTGCCTCTTCTAATGCAGGGTTCCCTAAGACCTGAAGGGAGTGATTTGATGGAGACATCTCACTTAGGGCTGAATGTTCCACTCTTTGTACATCGTCTGGCTCTGGGTCTCTGGATTTGTTTCCATCTGCTGCAGGAGGAAGCTTCTCTGATGGCTGAGCAAGTCATAGATTTATGAGTATAGCAGAATGTCATTAGGAATCATTTTATTGGTAAGTTCTTCTAGTAGAAGAGCAGTATTTGTTTTTACCCTGGCTGTTGGGGGGATCTTTTAATGCACTGTGTAAAGATTGGCCTTGTATTATTCAGATGCTGATTTTCTGTATGAAGAGAGGTGAGTACAGGCCTGACTTTGGTATTGTAATTTTTACGAAGCATCTCCTGCCTCAGTATTTTGTAAACACTCCCTCCAACCCCTTCTGATTGGTTAAAAAAAAAAAAAGCTGAATGGCCTATAGCAAGATAGGAGAGTCAGGGCTTCTGGGCAGAGATAGGAACTCTGAAAAACAAGTAGGTGTGGGAGGATTTGCCTAGGAGACATGGAGGAAGTTGGACATATGAAACTGAGGAGACTTAATGGTCCACATGGCAGAACTTAGATTAATATAAAGGAAACAATTTAAGGTAAGAGTTAGTTTGGGAAAAAGAGTCAGCTAACACCATTATAAAAATATATATGTGTTTCCATGTCATTATTCAGAGCTGAGGCAGACATAGAAAGCTCACATGGTTTTACGTAGCCTAACTACTCTTAGGTTCATGGCCAGCCAAGTGGTGTCAGGTATGGATTCCATCTTGTGGAGTGGGCCTTAAGTCAAATCAGATATTGGTTGGAGGTCCCACAAGCTTTGTGTCACAAATCTTGCAGGTGGGGCATCATTATAGATCAAAGCGTTTGTAGCCAAATTGGTGTTTATATTTCTCCTTTGGTAGCATGTAGAGCATCTTCCTGTACTGAAGACTCTAGGACACAGAGGGGAAAGCTCTTTGTGTGCACCAGCTCATCTTCTTCATGTTTAATGAGTTGTGTGAGTGTTATATTCAACAACGTGGCCTTTTAACTGATAGTCTTGGTAAGAGCTTGGGTTGTTTGGGGGTTCCTATGGGGCTCCTTCATTTACATGGCCTTCATATATGGATTTATTTTGTGGATTCTTCCATATTGCCCCTCATATGCCCTTAATTTTAGCTCTCTCTCCCTGTTCTCCCTCCCCACTTGATCCTCCTATTGCAGCTATTGATCCTATGTATTTACAATTACTCTATTTCCCTTTCCTAAGTAGCTCTTATCTGTCCTCCTAGTCTTTTACTTTATACCCAACTTCTCTGGGCCTACAGATGTAGCTTGGTTATCATTGACTAAACAGCTAATATCTACATGTAAGCAAATACATATCATATTTGTCTTTCTGGGCATAACAATACTCAAGATGATTTTTTTTTTTTTAGTTCTGCCTATTTATCTGTGAATTTCATTCTTTTAAATAGCTAGTAATATTCAATTTGTGTAATTGTACCACATTTTCTTTATCCATTCTTCTGTTGAGGGACATCTAGGTTGTTTCCAGTTTCTGGCCATTATGAAGAGAGCAGCAATGAGCATGGCTGAGCAAGTGTCTCTGTGGTAGGAGGGAGCATTGTTTGGGAATATGGTCGAGAGCGCTTTCGCTGGGTCTTGAGGTAAATCAGTTCCCATCTTCCTGAGGTACCACCACACTGACTCACAGTGACCAAAGATGCTCCAACGGGGGAATGTTTCCTTATTCAACATCCTCCCCAGCATGAGGTGTCATTTGTTTTATTGACCTAAGCCATTCTGACCATTGTAAGATGAAGTATCAAAGTAGTTTTGATTTACGTTTTGCTGATGTCTAAAGATGTCGGACCTAAGTGCTTCTCAGCCAGTT
This sequence comes from Psammomys obesus, assembly GCF_907164565.1. NCBI lineage: Eukaryota > Metazoa > Chordata > Mammalia > Rodentia > Muridae > Psammomys > Psammomys obesus. The sequence continues at coordinate 39,734,057 of NW_026587216.1, read as the reverse complement.
GTGTTTCTTTTCTTTTTTGAGAATTCTGTTTAGATATGTACTCCATTTTTGAATTGTGTTGTTTTCTTACTATCCATTTTTTAATTTTTTAAAATATGGATATTAGCCCTTTATTGGATGTGTAATTGGTAAAAATATTCTCCCATTCTCTAGGCAGCTGCTTTATCTGAATGACACTGTATTTTTGCCTTACAGAGACTTCTCAGTTGCATGAGGTCTCACTTATTAATTGTTGATCCTAGTACCTGTATTAATAGTTTTATTTTCAGAATAATTTTTTTTCCTGTGCCAATGAATTCAAGACCATTCCCCTTTTTCTCTTCTAACAGCTTCAGTGTATCTGGCTTTAGGTTGAGGCCTTTGATCCATTTGAAATTGAGTTTTGTGCCGGGTAATAAGTATGGATCCATTTGGATTTTTCTACATGCAGCCATAATGTGGTTGAAGATGCTGTCTCATTTTCCAGTGTTTCTGTTTGTTTTAATTTAAAAAACCATGTGTCCACGGGCATGTGCATTTATATCTGGGCCTTCTATTCAGTTCCATTGATCAACATGTCTGTGCAAATACTGTATTGTTTTTATTACTATAGCTCTGCGATACAATTTGAAGTCAGGGGTAATGATGCCTCCAGTAGCTCTTCTATTGTTCAGGATTTTAGCTATTCTAAAGTTGTTTGTTTGTTTCCATGTGAAGATGAGAAATGTCCTCTGAAGATCTGTGAAGAATTGTGTTGGAATTTTGATGGGGATTGCACTGAATCCATAGATTGCTTTCAGTAAGATGGCCACTTTTACTATGTTAAATCTACCAATCCATGAGCATGAGCAATCTTCCCATCTTCTTGTATCTTCTTTGATGTCTTAAAATTTTTATCTTTCACTTGCTTAGTTAGAGTTATCCCAGAATATATTATTTTAGGCTATTGTGAAAGGTATAAACACCTTATCTTATTGTCTTAGTGCACAAGCAGTTAGCGATATCTGGATGTCTCAGCTCTGCCTCCACTTGAGCGTGAGGCAACTGGCTATTTCTCACTCTGTATCATTGGTAAAATAGTTGTGTTAAAGATGCATACAATTCTGTCATTTGACAGCTGACCCCAGGGTATTATCACAACCTCACTTCCTTCGTTCTCTCTCTCTCACCCTCTTCTGCTCTAGCTCCATTGCCCAGCAGCATGTACCTTCCCACCTTAGAGTTTAGTACATTTTGTGAGCTCTCCTCACCCTCATCATTCCTTTGTGTTTTGGGTTTCTGCTCAAGGTCCCTCTTTTCAGAGAGCTGTGCCCAGGCACTCTGTCTATACAGGATTATCACCATCCTTCTTCAACCTCTGTCCTCCCTTCACTAACCTGCCAGACATTTGTCACCTGGTAACTGTCTCTTTCAGTGGGAGGTTAGCGCCTTGAGGAGGAGTTCTCCTTGGTTCTCTCTCAGAATAAGAACAACATGAAATATAGCCACCCCCCAGGATGAAAGGTACATGGACTACCAGATTCCCCACCCCCACCCTGAACACCCAGGACTGGGGGTGCTCAAGTTCGCTTTATGAAATCATGCAGCATGTGTATATAACACATCTCTCCATAGAGGAGGATGTGTGATAAATGTTATGAAAGTAGATGTTATAGATGTTATACTGAATTAATGAAGAATGAAAGGAAGTCTATATTTTTGTGTATATACAAATAGAATTAGTAATTTTTTCACCCACAGTTGGTTGGACACACAGTTATGGAGGGCCTTCTCTAGTGTGTTCTCTTATAACATAGTAAGTGCTTAATAAATGCTTGCTGAGGGAAGGAAGTCAATCAGTCCATAAGTGACTATGACTGTCTCCTATGACTATGACACAGATTGTCATCCTGTAACCTCAGCATCTGGTACAGTAGGTCTAAGACAAAAGAGCATTTTAAGCTGATTCCCGGTGTAAATGAGAGGTGTGTGCAGGCAAGCCTTTGACCTCTGCTGAGCTGTAGAAGCAGGCACACTTGCTCTGCATAATGCTTTACCACAACCTCACACATGCATTGCGTAGTCCTAACTGCACCGACTTGGAAAGAGCATTATGCCAAAGAGCTGGTAACACTTACCCAGGATCGTGTGGCCACTGAGGGGCAGATTTGCGATTTGAAGTTATCACCTATGCTCTTTCTGGTACCTCTCTTGAAAGGTTCATACCTTTGTTTAAACAAACAGGCACTCAATTGAAAGTCCTGTAATTAATGAAGTACATCAAGGCAGAAAATTCTATTTATTCTCCCAAGTGAGCCATTTTACGTTCCCTGATTTTAAAATTTGCTCTTCAGGTTCCCTTTCAAGAAAAGCAAAATGGTAACAGTTGTGATGGTAAATTTAACAGTCACTTCAAGCAGTTGTGAATACAAAGGGCTATACAAAGCATAACACTCGTGAGGCTAAAGACATTGCCACAGTTTTCAGAATAACCACATCAAGTCCCCTCCAGTTAATTTGTTCTTTGAATTATTCCAACCACTTGTAAATTTAGTGTTTTCAAAAACTAAGGGATTCTAGGTAGTCTCTGCCACTCAGGTCTTAATGGAAGAGGCCTTCTTCTTGGACATATTCTGTTTGTGGCATGTCTTCTGCATGTGAAGATCAAAGTCTCACAGAGAGTTCTTGATCATACTGGACTCTTAAAGGCCTTCTGGGAGACAGAGAAGTGTTTTGCAATAGTGGGAAAGCTTGGACTGAGTCTACGCAATCACACATATTCAAATCTTGCACATTCTGCTGAGTCTTGCACTCAGTATCATTGCCAGCTGAGTCATCAGCTTGGTGATTGTGACCTGTGTGCTCAGAGTTGTTTAAGGACATGGCCAGAGACAAGTATCACGAATGGGGGTGTCTAGGAGATATCTGTGCCCCCCAATAACCATGACTGCCATACTCCTGTTAGTGTTATTATGGGTAGTCCTGTCAATTAAAACAAAATAGTTCAAGACAAAAAGTTGTTCCTGCTTATTTCAGAGCTTCCTGGTGTCAAGTTCAAATACAACTTGTGAACTAGTAACTCTCCACACTGATCTGGCAACTATTAATCAGAACCTCCATGTTAGTGTCCATAGGCAGCTCAATGCAACCTTCCTCAAAGTGAGCCTGCATCTAGATTTTCTCTCTGTTTATACAACGAGATTCTTTTTTCAGCCCTGTTTCAGCAATGGCAGCCCTGCTCCTCAGATGGCTCAGTTTTAAAGTCATCCCCAATCCTTCTTGTCTCTGCCTTCAAGACATCTCCACAACCTCGCCCCTGCAGTGGTTTGAATGAGAATGGACCCCATAGGCTCATGTGTTTAAGTACTTGGTCTCCAGTCGGTGGAACAGTCTCTGAAGGATCAGGAGATGTTGGGGGAGGTGTATCACTGGGGAGGGGGGTGTCATATTTCAAAAGACTCATGCTATTCATGGTGTGCTCTCTGTCTCCTGCTTAGGGATCAGGGTGTGAGCTCTCAGGTGTTCTACACCATGCCTCATCTCCAGCATCATGGACTCCAACCTTCTGCAAAGGCAAGCTGAAGCAAAGGCCTCCTTTAGTATGTCTCCTTGGTTGTGATGTTTTATCACAGCAATAAAAAAAAATTAGCCAAGAGAGATCCTTTCTCATCACTTTCACGCTTGCATTGTTTACTCACCACGAATATCCACATGAACTTTACTGGAGAGATGCTGAGATGAAATGCAGAACCCGGTTCCTCTGCCAGGATGGGACAGAGCAGAGAATGGGTGAGAATGCAGAAGTGGGCCCTGTGAAACGCTTAATTTTACAAGATGCTGAGGCAGCAGAAGATACGAGTCCTTCGCTTCGGGTCAACAGCTCTCTAGGCTTCGAGCTCCACTTAGGTATACATACCCCTCCTTCAGGCGGGTTCATCCCAATAGCCTGGAAGAGAGGCTACCCAACATCCACCTCGAGAATGCATTTAAAATCAAGTGTTGTTGAGAGGCTGGAGTGTCAACAAACTTACAAGAAAAACACATCTGGATGTTTTTTGTTGTTTGGATTTTGTTTTTTTTCTTGCAGCTTCAGATCAGTGCAAGAGCATCGCTCTTTGGAGACTCACTCCCTACATTTTAACAGACTTCCTGGTAGAGATATTTTACAGTGATAATAACTTACCTTTCACCTCTCATTCTCAGGTCTTTACCCAAACCAGTAAAGATTATGACAAGGAAGCAAGGGCCCTTGTGAGCTGGAAGACAAGTGGATAAGCAGGGGGTTTAGGAACATAAGCAATATCTCATGTCTGCTTTCTCCTCTTCTCACGTACTCTCTCTTAAGTACCTGCCATCAGTTCCAATGGCCATCTCTCGGTAAACTTGCCTAACCCAGTGATCTTGATATTCTCTAAAGTACCAGACTGCCTTCTTACCTTTGTGGTAGTCATTTCCCAAGGGAGCCATTCATTCATTGGTCCATCTGCTTCTCAGACATGTGTTGAGTAATAAGTGTTTTAATGCACAATTGCATAAGAAACCTTGCCACCTGCCCTGCTGATTTTTATGGTAGGTAGGGACAGATTGAAGGCATAGAAACTCAACCCAACCAATACATAACCTCATCTTCTATGTATCTTCTATGACCCACCCTTTCTTGTCCAACTAAAGATAATCCCTGGCCACTACCCGGTGACATTTACAACTCCAAAGTTCTATCTGGTTCCTCTCTCTTGCTGTGTCATCCTCAGTTCACCCTTGAAATCTGTTGGCTTGAAATGAATTTCATTACAGTCCCTAAGCACCCAGCCTTACCTGTATTTCATTCAGTTTTTTTTTTTTTTGTAAGATTCCTACCTTGTCACATGGATGACTGTGGGTAAAGAGCTATACTTTGTGCTTTATTAGCATTGGCTCTCTACCTGTCAAGCCTTTCTCTCATCAGAGCTCTCATTTGGGGGATTATAGTTACCAAGACTTCAAAAAGTCTGACAACTCTATTGTGTGAAAATCCAAATCAAGCCAATAGACATGGTCTGGTTTGTTAAGGCCAGACCAGAGGGAGGGAAAGAGAGATCTTTGCTACTTAGAAAGATGCTGATGGTGCTATTCAGAAAGGGACTCTAAGGATTCTAGTTTAAACAAATTCTAATAACAAAACTCTTCCAGCCAAAAGTGAAAGTTGATCTTCCGACCTGAATGGTGCCAGCAATACCACCTTCGCTCCTTCAGCGATGCTGCTGACGCAAAGTGACGCATCTTCCACTTTGCTTGTGGGAGAGCCAATCAGTTTCCTTTGAATTCAATCTTGATTCAAATGCTTCAGCCCTCCAGGGAGAGGACAAGAGCAGTATTTCAGAAACAGGGGAGGACCCAAATGCCAAGTTTCTGTTCTTGTTACTGTTCAAGTTTTGGCCCTGTGAATTCGGTCTCAGTTCCATGTTTTTTGCTAAGCTGGTTTGTTTGGGGAAAAAAAAAATCTAATGATAACTACAAAACCCTGGGGTCAGTCTCACCTTACTCAGAAAACTACAGCTGGGAAGCTCAGCTTTCTGAGGCCAGGAAACTTTGGAAGCCACTGATCTGCTGATGACAACAGGAGGCAAAGATATGGGCCAGATAATTTTTTTTTTCTTTACCAACTCACGAATCTAGGACTTTACCCTCTTCCAATCATAAGGCACAACAAAAGCTTTGTTGATGGCTGGATGGTCAGGTGGAGGAGGAGAGGGCAGGCCAGGTGACCCACAGGGGAGTCCAAGTCTGCTCTTCAGCGGTCTCTAAGCAATAGGGTGAACCTTTTCTCTTTCTCAGTTTTCACCCTCTGTTTCACACAGGCAGTCACCCCCTGAAAGGGCAGAACAGGAAGAAGAAATGGGGTGCAGCAGGGACAGGCTGTATCTAGGAGGAATTGATAGAATACTCCGAAGACACTGGAACAGTCTAAGTTGACATGTCAAGACCCAGATCCACTTTCCTCCCTGCTGGCCTCTAGGCCATGTCTTTTTGCGTCTGTGTGTACGCCCAAAGGATATAAAACAAGCCCCCTTTCTTCATGTATGATCACCCTTTTAGAGTAGAAAAGGAGTCAACATGTGAAGATGATGCTGTTTTACTACCGGAAACTCCAAGGCCAGGGTTAGTGCTCTGTTCTGTCTGACACTCTGTGAAACTCTAATGGTATTAAGGTATTAAGGCCTGCCAAGCGCCAGGCATGGCTCTGTGCCCCCGCCTCAACAATCACAACAGGCTTATGAAATGAGTAATAGTACTGTCGTTCCACTTTTTATAACTATGGGGCCAGAGGCACTGAGAAGCTAACTACCTGCTCCAAAGTCTCACTGCCAGCAAGTACCAGATGTGGAATTTTGTCCTAGGGAATATGGCTAAGGAACCCTCTACCATTACCACACAGCCCCAGCCGGTGCCCTAAGTACAGTGGTGTGGACAGCACCAGCACATTTTCCTGGGTGAAGGGCTTAAGGGGAACAATGAGAACTATACAAAGAGAGGGCAGAACCCCCAGTCATGCCAGGAACACAGGTGCCATCACACCCAACCCATCACAGAGACTGGGAGGTACCGTACCATTGCACTACCAATGGAGATGCTCACCTTGGTAAAAACCAGAAACGTGAGCAGCCCGCCTCAACATGGAGGGGTCCAGTTACCATCGCGGTGTGTACATCTGTCTGTCCGCCCAATGGCTTCTCAGTGATGTTCAGTTTGGAGATAGTTCCTGGACGATAGGAAGATGAACAGCTTAATGATCCTAACAGAAAAAGGCTCATCTTGTCCATGTCCGTCAGCTACCTGCTTTCACGGAATACCATAAATAGGGTGCTTAAATAAGCATGACTTTCTCACTGTCTGAAGCCAGGTAAGTCCATGTTCAAGGCACCAGCAGATGCCTGTCTGGTGAGGCCTCTTCTTGGTGTGTGAAAAGCAAGCTGTCTTCTCATTTCTCACATGGCAGAGAGCAAGGAGACATGAGGCATATTCACTTGTGATTCTTACACGTGCTCAGTACGTAATTTCCTCTCTGAAGCCTGTCTTCCGTTTCCAATGCAAAGGGCTAGGGCTGCCATCTATCAACCTGTGAGGTAAAAACCACTGTATGAGAGGCCATCCAGTAAGCCTTCACCAGCACTAGAAAAACACTGGAGCGAGATAGGCCGTACAGGTGTGGGTCAAACCCAGACCACTTTCCTCATTGCTCAGCAGTCTCCCAGCCATCGTGCAAACAGATCATGGAATGACTTCCTTCTTCTTCTCTATTCCCAAATGGATAGCTCTGTTTTGTTGCCAGTTGTACCCCAATGTCGCATTGCCTGAAGTGAAGTGTTCAGGTGGAGCTGGGGGACTCATCCCATCCCATGATGTCATAGGACAAGATTTCCTTTCATTTCCTCCCTCAAAGGTCTCATAGTCTGATCTACACAGTGTTTCTATGAAGCTGCCCCTGTGGGCTGACAGTGGAGATGGATGGTTTATGGCTACTACAAAGGAGTCATTCCAGAGTAGAGATAACGCTGGATTAAGAGTAACATAAACCTTTCATTTTTTTTTTTTCAAACTGAGAGAAAACTAAAAATACTTTTTTTTCACTTTCTATTTTTAACTCAAGCATAATAGCTAAACTTAAAGAAACCCAAGGATTTATCAAAGGAAGGTTTCTTTCTGTTAAAACAAGGGCCTTTCCTGGCCCCTCCACTCTCAAATCTCATCCTGAGTCCTTGAAAGTCCATAGTCATTTTTCTCTTAGGACAACTGAACTGTGGAGCTGAGTTTAAGTCCATCAAAACCAAGACAGAGTTCCAAGTTGAAGTGTCAAGGACTGACCCTTCTTAAGTCAAACAAGTCATAATTTAAAACAGTTGTTGGTCAGAGAATCCATTTTCTCCCTCTCCCTTCCCCGATCTACAGATAACAGCCTCAACAATGAGAGAATAAAATAATGGGTCAGCCAGCCAAGCAGTGTATTAGAATTCAATATCCAAGATAATAAAATTCAGAATCAAAATTTCAGTGTGAATTGGCAAGAAAAGACATTTTGAAAAGGAGAGAAAAGCAAAAAGATTTCTGCCCCAAGTGACTGCTCCTTCTTTTGGCCACCCATCTGTTTAACCCCAAAATGAGGTTCAGCAAATGGTCTTTTGTCTTTGTCACTTTTCTAGCCCATTCCAGCAGGATAAATCCCACCTGATTTGTCGCTTTTGTGAGAAGTTTTAATCACTAAGTTTTAAACCACCAAGTCCGGCTATTTTCCAGTCAAGGGCGTTAAGGCTCAAACCTTGTTCTAGAGGGTGATGAGAGACTTACTCTTCTTATTCAAACTGCTCTCAGATTTTCCTGGTGGTGTGATGTGGGGACATAGAAAAGCCATTTTCTGACGTTGGTTACTTAGAACCATTCACATGGTGGTGAATCAGCAACAGCTTGTGTGCTGGAAGACTTATTTGGGAATGTTCTGACTGCACGTTCAAACCTAAAAACTTCATTGATGGCAATTCCTACAAAGACACACTAAAAGGGGCGGGGGGAGGATTTTCAGGCTGGAGAGAAACATGTGTTCCAGCAAGATGAAGGTTGTTCTGAGACAGAAAGGAGGCAAAGAAATGAAGAGAATGGGCTTTAGAGCCATCAGTGATCTCAGCCATGAAGATCTGAAGAGGGACAGACCATTAGAGTTGAACAGGGTGTGGGTTTGTTTTTAAATATGGGGAATATAGGCTTATAAACAATGATGCTGGCACCCTCATTAACTGGGGCATCAGTCAGGCGTGTCCAACCTTTTGACATTGTGACACATTATCATTTCTCTCTTTCTACAAAGTTCATGCTAACCACGATCAAGTTAGGGCCAAGGTTGATGATGCATACCTTTAATCTTATGTGGCAGACACAGCTGGATCTCTGTGAGTTTGAGGTCAGCCTGGTCTACATAGTGAGTTCCAGGACAGCCAAGCTATATAATAAGCCTCTTCATTAAATAAATAAAATAAAAATGAAATAAAAGGAAGAAGAGAAGGAGGAGACACAAAAAGAAAAGAGGAAAAAAATTCAAGTTTCTAAAAATTTACCAATAAATAAATAAATTAATTAATTAAAAGAACTTATGTTTTCAGTAGGGCTAGGTAGGGCCATGAGCTGTGAATTGAACATGCCTGGTAGATGGTCCTGAGTGCTTGTGTTCATATCTATACAAGAATGTTTAGAGTGGAGCCTGGGTGTGGCCGGTGTGGAAATGCATCTCAAGTGGTCCTGAAACATGTTCTCCACTAAGTAAGAAAGATTTACTGCACGACTATTTTCCATTTTATCTTTATAGGACAACAACTTTTAAGTAGCAATAATTTCAAGAAACTATGTTCTGAATTTGTTAAAATTGGAAAGCATGACAAAGCATGGGGAAGACAATTAGAACTAACTCTAGCCATTAACTAGAGAGATTGCTTAGTTAAGGGGAGTTCAAGTCTATTCTCCTGGGTAGACCTCAAAAGATCCATGGCCAGGAACTCTGAAGATGTATAAAAAATTCTTTCTCTGCTTTTCTTTTTTCTGACTCTCACATGTGATTTTTATAATATTAGTATTATATCATATATTTGGCTTTGACTTTCATTAATTTAAAAAATTAGCAGAGGGAGTGGTGCATCTGATTATGACATTCTCATAAATGTATGTTATAATATTTCATTCTTGTCCATTCCTCTCTCACTGCAGTCACTCTCCACCTACTCCTCTCTTGCTGGTCACCTTTGTCTCACACATAGTCCCCCCCTTCTGCTTGCAAGTAATACTCTCTCTGTCCTCCATTCCCCTTTCATAAGGTCTCCACTTCCCTGTTCAAGATTGCCTTTCTACTCTCCCTTTTTCTTTACACACACACACATACTCTCTCTCTTTCTCTTTGTCTTTCTCTCTCTCTCTTTCTCCCCCTCCCCCCCTCTCTCTCACACACACACCCTGAACACTAACATAAATTCTAACATAAATTCTGCATAGGAATGAAAACGTAGGCATTGGTCTTTCTGACAATGACTTATTTTGCTTAAAATAATGATCTCCAGTTGGATCCTTTCCTTACAAATGCCACTATTTCCTCTTCCTTCAGGCCAAATAAAGTTGGATCATGCATATGCACCATATTTTCTTTATCAGCTCACCTGCTGATGGACACCTAGCTTTCTTCTGTTTCTTGGCTATTGTGGGTAGTGGAACACTAAATATGAATGCACAAGTATCTCTGTGTTGTGGTGTGTTGAATTAGAGTCCTCTGGGTTTAGTTGAGTCTTATGCTAGTTCTGTTTTCATGTTGTTTAAGGCTTTCCACACTCACTTCCATGGTGGCCATGACTGCTTACATTCCCATCTGCAATGGGTCAGGCTCCATCTTTCTCCTTATCCTCAACAGCATTGTTGTCCCTTGTTTTCTTGATGTTAGTGATTCTAAGTGATAGCACATGCTGGAGAGGTTGTGGAGAAAAGGGAACCCTCCTCCATTGCTGGTGGGAATGTAAACTGGTTCAACCACTTTGGAAGTCAATCTGGCGCTTTCTCAGACAACTAGGAGTAGTGCTACCTCAAGACCCAGCTATACCACTCCTAGGTATATACCCAAAATTTGCTCAAGTACACAACAAGGACATTTGTTCAACCATGTTCGTAGCAGCTTTATTTGTAATAGCCAGAACTTGGAAACAACCCAGATGTCCATCAACGGAGGAATGGATACAGAAATTGTGGTATTTTTACACAATGGAATACTACTCAGCAATCAAAAAGGAGGAAATCATGAAATTTGCAGGCAAGTGGTGGGATCTAGAAAAGATCATTTTGAGTGAAGTATCCCAGAAGGAGAAAGACAAACTTGGTATATACTCGCTTATATAGACCTACAAGATATGATAAACATAATGAAATCTACACACCTAAAGAAGATAATCAAGAAAGTGGACACAGGCGAAGGTGATTAATCCTCATTTAGAAAGACAAATGGGATGTGCATTGAACGTATGACAGGAGTCTACCACAAAAGGCATCTGAAAGACTGTACCTAGCAGTGTTTCAAAGCAGACACTAAGACTCATAACCAAACCCTCGGCAGAGTGCAGGGAATCATATGAAAGAAGGGAAGTTAGTATGATATGGAAAGGATAGGAGCTCTACAAGGACCAAATATATCTGGGCACAGGGTCTTTTCTGAGACTGACACTCAACCAAGGACCATCTATGGATATAACCTAGAACTTCTGCTCGGATGTGGCCCGTGGTAGCTCAGTAACCAAGTAGTTTTCCAAAGTAAGGGGAACACGGACTATTTCTAACAGGATCTCAAGGGCAGGCTGTTTGACCCCCCCCCCCCAGGGGAGGAGCAGCCTGTTAGGCCACAGAGGAGGACTTTGCAGCCAGCCCTGAAGATACCTGATAAAACAGGGTCAGATGAAAGGGGAGGAGGTCCTCCCCTATCAGTGGATTTAGAAAGGGGCAGGGAGGAGACCAGGGAGGGAGTGTGGGGTTGGGGAGGGAATGAGGGAGCGGGATACAGCTGGGACACAGAGTTAACAAAATGTAACTAAAAAGAAAAAAATAATAATAAAAAAAAGAAAAAAAAAAAGAAGAATGAGATAAAATCTCAAGGTAGTTTTTATTTGCATTTTTCGGATGGCTTAGGATTTTGAGTGCCTTTTAAACTACTCTTTAGCCATTTTCATTTATTGGGAACTGTCTGCTCAGTTCATTGGCCAAATCATGGATTAGATTTTCTGGGTCTTTTGGTGTTTGATTTTTGGAGTTTGTTAGAAAGACAAGGTAAGTTTATGACTACTCTACCTTTGGCAAAGATTTTTCCTTGCCCTGCGTGTTATCACTTCAGAGTTTTGTTTTATTTTTTGTCATGAAGAAGCCTTTCTCTTGTAATTCTATTTCTCAGTTCTTGGAATGTCTTTCTTGTATTATTCTTGGGATGGCTTTCTCTGTTATTCAAGTCCCTTTTGGAAAGTCCTTGACAATCTTTTTTGTATCTTGCAGTCTTTCCCCCTTGTGTTTCTTAAGAAGTTTCAAACATTTCTCTTTTACATTAATGTCTTTTATCCACTTTGAATTCATTTTCATACATAACCATGAAATATAAAGAAATATATCTAATGTAATTCTTCTACATGTAGATACTCAGCTTTTACAGCACCTTTTGTTGAAGCACCTTTTGTTTACAGCACCTTTTGTCTTTTTATTATATGTATGTTTTGATAAATACTAGGTGCCTATAGCTATAAGGATTGAGTTCTACAGCCTCTATTCTTGTGACAATATTATAGTTTTTATTATTGTGGCTCTGCAGAATAATTTGAAACTAATTACTATGAAACCTCTAGCATTACTTTTCCAAGTCAGTATTAGTTTGGCTAATCAGGGCCATTTTTTGCTTCACATGAACTTCTGTGAAAAGAGGAATTACTAAAACCCACTCACGTATCAAATGTATCTAATGTATCAAAAATGGTTCTAAAATAGAAAATGGAAAAACTAACATAGACTGTGTTACGAACTCAACTGTTTAGAGTGGATATAGACATAGTAAATGGATGAGATAATTAAAAGGCAGACAAGGGGGAATTGCAGAAGAAGCAAGGATAAGTAAATGAAAGGAAAGAGATGAGTGGGGAAGAATGCTGTGGGCATAAAGAAAAAAGAGCAAGAGATGAGAAAACAAGAGTTTCTCTATGCAGTGGTTTGAAAGGCCCCATAGACTCAAATATTTAAATGCTTGGTTCCCCAGTTAGTGGAATGGTTTGGAAAAGATTAGGAGGTGTGGCCTTGAAGGAGATGGTGTTGCTAGGGTGGACTTAGAGGTTTCAAAAGCCCAAATCTCCGTGTGTGTGTGTGTGTGTGTGTGTGTGTGTGTGTGTGTGTGTGTGTGTGTGTGCGTGCAACTTAGGGATTATTTGTGAGCTCTCAGCGACTGCTCCAGCACTTGCCTCCTTGCTGCCATGCCCCTGTCACGGTGATAACGACTAACCCTCTGAAACTGTAGGCAAGCGCCCAATTAAATGCTTCTTTTTATAAGTTGCCTTGGCCATGGTGTCTCCTCACAGCAATAGAACAGTGATTAAGACACCCAATTATCAGAAAATTTGAAAACAAAATTAGATAAATGTAAGAAATGAAATGAAGTAAAATAAAAGCAGTAGTAAAAAAAAAAAAAAACAGCTAACACTACTGAGAACATAGTAGAAATGGAGAACATATGGTTAAAGAGAAAAAAAATAACAAAAGAAAAGTGTTACCCAATAATAAAAAAGTTACAAAAACAAAACTAGGTAAATCTATAAAAATGAAAAGATGAGAAATAAGGTGAAATGTCAGAGCAAGCTTCTTTCTGGGCATTTGAAACTTAGAGATGTCTATTGCTCCCCACGGGGACAGGGGTAGGTCAGTCAGCGTGTGGACTCACATCTTCTGTGGTTCATGCTGGTGATCCGCCAGCATTGTGATGTCTGCCAGAGCTGTCTTCACTTCAGCAACTTTCTTGTGTACCAGGAGCCTCTGCTGACTAGACTTTGCTTTGTTGTCTGGGAGCTGGGCAGGCTTCCTCCTGATGCTCTCCTTATTCTATTCTCTGGAGTGGTTAATATTTTGGCTGTGGATGGCTCCCAAATGTGTTGGGAGTATGGGAAGCCACCAGAGCCCGGAGATATGTATGGGCCAAATAGTCTGCCACTATACTTTTAGGATTGTTTTGGGGCTAATCACCACATTGGAGGTATGTACTTCAGAGTTCCTATACTCGATAGCATCCCGCGGCAGAGAGATGCCCCCAGAGGTTGTTCAAACTGCTGACCTCATACTCAGGGTATTCTCCATCGAGGAGACTGGCTCCCTGCAACCCAATGCAGGCTTAGGCTCTTCACTGCCTGAGCTGAGCCTCCTCCAGCCTCCAGATGTCACTCACCACTCCAAGTCACACACAGTGACAAACTTTGATCCTTCTCCACTGCTGACACATCACAGAAGGGTCTATTGGCTCAACAAAACCCACCCTTGGATCTGAGGTCTGGGTGAGTCTGCTGGTTTCTTTGTGCAGTGGCTGCAAGGCTCACTCTTTGGATGGGTTGTCCTCTCTCTGCCCTAGTCCTAGAGCAATGTAAACAGAGCTGTGTTCCACTTGGCTTTTCTTTCTTTCTTTCTTTCTTTCTTTCTTTCTTTCTTTCTTTCTTTCTTTCTTTCTTTCTTTCTTCCTTCCTTCCTTCCTTCCTTCCTTCCTTCCTTCTTCCTTTCTTTCTTTCTTCCTTTCTTTCTTTCTTAATTGCCTACTTCTCAGCACCTTTCTGCAAGTCCAAAGCTGCCTCTGTGAATTTCCCCAACCTTCTTGCTCACTCTCTATATTGAGTAGTCTATTCTTTCTTATCCTGGCTCTTCTCCTTAGTCAGGTTACACACTTGAAGCTTCATATCTGCCATCTTACCTAGACATCTCCATTATATTTGCTCTGAAGCGGATTTTTCCAACCAAAGTGAACACACCTTACACTATGTCCCTAAGCATTGTTTGAGAATATCTATTTTAAGAAGAAAAATTATATTCTACCATCTGTCCTCCCATTGTGACATGGTAACATCATTGCAGGAAATACTCCTGTACATAATCTCTGAAATTCTATAGATAGATAGATAAATAGATAGATAGATCTACCTTTCTGTATAAATACATTGCATTATTAATTTTTCCATTTCTATCATAAAACACCATGACCAAGGCAACTGACATGATGGCTGGTTTATTTTGGACTCATGGCTACAGATGGATAAGAGGCCACCATGAGAGATGGGCAAGTGTGGAGGCAGGCATGGAAACTGGAGGTGGAAGCTGAAAGCCAAGCTCTCATTTTAAACCACGAACAGGAAGCAGAAAGAGCAAACTTGGGGTGGTATAACTCTTTTGAAACCTCAACGCCCACCCTACAGTGATAGACTTCCTCCAATAAAGCCACCTCCATTAAACCTGCCCAAACAGTGCTACCAGCTGGGGAACGAGCATTCAAATGCTCAAGAATATGCAGGTCATCTCGTTCAAACCACCACACACACACACACAATTTGAAATGTGGAATATCTGGGTCCAATAGTACGTCCTTTGATTTATTTTAGGTGTGTGGATGTTTTGCTTGCAGTTGTGTATGTGCCCTATATGCATATCTGGAGCTCTTGGAGGGCAGCAGAGGACATTAGATCCTCTAGAACTTGAAGTTACAGACAGTTGTGAGTTCTGATGTGGGTGCTGCGAATCAAACCTTCAGTCCTGTCGAAGAATATCCAATGCTCATAACCACTGAGCCACCTCTCTAGCCCCTCATATGTCCTTTTAAAGATTCTTGCATCTTATTTACAAATTTCTTTTGGGAAAGGACTTACCAATGTGTGTCACTACTAAAGTGTATTAATGTGTGAGCAGCTATAGTCATTACATCCTTTTAAAATGTATTGGGCAGCTCTGATTTATTCACTAACCATAGGTCCCTCCGTTAGTGAAGTTCTTTCAATGACTGTCTGATAAAAGACCCAAGTGTCCTTTAATAAGTTAACCCAGAAAAAGAAAGACAGAACACTTGTGTGGGCCACCATCCTGGTCTACTTCCAGGCTTCAGCACAGCAGCTCTGCCTCCGGAAAATCTGCCGATCACCCAGTCTTTCTTCCTCCAGTGTCCAAATTCCAAGTGCTTTTAGCACAGCCCTAACATGGTGTAAGCCCTGCTGAGAGGCCAAGCTCCTTTCTTTCGGTACCAGCGCCTTGGCAGTCTTCCTGGCACTGGCATAGAACCTGGGCCAGGCTTCAGCAACTAAGTATTCCTAAGTGTTTGTCTCCTAGAAACAGGGCAAGCCCGGGGATAGCTGAGAAATCACTGAGGCAGAAGAGCATCCAGTAGCTATCTGGTTAGTCCTGTGCTTCAGCCTAGCCCCAGGCCTAGCCCCAGGCCTAGCCCCAGGCCTAGCCTCAGGCCTAGCCCAGGGCAGGGCACCAGCTCTATGCACTTACTGCTATCCTCCCTGGCCCACAGCTACCCTGAAGGTCAGCCTCCCAGAGATGTTCCCATTTCCACCCCTCACACTGTGAATACAAAACCTTCATGGCTAAATAAGTTTGCCGGCATGATTCAGAGAAGGATTATGACATGAAGAGATAATCCTGAGATTTTTACACAGGCTCAATGAAACATCAAGAAATTTCAGACCAGGAAGAGAGGACAGAAAAAGACAGGTAAAGCCCTGGACCAGTGGAAACATATTGAAGTGATATAGCCATGAATCAAGGAATCCTCGTGGTCTCTGGATACTGAAAGAGTCAAAAGGCACAAGTACTTGCTCCTGCAAGGCTCCTTTTGAACTTCTGACCTCCACAACTGTAAGAGGAAATTCGTGGTGTTTTAAGCCGTTAATTTGCAGCAGCATATGCCTTTCTGACAGTCTTTCAGCACAGATCTCTGCAGATGCTGTGTTATCCACTGAGTGTCACCCATCCCAGCCCCCATCTCTGGGCCCCATTACCATCCCTCCTTAAAAAATGAAGAAATTCTCACTCTCAGTTGAGAGCCTCTGCTTTCTCTCCCTTCACTGTGAACTCAATAAGAAAAAAGGATGCATGTGGCTCAGCTTTGCTTTGGGTCTCAGCACCAAGTACCATGTATAAATTAAACAGTCCTTGTATGAACAAATTGAAATTTATTTTTACACAAACATGCTATGCCACATATCACCTTGAGAAGCTTATAACCAAACAAACAAACAAACAAAAAAACTTCAACAACTGATTCTGGAAACTCCCTTCTCCTTGTGCCGGAAGTTGTAAATGGCTTGTGGGAAAGAAACTGTGAACAGATAGAGAAACACTCCTATTAGGCTCCCTTTCTTTAGACAATGAAAATAAAGCTTTAAAAAAAAAAGTCTACTTATCTAAAAGGAAAATCCTGCTCTGATTTATGGTAAGGATTTTTAAAAGCTGACTAGATACACACTACGGTAGTTGAATTTCTTGTATGGAACTAAAAGCAGTCGGTGTGTGTGAAAACCTACAGGGAAATCCGTGTTCATCTTGGGAACAGTGGGTGTGGCTGCGTTTCTCATACATCAGTGTTTCTGTAGACACTCCAGTGGCTGCTTGCAAAATTTTGATGGTCTGCTAGAACTAGCTTGATTCAGCTGATGTGAAACATGCATTTGAAACACTCGAGCTTACAGTCCCCAGCGCAACACGGACACTTCAATGATTTCACCCCCTTCCCACCAACCACATTCCAGGTCTAAATTGTTTTAAGCACTTGGACTTGATCCCGTAACAGTTCTAACCTACACGTATGCACAGGGATATTCTTTGCAGTTCTCTGGAGCTGGCTGGCTTGGAAGCAACCCAACTGTCAATCAACAGTAGAATGGTTGAATAAATTATGGTCCATCTATAATCCAGAGGGCCATGCATTCCTTCAAAAGAATGAGGTTGTTTTATACGTACTTCTTGCTTCACAATAATACTTCATTGCTCAAAACCCTCCGGGGCTTCCAATTGCGTTTATATAGTCTCCAAACTCCTTCCCCAAATCTAAAATGCCTTGTGCATCCTCTTCTGAGCCCAGAGCCACTCTCCGCTCCTCCATTTGGATTCAGCATCCTGGCTTTCTACTTTACCAACTCTCCAGCAGCTGTCCAAGTCCATCTCTGCCACAGGTCCTTTGTACTCGCTGTTCTCTCTGCTAGAATATTCTCCTTAGGCCAGTGTTTCTCAGCCTTACTTACACCTGTAGCCAAGACTGCATCCCAAAGCAGTCAGTTCAGTCTCTGAAGGAGTCTCCAGGATCAATTGTTGGGATTGGTTTGGTTGGCTGTAAGCTTCTCAAGATGATGTATGGTGTAGGTTAAAAAGCAGGCTGGCTGCGGGTGGGGGCACCTTCCAGCACTACAGGCACCTATAGTCCAAACATCCTCTCACAAGGGACAGTGTACAGTGTACACTGCTTTCAAAACTACAGATTTCATTTATCAGGCTGAGCTTGAAAACCAAAGCAAAAGCAGAAGGTGAGTAGAAGCTAGAGTAAAACATAAAGATGCAAGGTGACCTGAGCAGCACATTGTGAAAACCCCCAAATGTAAATAAAAACAACAGGTCAAGAACTAGTTTTCCAAAGAAGACCAAAATAATAATAATAATAATAGCCAACAGGTATATGAAAAGGGGCTTAACATTCCTGGTGTTTACAAGCAATGCAAACAGTATGACAAAGAGACACAATCATATAAGGTGGCTAATGTAAAACAGACAAGAAATGACAAGGGTAAAACTACATGAGTAGAACTACCATTTGAGCTAGCAATTTGATGTCTGGGTATGTGCCCAAAGGAAGCTGAATCACTGCTTCTTAAAGATGCCTGTGTCCTTGAGCTCTGTGTAGCATCGTTCTCAGAGTAGGCAGGACATATAATTGATGTTCGAGTACAGAAGCATGGGTGATGAAAGCGTGGTGTGCAGATACAATGGAGTATCATTTAGTAGACAAGAGAACAAGACATTGCCACTTACAAGAGAGGCAAACTTGGAAGACATTATGCTTAGTGAAATAATCCAGGCACAGAAAAAAAAAAAAACCTTCCAAATCTTATTTATACACGGAATCTTAAGACATCAAATACATAGAAACAGAGAGTAGATGATAGGGACCAGGGTAGGAGGGAAGAAAAGGGAGAGGAGCCTATCAAACAGCCCAGACCTGCAGTTTTGTAGGCTGAATCAGCCTGGAGGTCTGATGTATAGAAAGACCCGGTTAGTGTGGGGCTAACAAACAGGGACTATAATCAACCTGACAGGCTGTAAAACCTAGATTGTGTTAATTGAGGATGAAAGACCCACTCTAAGGACCTCTAAGTGGGGATCCTAGACTGAATAAAAATAGAAAGTGAAGGCAAGTGGTAAAAGATTTGGTCATACAGACCATCTGTGAAGAATGGAACCTTTAGTGGAAGGAAGGAAGGAAGGCGGTGTGCCTGCACCGCCCTCCCATACATACCCTGTACATACATACACATTAATAATAACTAGATGCAATGCAACTAGCTGCCCCAAGTTCCCGTCATCATGCCTCCTCTCCCATGTTGGCCTGTACTCTCAAACTGGGAGCCAAAATATATCGTGGCATCCTTAGGCTGCTCTTGTCAAGTATTTCATCACAGGAATGAGAAAGGTGACTAACACTTATGTATACCAAAATATCTGCTAAGAGACGTCTCAAGTGTTCTTAATAATTGCACAAAAATGTAACAGTATGTGGCGTGGGCATTTTAATTTCTGCGAGAGGACAGCATAGCCATATCACATCAGTCAGAATTTAGACCCATTTGCTTGCTCTCTAACTGGGATCTTGTGCTGCTTTCTTCACATCCCTGAGAAAGACTATCATAGCCCTCAGATGTTTTTAAAGAAAAAAGGTGAGCATGAAAGGCACACAGTGTGTGTGAGTTAAGTAACATTCAGTTTTGTTAAGCAACAAGTGACTGAGGCAATGAATGTCTTTAAAAAGAAGAAAACTCAAAGACAACAGAAACAGCATGGGAACTGGGGATCAAAAACAGCTTCTCTGGATAAGTAGCATGTAGTTTTAATCACGAAGGTTGACCGGATCAACAGAGAGCAACATGTCAGGAGGGAAACAGGAGGAAGGGTGGTCAGGCAGAATTCTGTGGCATGTTCAGGATGAGAGAGTTATCCAGGAGGAAAGAGCTTGTCTAGAGAGACAGCACAGCTGTATGTCAAGATGGCCCAACCTTCTGTTTTCCATCATGTGGCAGACATATCTTTAGTGGAAGCGCTACCTCGTTAGATGGTACAGTCTATGATTAGAAGCAGATCTATTATGGGCAGAGGCAGAGGTGAGGGTGGTTGGACGCAGAATTTGAATGGCCGTTTCCTTCAGGGGGAGCTTGTGTGGTCTCCCAGGGGTTGATTCTGGGGCATGAGTTCAGCAGCCTCAGAGTAGCAAGCTTTCGGGGTCTCTCCAGGGACATATTTCAAACCAGTTCCAAGTGGCAGCATTGGCTGCTCCCATGGGGCAATGTAGCTGCCCTTGGGGAGAGTTCAGGTCCTGACAGGAAAGAAAGCACACACAGTCAGGCTACTGAGGACGGTACAAAGACTGAAGGGGATTAAGACCAGGGAGAAGGCTGGAGTCGAGGAAGAGCATCTGTGGCAGAATTTCAAGGGGAGGCTGTGGTGTAGCAAGTAATAAGGAATAAGCAAGTAATAAGTCACTTTTCTTGTTGGAGTGACAAAAAAAAATGCAACTTAAGAAAGAGCTTAAGGGTTCCGCCCATCCTAGCAGAGGGGACAGGCAGTAGGAGTGTAAGGTGCTTCTGACATTGCATCTGCAGTTGGGAAGCAGAGAGGGGTGAAAGCTGGTGCTCAGCTCACTTCCTCCTTTCTTGTCTTTCTGTTCATCCATACCTGCAGTCCATTGGATGCTGCTGCGCACACTCAGGATGAATCCTTTCTTCTTCACATACTTACGCCTCTCCGGAAGCAACCTCACAGCCATGCCTAGAGGTTTCTCTTAAATGGTCGTCAAGTAAACATGATGATTGATAGCTTGTTATTGATTATTGATACCTTCAAATGAGAAACTTCCTTTGGACAATTCCCACTCTGAACAGTTGAAAAGACAAAATAACCATTCATTGCAAGGAGGCAGAGATGGAGGATCACAGAGCAGCTGACAGGAGCAGTTGCTTTCTAGAAAGGAATGTAATTGTTGCCAAGCAGGAAGTGGGCTCTCTTTTGTCTGCCTTCCATACAGATGATTTCACTGTGGAACAAGTCCAAGTCAGAAGCCAGAGAAGAAGGTCTATCTGAATGCAGCCTACTGGAGGGTAGAGCAAGGCGGAGAAGGGCAGACTGGCTCCGGAGCACTCAGCACAGTGGAGCAATCTTCCAAAATAAGCTCCCAGAGAGCCAGATGTGGTGGCGCACACCTGTAATCCTAGTACTCAGGCAGGCAGAGACAGGTGGATCTCCGTGAGTTCGAGGCCAGCCTGGTCTACAGAGTGAGTCAGGACAGCCAAGGCTGTTACACAGAAAAAGGAGAAGGAGAATGAGGAGGAGGAGGAGAAGAAGAAGGAAGAGAAGGAGGAGGAGGAGAAGAGAAGGAGGAGGAGAAGAAGGAGGAGGAGCAGCTCCCAGAGCAACTCATCAGCAACCTGCGTCCTCCCAACAGAATTACTGTGTGTCTTCTCCTATGCCTTCATCTCTAATCCTGATCCTGCAACCAAACCATTTGCTAGATGTTACCAAACAAACAAACAAACAAACAGAAAATACCTATGACCTCTCAAAAAATATGCTTTGTCCACTCAGGTCAGGTAAATAGGTGCATACTTTTAAACCCACCACTCAGAAAGCAGAAGCAGGCAGACCTCTACGAACTCAAAATTAGCCCGGTCTGCATTGTGAGTTCCAGCCAAGGCTACATAGTGAGACTTGACCTCAAACATAAAACAAAACATACACTCCGTCCACAACATATATCTAAAGTACAGAGACTTAAAGAATTGATGGATTTGCTTCTTATGGCTGAAAGTGCTGGATGAAAAGCTCCTTTTATATTTATGAAATCTTGGAGGAGATAAAGGTCTCCTTTAAACCCAACCTTAAAGCAAACCCACAGAAAACATTGATAGCTTGTGGAATATTCAAACGAGAAACTTCCATTTGACAAAACCCACCATGAACAGCTGAAAAGGCATAAAACAACCAAAACAAAATTCAAACAACAAAGCAATATCTTGACAGCAAATTTAAGAAAAAAGATTCCTGTCTAAGCATATAAGTGACATCATACACATATATAAGAACTGACCAAAATCTGGAGGGAGGGCAAGAAGAAAAATATCAAACAAATAAGGGAAAAGCCATGAAAATAGAAATTGACACAGAGAGGCAAAGTAGGAAAAAACAAAACAAAACAAAAAAAACCCAACCTGTTTATTCAAAGAAATCCAGGTCTGAATAGAAAACTTTTCCCCAACTGAGATCTCAAAGGTGCTTTCAAGAAAAACAGCTTGGTGAGCTAAACTCAGTGGCACATGCCTGCAATCCCAGCACTCAGGGAGGCAGACACAGGCAGATATATGCCAGTTCAAGGACAGCCTGATCTACAGAACAAATCCAGGACATCCAAGGCTACACAGAGAAACCCTGTCTCAAAAATAAACAACAAAAAAATAAACAAACAAAAACAAGAAATGGCTTGGTGAAAGCAAGTTTGAAAGCCTTTCCTGAATTGTTTGGAGGAAAATAAGTTAGTATCAAATTTCTAAAAAAAGTCAACTGGCAGTTAAATACTGTGAAACATTAAATATTTGTTCCTCTACCCCAACATCCTCATGTTATCAAAGCTATCAACATAACTCTCTTTACAAAGAATGAAGTCCAAGCAGCTCCCTGTGGTAAGTAACTTCCGACTTCCATCTCCCACATCTGCCCTTGCCTCCTTCTTGGCTTGAGTCTTCTGGAAATAGCTGTTACCAGGTTTTTCCTGACTTGGATCCACTGGATCGCTTTCCCCTCTCCATGTTTCCATTGCACCTAGTGCACAGTTATTGTAAATATTGTAAATAGTATGTTCATATTAATTTAGATATCTAATTGTTCACTTGTCTCCATCATGTTAGCTTCTATTCTCATAGTCCCTACATTGGTGCTTTTCAAAGTGGGGCAATTCTTCTCCTCTAGGAACATTTGGCAATATACAGAAACATTTATTTTTAGGATTATTTTTATCTTCTATGTATGAGTGTTTTGGCTCACATGTATGTATGTATGTGTGTGTGCCATGTATGTGCTTGGTGTCCATGGAGGTCAGAGGAGTTACAGGTGGTGATGAGCCAAAATGTGGAGACTGAACCCCAGTTCTCTGGAAGAGCCTAGTGCTCTTAATGAGCCATCTCTCCAACTCCTAGAAACAAAACAACAGTAACAAGTAGGAGGTGAAAGATGGCAACAGTAGTTAGTGTAGAGAAGGCAAAATTGTTGCTAAACAATCAATAGTTGTAGCTAGTTTTCCACTAATTATTCAGCCCAAATGTTAATAATTAAAAAAACATATGTTATATTTAGTTCTCCCCTTGTCAGGGACACAAATGCATAACCCTCTCCCTCCAATCTCCACAAAATTATATACCGAAATGGTAAAAAAAACATGCAGGTTTCATTGGTTTCGGGTAATTTAGTTTCCCTGTGTATCCCAGGCTGGCCTTGAACTGGAGAGCGTCCTGTCTCAACTTCCCCAATACCACAGCGTGATTTAAAGTGAACGTTTCCTGTCCCTGTATCTGTTTGTGCATGTTCTTGAGCGTGCAGGTGCATGTGCGTTAAAATGAACCTTTGAAGAGTCCAATTTTCTCCTCCAGATCATGAGCAAAACAACATCTACGACAGGCGGATGCAAGGAAGATAACGTGAGATGCTATGCACCCAGTGTCTGGGGCAAGGCTAGGGTTTCATCAGTATTACTGTATCTTCACAGGAAAGTACAAGACTAAGCCATAGACCGCAGAAGGTGCTGAAAGGAGTCGAAGGACCCTGTCGTCAGGTCCCTTCACTTGATAGCTGAAGAACTGCGACTATGATGGGACTAGGAAGGTCAGCCCTGCCGCCTTCTTGACCTGATATCTGAGTTCCTAGCTTTAGTGGTGAAGCAAAATTTCACTGCGTGAATAGGAAAGGAATGCAAGCTGACTCTTCAAAAAGAAATGACTGCCCCTTTTGGTTTGGGTTATAAGTACAATTGGTAGGTATGTCAAAATAAAAAAAAAAAAAAATAGAATACTAACAGAGCATTAATTCAATTGAGTAATGTTACCAGAAGTTTCACAGGGTTTATTTTAAAATTACATTTCTGGCATTTATGCACAAACGGCAATTGTATTAAATACAAAGTTAAACAAATAATACATTCTTTCTACTGTAGGTGATCTAGTCAGAATTCAGAATTATTTAAATAGTTTGTCATAAAACACTTAAATATCCACAGAGTTTCTGGCGTATGTGCTAAAATGTAACTTCCTAGGAATGATTCAGCACTTTTTGCTCAATTACCAACACAGACAGGCAAATATCTTAGCCAGATTTAACTTAGCAGCAGCATCAGATTTAAGGCCTTAGATTCTAACATGCTGTGGCTTTTTAAAGACCAGTATTTCTATGTTTGTTTGTGTGTGTGTGTGTGTGTGTGTGTGTGTACCTGGAGGTCAGAAGAAAACTTGTGAGTTCAGTTCTTCCACCATGTGAGTTCTTGAGATTAAATTCAAGTTGTCAATCTTGGTGGCAAGTCCCTTTACCTACTAAGCCATCTTGCTGGCCCCATGCTATGTTTTGTTTTGTTTTGTTTTTAGTACCAACACCCATATAACCAAAATTTAAACAAATTATGGCAAATAAATGAAAACATTTATATTTTAACAATGTTTTAACATGTATGGACTTTATTAGGTGTTCCATGTATAGTCATCTGGTATGTTTAAAGAGTGAGCAATCATATAAAAGGAAATATGGTCATAAGTGATTGAAGTAATAAAATCCCCAAACTAAATAACATCTCATAATTCACGGCACAGCAGATATTAGATTTCATTACATCAGTATATAGCTTAGCAGTAAATTCTCCTGATGGCCATAACCCTGCAAGGTGTTGTCATCCTGAAAAATGAAGGAGAGGGAGTTGGTGAGGGTACAAAATGGGTAAATCTTCCCCAGGGCAGTGCGCCCTCGAGTTGCAAAGTTGTAGCGCAGTGCCGCCTAGTGGCAGAATTTGAGTCAGCCAGGAGCCTAACTTGACCATCATCTGAGAGGCTCCTGGCAGCAGTGGGTACAGACGCTGGGATTTGCAGCCAAGCATGGGGCGGAGCTCTGGGGGTCCCGTGGAAGTGTTGGGGGAAAGATGGAAGGACCTGGAGGGGACAGGAACCTCACAAGAACACCAACAAAGACAACTGACCCAGACTCATGGGGACTTTCAGAGCCTGAGACATCAAGTATGGAATAAGCATGGTCTGGACCTAGGACCCCTGCACACAAGGGGCCGATGAGAAGCTTCGTCTCTTCATGGGGCGCATGGAGGGTGGAAGGGCGCTGTGTTTCTAACATAGACTGTATGGCCTGGTTTTGGATCACTTCCCCCTGGATTCTTGCTTCCTAACGGAAAGAGCTGTATGATTGGGGTAGGGCTGCATGAGCCCATCTTGCCGTGCTCACCACGGAGGCTGGGCTCGAAGCAGCATCTCAGGCACAGTGCAAACTGCTCCACTCTTCATTCATCAGGACATCAAGGGTCCGGGTGTGAATTCTATGTTCACTTAACCTTTTGTTGTTGTTGTTTTGTTTTTTTAAGACAAGGTTTCTCTGTGTAGCTTTGACTGTCGTGGACTGGCTTCATAGATCAGGCTGGCCTCGAACTCACAGACATATGTCTGCCTCTGCCTTCCTGAGTGCTGGTATGTTCACTTAACTTTCAATATACTTCTGCTTAAAAAATAAACAAACAAACACTACCTGGTTGTCACTTTGGAAGAATTGTATGACTATAGGATTTTGGATTAGTTTTTATTCTACTTTTGAGTCTGTTAGCAGATTAGAATTAATGCAGAGCAAATACCTTACAGGGAGTCCTTGCATAGGTACATGAAGTCATTACATTCTACACTTTAGATTTTCAGATTTTAGGACTTAAGAGTAACATCAGTATTGTTAGTAAAGATTTTTTTTTTCCTTGAACATATGGTGACATGTTAAGTATTTGTATGTAGTATGGAATAAAGCCAGCATGAGCATTTGAGGTCCATGGACCCAGCCAGCCTTACTCTACTTTCCACACTTTGGCAACAGGAAGGGTGATTGATACAGAAGGGCACCTAAGCCAACTCTGTTTTAGATGGATTTTCAGAGATTAGTTAAAATAATAATAATAGTAATAATAATAATAATAATAATAATAATAATAATAATAATCAGAACATAGACCTCTTCACAGTAACAAATGTCTTTCTTCAAGATTTAGAAAGGGCATATATTTCAAGCCAAGATCAATGTCAGACTTTAAATGAATAAATACATTTTAAATGGTGCAAAGCAAACTAGCAGGATGTGACATGTTTGAAGCAGAACACTGTCAGCGTAAAAAGTAAAATCTGGAAGCAGCTGGGTTCCACCCTCATTAAAGCCACTGTAGATGAGCACTTCCTCCTCTTTCCAACTTAGGTGACAGTAACTTCCTTCAAGGACAGACATTCAAAGGGAATGATGGAACTGGAGTGAGTGACCCTAAGAGAAAGAAGAGAGACCATCGGGCCTTGGTTATCAGGCTTCAATTTGTTTTGATGGCACTTGGAGTTTCCCCAAATAATTCTGTGCTGTAAGGTCTTGCCATGTAATACAGTGAGTACATTTTTACGACACTGTAAAACTTATTCTATCATTACCTTTATCTTGCGGGTGAGCAGTTGGATGCACAGAGGTTGGTCTTCCTAAGGTTAAGGAGGAAGTAAAGGGATTGAGGCTTGTGCAGTCCAACCCAGAATCAGCTCGGAATGACTTGCTTTCAGCTGTTTCAGATTTCCCGGTGACTTGCAGACAGGACAGCTTTTTTGGTTTGTTTTTGTTTTTAGATTTATTTATTGTTTATACAGCATTCTGCCTGCATGTATGCCTGTGCACCAGATCTCACTATAGATGGTTGTGAGCCACCATGTGGTTGCTAGGAATAACTCAGGACATTTGAAAGAATACATGAGAGACAGTGTTCTTAACCTTGGGGCCACCTCTCCAGCCCTGACAGGACAGTTCTTGCTAACAAAAAGGCTGTCCTCTGTCAATGACAGGGTTGCACTGGTCTGCTCACAAGCTCTTTCCATTCCTCTGGCCTCCTAGTGATGTAAATCCTGGTCCTGCTTATTCTTCAATAAACAGAATAACTCACTGAATAACTCAATGAAAACATTGAGCCGACTGTGGTGGTGCTTAATCTCAGCTCCGTGAACCAACCTCGTCCACACGGTGAGCTGCAGGCTAGCCAGAGCAACATAGGAAGGTCCTGTGTCAAAACAAAAACAAAACCCAAAACAGAAAAACCCAAATGCAGCCATAAGTACATTCTAAGGTTTTCAAGAAACTTGTGTGTATTTGCTCATTTAGAACTCAGTATCTAAGTGATGTAGCTGGCAGTTTGGCTTGGGCAGGGAGTATCCCCAAAATGAGAGGTTGCCCATTGTTATCCCACATTTTCAAATCCAGTATCTCCTGTTCCTGGGGAGACGGCTTACTGGCTAAGAGCACTGGCTGCTCTTCCAGAGGACACAGGTTCAATTCCTAGCATCCACAGGGCAGCTGAGCGCTGTTTGTAACTCAGGTTCCACGGGATCCAACACCCTCACACAGACAAACATGCAGACAAAACACCAATGCACACGAAATAAAAATAATTTTTTTTTAAGTTATAAAAACAACTCATCTCTTTAAGTCGTCTCCTTAGTTTTTCTTTAAGAGCTTACATGTTCATATGTTCATGATGTTAAGGAATTACTTTTACAAGCAAAACCATTTTTAGGAAGGCTCTAACTCACTGGAGAATTGACCAGAGTAAGTTTCAAGATGGATTTCCAAATAGAAGAGGGTGTGAGGAAAGTTTTTATGGAAATTAAATAAAGTAGCTTTCTAGTATTTTCCAATCTTTCAAGATATTACATATTTTTAACACTCTACACCCCAGGCTAAGCTCAAACTCTAAGGCCAGCCATCTGTCTCCCAAGTGCTGAGTTTGCCACCACGTCTAAAACACGCTGGGCTCCTGTGGTAAAGACCAACCTAAGTGTCTTTTTTAATCATTTTTGTGTGTAAGAAATGTATATATGTGCCTGTGCATTTTGATCATTTTATGAACTTTTTTTGTTTCTTCTTTTGGTTTTTCAAGGTTTCTCTGTGTAATAGAGCTGTGATGGACTCACTCTGTAGAGCAGGCTGGCCTCGAACTCAGAGATCCACCCGCCTCTGCCTCTTGAGTGCTGGGATTAAAGGCATGTGCCACCAACATTTTGTGATTTTAAATGTAATAGCAACAGTGTTGTCTGCAGGTCACCTTCGAACGCTCTTGAGAGGGCACTCCTCCTCCTACGCTGCCCATTGCGGTTACAGCACTCACTCCCAAAGAACCGGAAAACTCACAGCAGGAGTGACTAATTGGTACTTTTATATTAGCCTATAATCTGAAAACTCTTTGCTGACTAGCACCCAGGGTTTTGGTGGTTTTGAGACAGGCTCTATGTAGCACTGGTTGTCCTAGAATCACTCTGTAGACCAGGTCTGCCTATGTCCTGAGTGCTGTGATTAACTGTATATGCACTATGCCCAACTCAATACCTACTTCTCAAACCAGTATTTGAAAGAAACTGTAATTTGTCTTCTGGCTTTTCCCTCTTGTTTTCCTAGTGCTTTATTTTTCAATTTTCTAACCTACATACTGATTAACACAGGGCACACGTACCTACACATACACAGAAAAGTTATATAAGCCCAGACTGGGATACAGACATCATTCCTTTCTAAATGGCTGGATGCAAAATAAATCTAGGTAGAGAGCAGTGTCTCAAGTCCTGAGAAACCAGGGTAAACTTTTCCTTCTTCTCATCAGTCACTCTGGAAGCTGATGGCCCATCTCTTCAGAGCTGGTTGCTGCTTCCCCCTCTCGCACCTGTAATTTAGGCCTTGCTATGACTTCCCAGTGTCTCAAACCTACAAAGGGAGTCAAAGTTGACCACTCAGTTTGTATGAAATGCCGGCTGTTTACCTAGTCAATGAAGAGATAACCCCCATCCCCCAGCAGTTAAACAGCAACTAGAAATATCTTAGAAAGTCTGGAAAACATGGTTGGAAAAGTGAAGTCAGTAATTATCAGAGTAAGAGTCTGAATTCAAACATCCCGACAACAGTTACAATTGGCATTTATTAAAAGTGAGGCATTGGCAAAGCAAATCATTTTTGTTTTGTGGGTCGGGTTGAATCAATGTCATAAAAATATGCTGAGACCAAGCACATCCAGATCTCAACTACAGACTGCTTTCACCTACCCTTCTCTCTCTTTCGTTTTTCAAGTAAGCTCTTTCTGATAGAATTCAAGGTTGAATTTGTCCTAAAGAATGAAGAAGAAAGTAACACGTCATAAACCACAAATCAAACTCAATATAATGGATTACTTTTTGCTTGTAACTTAACTTCTAGAACTATGTGCTTTTTAAACGTAAAACCTCACAAAAATCAGTGTAGGTCAGGAAGAGCACCGGGGAGAAACTGAGTCTCCAGACTTGCCTGGTGTCGATGAGGCATGAGGACAGAAGTCCAACCCTCCCACGAGCTAGCAGATCACTCAGTGGACTTCATAGAACTAAAACTCTTCAGAAAGCAGGAACCAGAGTTCAGGGAAAACACAGTGGCCCACGAGGCAGAAAACCTGGATTCTAAACCGGGCCTTCCATGCTAGAGACTAGCTTAGTCACCGCAAGTCTTACCACGTTGTTCTTTTAGAGCTGAGTTTTCTGCTAACCTCACTTGGCTGCTGAAATGCTATTCATGGGGCATGACTTGGAGAACACTTGGAGAACACAACCATGTTTCCATTTCTGGTACTGCCCCCTAAGTGACCAACACTGCTAGACACAGCAAACCCGTTCTACCTCCTCATATTTGTCCACTGCTCCTTAGGCATGACCCAATGCCTCTTGAGGTGAAACACTGTTGTTATAAGGTCCTCAGGAGGCCTTCTGATGGTTTCTCTCACATCTTAGCATCGAATGCTCTATCAGCGAACAGCCCTGTGACAGAAACAGAAGAATCAGATTAAAGAGCTATCTCAAAAAACAATGCTTTTGTTTTTGTTTTGAGACAGGGTCTCACTGTGCATCCCTGGCTAGCCTTGAACTCACTATGTAGCCCAGGTTGGCCTTAAATTCAGAAATTCATTCATTTCTCCTCACTAGCCTTTAGACTCACAATTGACTCGAATGACCACCCTCTGGCTTCTGCTCCTAGATGCTAAAATTACAGGTATAACTCACCATACCAGATATGAGCACTTCATGTGTATATGTGTGTGTGTACGTGCACACGACCTCTACATACATGCTTGCGCGACTGTCAGCTTTTCTATGGGCTCCGAAGATCATCAGGTTTGTGTGCTCACTGAGCCACCTCCTCCATGCAGATTTTTCTTTTCTAATGAGCAAAATATCTTTATGACTTATAACCCAAGACTTGACTAAATAAGAACCAAGAGTTCAAATAATTAGGTAAAATAGAAACCAAAAGCATTTCATACTCCAGTTACTTCTTGAGGCCAAAATCCCCATTTCATATGAACCAGTTCAGAAAGTATTTCAAATGCGCATCTTGTCCTTGAAAACATTAGTAGACCACACCTCTTCTGCTAACCCGAGATCAAGATATGAAATGGCAGGACCACTGAGATGGCCAGGCACGTGGCACTTGCTATGTAAGTCTAATGACCTAGGTTTGACCCCTGGCCCCCATGGAGGAAGGACAACTCCAGAAGCCCCCCCCCCCAAACCTCCGCAAGCAGACCCTGGTATAGATGCAAATAATAAAAATTGTTCAAAAGCACTAAAGTTATACTGAGGAGCCCTAACTAAGATTTCCTGATGCTTCTATCCAGCTTCTAGACCACAGAGTGAGGCTTGTGGCAACTAGAAAGCTCTAAGAAAGGTTATGCATCACATAATGATGTGAGAGCAAACATTTAAGACTTCAGCCTCTTCTCAAAGGAATACAAAGTTAACAATAAAATCATTTAATTTTAAGTCTCATACACACAAAAACAAAATAAGGCATCTTTTTGGAACTATACGGATTTTTTAATAAGTACTGCGCTCAGGAAGAGCAAGAAGATAGAAAACACAGACACTCATCCGGTTCCCTGTTTACTGAATCCTGCAGCATTATAATGGCCTTTTCAGAAACCACCCAGCCACTTGCCTGATGCTGCAGCTGTAATCAGCACTCTGTCAGTTGCTGCAATCCACTTATGCTGCACTTATGCTGCAATGCAGCGATAAGCCAGGGAGGACGATTTCTCTGTATGCCATGTAGGTAAATCATTATACCTATGAAAACGATGAGCTCCGAACTAAAAGTGCCTAATATGCCCAAGTATACTTCCTACTACATCAGGTTCTCAAAGTCTAATGCCCTCAGCCCTGACATCACATGCTACCATCAGAGTTGAAATGACAGGAGATAGGATAGGAAGGAGGCTTGGGGCATTTCTATAGTTTGTAGTTGCAGAATTGTGGTTTTTGTTGTTGTTGTTGTTGTTGTTTTTTCTTTTCAAAGTGGGTGGAGCTATGAGAGTTCAGATTAGGCGGCAGCCTTCACCTCTTCTCCAAAACTTTTAGTCTACATAATCTTACTTGACCATCATTCTTTTTTTTTTTTTTAGATTTTTTTTATGTATTTATTTTATGCATACCAGTGCTCTATCTCCATGTGCACCTGCACTCCAGAAGAGGGCAGTAGAGGGTATAAATGGTTGTGAGCCACCATGTGGTTGCTGGGAATTGAACTCAGGACCTCTGGAAGAGCAGACAGCGCTCTTAACCCCTGAGCCATCTCTCCATCCCAGACCGTCATTCTTAAAATATACTTATTTCTGGGAAAAGTTTTATACCATCAGTAAATCATTTAAATATTAATAGAAGCCCATTTCTTCCTCCCAAACAGCTAAGTATTCATCAAAGGAATAGTATTTGAACATAGACAAGAAGAAATACTCCATGTTAAAAACAAATGCACCCCACCTGCCCCTTGACACCTGGGCAGTGTGGGAGAGCTGGTCCTGGCAGCATGAGTGTTCTTGGCAGCAGCCTCAGGCAGGAGAACTGGCCCCACCTTTCACCTTGGCAACGCAGGAAGGCTGGCAGGATGAATAACTCAGCTACCACCCAGGTCCAGAATGGGCCCACCCTAACAGTTACCTCACCTATGAACTGCTAGAGTGAAGGGGGGGGGGGTGCTGCAGATCCAAAGCTGCAGGCTCTCCAGACACAGGGCAACAACAGGACATCTGAAAAGATTCCCAGTGAGGATCCAGTATTGATAGTATAGCAGAAACCTGAGGCTTGAACTAGATCAATGACTCACTGCAATGAACAGCAAGAAAAGCTGTTCGGGCAAAATGGTATACGGTATAACACACTGCAGCTTCCACAGCAAGATATTTTGTTTATCTATTTTCTTTTGGGAGAGGGACTTCGAGTGGGATTGGGATGCTCGATGCAAAATTCACAAAGCTCAAAAGAAGTTAAAAAAAGAAAGACTACCCATGATGGCATGTTATATTCTAATGTAACCATATACCATAATAACTAAATAAAAGTTTGGCTACTTGGATTAATTTTAAAAGACTCTTAATGTAATAGAGCATGCCTGTAATCTCAGCACTCAGGAAGCTGATGCAGTGAGTCTGAATTCCAGGCCTTATCTAAACGAACAAACAAGTATTAATAATACTAGCAGTAAACTTAAAATAGAGGCTGGGAATATAGCTCAGCCTTAAAGTTCATGCCAAGCATGCAAAATACCCTATGCAAAAACAAAAAACAAACAAACAAAAAACACCTCACAAATCTTTGGGGGAACAAGGTTGAGTCGGAGAAAGGTAACCTACAGGAGGCCAAGGACAGTACCTGATGTGTGCAGAACAAGTATGGCACAGGTAAGAAAGAGCAAGCTCAATTATAGAAGAATTTTAACATGTCTGCTCTTTCAAGAGATAATATCCAAAGACCTTTTAGGTCTGTGTGATCCTGCTGGAATACAAACAGGCCTTTAATCCAATAGACAGAGCAAGCAGCTCTGAGTTCAAGGCCAGCCCGGTAGAGAGCAAGTTTCAAGTAAAGAAAAGCTTAGGTCCAGGCATGGTGGTACACTATTTTAATCCCAAACAATGAAGGTAAAGTTAGTTTGACAATGATGTTTAATTGAATGGCAGAAAAAGTGATGAATCAGAGAAAGATTTGATAGAATAGGATATGCCCAACTCTCATGAAGAAAGGAAAGGGTAGCTACTTAAGGGACAATGCAGAGCAAGAGGCAGTTTTACTAGGAGAGTTATACAGAAAAGAGGTTGAACGGGAGAACAAGCTAAACACAGGTGAAGACAGAGCAAGCCAGAAAATGAGAAGGAGCCAGAAGATTAGAAAAGATTGCTGGAGTTAGCGAGGCCAAGCAGAGCAATTCAGAGGCCAAGAGAAAATCCAGATTGAATAAATTAGTCGGGAGAGGAGTTTGACCCAGAGTAGCTGAGTTGAACCAGCCAGCTATGAGCTCAGAAGGAGTAAGAAAGGGTGA
Organism: Psammomys obesus; assembly: GCF_907164565.1. Lineage (NCBI taxonomy): Eukaryota > Metazoa > Chordata > Mammalia > Rodentia > Muridae > Psammomys > Psammomys obesus. Next base: position 39,700,661 of record NW_026587216.1, on the reverse strand, counting down.
ACATACTAAGCACTAAGTCTCAAAAGTTTAAAACATTCTAGGCCTAGCTTATGTTGTATGGAGGCTAGAAGTTTCCAGGACTTGGCCTAGGGTCAGCAAGAGGCAGTGAGCCTCTGAGACGACTGAAATAGGCAAATAAAAGTTCCTTTTACACTCAATCTTTTTAAAATTGGGAATCAGAAGTGTGGTTGCCAGGGAACATTAGGTCCTTTTGTTTTTCTTTTTTTGTTTGTTTATGGGTTTTTTTCCCCATTTCTGGTCTCTCTTTAATTCTCTTTGAATTGGCATCTCTCCCTGGCCTGGAACTTTCAAAACATGCTAGGCTCACTGGCCAGTGCCCAGGGGATCCACCTCCAGCTCTCCAGCACTAGGACTAAAAGCATGGACTACTAGGATTGCAGGCTTCTTTTTCTTTCTTTCATTTTAGGTTTTTTTTTTTTCTTTTTCTTTCTGAGACGAACTCTCTTCTCAGTTAGCTCCCTCTGACTTCCTATTCCTCAGCACAGATTACATGTCTTCCCCCAACCTTAGAAAACTGCCATGAATAAAACTGTTTCGTAGGAAAATTTAAAACAGGACAGGGCTTAACGCTGGAGCTCATCTGGTACAGTGCCTGCCCAGCATACACAAAGGCCTGCGGTCCATCTCCGGCATTACATAAAATGGCAGTGGTGTGGTTCACACCTGCAGTTCCAGCATTCTGAGTGTGGAGGCAAAAGGATCAGACATTCAAGGTCGTCCTTGAATACACAGTGAGTAAAAATATATGTGTGTGCATACACACACACACACATATGTGGGCTACATGAGACCCTGACTCAAAAAAATAGAAATACAAATATGAAAGGGGGGAGGTGGGCTAGAAACTAACATGTAGGAGATAAACTGCAGTTGGAAGTGATTATGATAAGATTAATATTCACTTACCACGTGCAAGGTGCTGGGCACTATTCAGTTCACTCCTTTCGCATTAGCTGGATTAAAGGCCTATACTGCTGAAAAGGAAGCAGGCTACTAAAAGAGAGCCAGTCCGAACTCTGTTAAAATCAGGTCTCTAAGACCAAACATAAACACCGAAGTAGAAGGCCTTATATTTAGTGAGGGTCCTTAAAAATTTGGTCAAGTGGGTGAAATTAATGACTTCACTCTGAGAAAGATACTGCTTTTAAGAGCTATTCCAATTTACCCCGCCAGAGGGCACAGATTCGCTTTTGAAAACAGGGGGTGTGGAACTTGGGAGCGAATTGTTTTGAACACTCAGCTTTTAACCCGTGCTCTAGGGCCTCCAATAAACAAAAATCCCGCCGGCCCTGCAGCTCCAGCTCACGTGCCACGCGCACCAAGGTTAACCGGCAACCTCACTGTAAACCTCTAATTCTGACAGAAGCTCGAGGGGCGGAGGGGGGCTCACGTGCCTACTGCCCCGACCGCGGGCACCAGCGACAAAGAGAAACGCCAGCGGTAGCTAACGCAGGGGACGGCGTCGGCCTCCAAGTGCTCCCTCGGGTCCCTGCGGCAGACATCCGCTCACCCCTGCCCTCACCTCCCCGAGCGGCCCTGGCCCAGGGGAGCGCAGGCCGCACCCGCTGTCCAGCCACGGAGCTGGCCAAGGTCCCCATTCCCACCCCCGGCTGGCCGGGCCTAGCACAGCGAAACCCGCCCCTTGTGCCGGACTGGGCCGCCACGAGCCTGGAGCTCAAAGACTCAGCTAGAGCAGAAGGGGAACAAGCCGCCAGGAAAATAAAAGCGCCCCGGGATGTCCACCAAGGAGGACCCGGCCACCTACCAGCGGCTTCCCCGCCGTTCCGGTTTGAGTGGAGCGCGGCCTTCTGGGTAAGTCCTAGAGGGAGGCCGCCCGCGCAGGCGCAGCTCTGACGGCCCGGGAAGTAACTTTCTGCTAAATCTTTGTTGTCGGAGTGAGGTCTGCACACTGGGCTGGTCATTTTGAGCGCTCTTTTGCAACAAACGTTCTTCGTGACACGACGAGGAAAATAGCAAGAAATTAGGAGACGGGGCAGAGTGTAATTCGGGGTTCTGTTACAGAAAGGAATTTTTATAGTGTTGATGGAGCCAGTGCTCGAAGACCGGTAATGTGGTAAAAGATGTTAAGGCACATAGCTCCTCCTGATGCTCAAATTCCTTTTCTCAAATGGCGCAACATTTTAATACAATCTACATACATTTCCTGCATTTTTAAAATTATTTCTGGATTACTTTTAATACCGAATATAAGGTAAACACTACACAAATAATTGTTATATTGCATTATTTTGGAAATGACAAAGGAAAAATGTACATGCATGCACTCCTCCGCAATCTGTGATGGTTCAAATCAGTAGATGGGGTCTCTTCAGATATAGGAGGGTGGCTGTGTTCTCATTTAATTCTAAATCTAGGGTCCACCTAAAGATTCGTATCAAAACATCTTAGTGGAAAGGTCAGATGCCCTTTAAAGATATTAAGTCTAAGGCAGGAATAGTGGTACATGCCACTATTGATCCTAGAATTCAGTAGGCTGAGGCAGGAGGATCACTGCTAGAGTTGTTGACGTAGTGAATTTGACATCACTCTGGGCTACCCATCAAGACCTCACCTTAAACAAAACAAGAACTATATTAAACCTAAGATATGTTTTAGAACCTGTATATAATATTAAAAGCAGAGCAAGTTCATAGACTGTACACCTTCAAGGTCTCAACTGCAACAGGTGAAGTCTAAAAACAGTGGACAGGAAAAGGAGAAAGTGATAGTTACTGTTGAGTTTGAGCATGACTCAGCAGTGTCCTCATCCTTAAGTGAGACCCAGTACAGCATAGAACTGTCTCATTATGAACTCACAATCCATAATGAATAGTTCAAAAGCTGAATTCAAACTTGAAATTTAATGCTATTTGATGCCTTTATCCACAAGTTCTAAAGTCCTGTTGCTGTTAACCCTTCTGTTTCTGCTGCCCCTGTTCCTTACACACTATTCATTGTGTGCAGCTCTAAGAGTGTATGCTGAGGTCCATCTGTGCCACAATCCCATATGATGTATAACAATGTATGGACTGTGAAAAACTTGCCAAGAGTAAAAGATTTCTGACTATGTAAGAAGCAAAAGTTAATTGAAAATGAACTGTATAGTGAACCCGGGGTGTTTCTGGCCATGCTTACTCATATCTTACTGGGTGACCTGCAGCCCCGGTTCTGAACACAAATGTCACACTGGGCTTTGTGCATGCCTTCAACCTACTCAACACCAACACTGCTAGACCTTGGCTCAAAGCCAAGACTACTGCATGCTGAGACCTGCAGTTTCAGGGCTTTGTTAATTTATATTTGCGTATGTATATGTATGTGCTGTGTGTGCATATATGTACTGTGTGTGTGCACCGGTACCTGTGAGGGCCAGAAGAGGGTGACAGATCGTTGGAAGCTGGAGTTACAAGCAGTTGTGAGTCTACTTACCCTATGGAAGAAGAGCAAGGGATGCTCTTTACCACTGAACCATCAACATTTCCAGACCCAACAACATTTTGCATAAATTAAATTTATGATTTATTAACAATAAATGTTTGGCATGTATACCTATTTTATGCACCTATATCCATGGGCCATGCAAAAATTTCTTTAGTAAAAAGGGGCCATGGTAGAAAGGGTAAGAAGCCTAGATTAAGGAGTACTTTAATATAAAGAAAGACATACATTTATCTTCTCACTTGAATTTGACCTGTATTATCCTCTTTGCTCTTGAGAGATCCCAGAAGTATAACACTCTTTCGTATCCTTTCTTCATTTTAGTTTTAGATTAGCTAGTTTTACTGGTAATGTTTTCATTCACCTTTGCTAAAAAAGAAACTGGGAAAAACTTCCCGTATTGCTCAAATGCCTCAGAGTTTGACTGGCTGGAATACGTAAATAAGCCTAACTTACTCTAATTAGCTAACTAACAACTAGTTAAATAACTAGGTAACTAAATTACTTACAACCTAAATATTAAAACAAATTGTGAAATAAAATTGTTTTGTAGCATTGTTATGACCCTTCAATTGGTTCTTCAAGGGTCTTCTGAGATTATAGAAATTATAGCTGCTCTTCTTTTTGTACTTGTAATTTTATCATTGGATAAGTTGAAAAGGAGAAGAGATTCGGCAACTGACATAAGAAAAGTACAGGACCTACTTAATTAAAGGAAATTAAGATGGCTAGTGATTCATTTGATTATAAAATTAATAGTTAAACTTATCAAAGTGCTAGGGGAGCTGCTGGGAAAAAAGTCATTGGTTATAAACCCCGCGTATTACACTAATCTACCAGATAAAATGTGCCAGCTGGTGTGATAGTGGCAAGTTTGTTACTGGGGTGACCACACGGTCTCTGATTGAAGTGGAGGCCTGCTCCACAGGAGAGAAATCATGCTTGGTACTGTAAAGCTGCCAAAAGCTCTGGGCTGGGAGATGACGGAGAGCAAAAGCTCCAAGAAAAAAAAAATGCAATTGTTGTTTTACTAAATCAGATTGCCTCTTAAACGTTTAGACTTATACCCATGAATGAGTGCCCATCTCGGCCTTGGTCAGAGAAGCCTCTTTTGGTGGTGGGCAGCGGTCAGCATAGAGGTTCATCTGGTCACTGTGCTGAGCATGTCTGTTGAGCGTTCCGCCGTGAGGCACCGATGTTACCCCCAATAAGGTTCAGGAAACATCTAGATCGGTGTGAGAGAGGATATAAGGACTGGAAGGAGAGAAGTGTAGTAGAATGCTGTTTTAACACAGCCGCGACATTCACGAACTCAGCAACTGGGGTTCCCTGCACAATACATGCACAAGACTGAGCCCAGGCACATTCTTTCCAAGACGGTGGAGGGCTTCATGAGGATCTATAGACAGTTAATAATTGCTAAGGGAGAGACATTTTTCTTTAGTAATGTAGCCAAGGCCAAGAGCCCCTGTCCCTATAAATAATCCTTACCATATGCTCATGTAAACAACCCTAGTTTAACTCATTGATCGCAAAGAGGAGGAGGAGGAGAACTAGGAATTAGATGCTTGAAAGTAAAAGGAGAAATGGTTGGGATGAGACGATCAGCAAGAGTCAGACTGGGACAATGAGGGGTAAATAGAGTCAAATACTTTATGTACATGTATAAAAATGTCACAAGGAAACCTCTTATGTGTAATTAATATATTCCAAAAATTACAACTAAAATTGTCTTCCCTCAAATAATTGTTTTCATCATATGCTATAATTAGGGAAAACTTTGACATACATTTTGAATAGCACACTTTTTTACAAATTTAGATCTTAAACTTTGGGAGGAAGGCTGTGACAACTGATCTGGGTTCCTTTGAAAATAGAGTCATTCTTTGCCTGACCCCCTAGTGTTCTCAGCAAGTAAGTATAGATCTGAAAATACCAATAAGAAGGACAGTGAGATACTCCAAAATTCATCCTCCACTTTTGTTTTCAAGGTCAAGAAGCACCACTGATCTCATGGGCAACGTTCCCTTCTCCCTTCACTGATCTACAGTCATTTCAAAAAATAACCTTTCATCACCATCATCACCAGGAAAAACAGCCACACTCACTATGCTCATATGAATTTGGAATTCCTTTTCTCTGAGACTGTAAAATAGTGCTGTTGTTTTTTTTAATTTGTTTTGTTTTCGTTTTTTTCTGTCAGCTTTTTATCACAATGACAAAATATTCAAGATAATAAGCTTAAAAAGAGTAGGGTTTATTTGGACTTGTACTTTTAGTGATTTAAGCCAGTTACCTCCACTGTTTGCAGACCTGTGATGAGGCAGCACAGCATGACAGGACCATAATGGCAGAAAAAGCTGGCAAGCAAAGAGTCAGGAAGTGATGAGGGTCCTACTGTTCCCTTCAAGGTCCCACTGAAGATACCTGACTTCCTTGCAGCAAGTCTCCTAAAGGTGGTAGCACCTGCCAATAGCACCACAGCATGGTTCAATCTTTTGTTACGTGAGCTTTTGAGAACAATCTAGACTCAAAATAAAGCTAACGCTACTCAAGCATAGTGTAAGACTTGGGCAGACACAGGCACAGAATTCCATCATTTCCACCCAATCCTAGATAGACTTCACTTTTTTTTTGCTCTCTTTACAGTGAGTTGATGCATTCACTGAGTAATTGCTGGCTCTCGGCATGGTTACAGGGCTTTCCTTTGGAGACAGAGTTGTTCATGATTCAGTTGGTTGTAGGTAGCTCTCTGGGGTGTCAGGGCGGAGGCATACATGCCCGTGTGCCCCTCATGGTCAGTCAGAAGCCCTCTGAAAATTTGAATGATGACTTCGTCTTATTAGGTGGAACTATCAAACAGTAAGTTACATTTTCCTCCAGGGCTCCACAAAACAGGAAAAGAAAAGGACTCCATTGCTTTTGCTTGCTTTCTTATTGTTGTTTTCCAGGAATACGTTTGGTCTGTCCCAATTAGATAAGTAGCATCTATTCATTAGAGTCCCTGCTCCTTTCCATGCCATGCTACCTGCAATAGCATTAAAATATTTCACTCTCTTGCTAACTGATTATTTTTGTTAATTATATCTAACAATCTCAACTAATACAGAAATTATATTATTTCACTTTATCCCCCAAAACTTAATTCTTTAAATGTTTATTTACTCAAATCACTAGATAGTGAACTCTGATCAGTCACCATTTGCTTAGTGATAATTAATTTCTCTAAATAAAGCCAGAGATTTGCTTCTCTGGTACTCTAAGAGACTTTAGATCAGACATGACCTTTCAGATGATTATTTAATTACATTTCTTAGTATCCAGTGTTCCAATTAGTCTCAATCTGTTTGCTGGAAATATTGCTCAAGCACAGAGGTATTGATTGTTAATCTCTGTTCTCCTGTGCTTCTGCCTAACAGATTTTGTATATTAAAATCTGTTTTGCATTACAGCCTCTTGGTATTCCTTTTAGCTGCATGCCAGATAAGAGTCTATTGCTGAACATACCACACTCCTTGATTGCAAGATGTAGAAAAAAATAACTAGAACTGAGCTAGAAGCTTCCTCCCTGTTGGATAGCTTTCATAGGACCAGAAAGTTGCTGGCTGCAGGCAACAAATATTTTACCCAGCTGTGAACCTATGAACTTCAGTATAACCTGTCAGATGAGATGCAAAGAACAATCACAACATTAAATTCATAAGAGAAGAAATGATATTTTACTAACTATATACGGTGTTATCCCTCTATTGCTAATGTTTATCTGCATTTGTAGATGAATATAATGTTATGTGACAGTCAAAGAAATCAGATAGGACCCTTGATGAAACAATGGCACAACTGTTATAGGAGTAGCCAACTGTACTCTGATTGGATTTGACACTTGCTCCACAGCAGGAAATTCATGCCTGGTGCTGGAAACCCAGTCAAAGACCCATGGCTGAGGAGGCTTTAGTCCCCAGGGGGAAATTTACCAGGACTGTTGCTAAATTGACATGCCACCAAACTGCCTTTTAAATAGTTATTTTAGGCCCATAGAAAAGTATAGTCTCCATCACGTCTCTTTGCAATGAGCAGGAAGGAATACAGAGACTCATGGCTGCTCAAAATGCTGAGAATTAGGGGCAGTAGAATGCTCAGCCTGTTGTAATCTGCTTACACTCTATACTTTCCCTGTTGAGACCTACTTCGGTTCTTAGCATAACTGTGGCTCCTCTGTTAACACCTACTGTAGCTTTTAGCATTATCAGAAGCCATTTTGCCTCCAAGTCTCCATTTTGGTTATAAGGTAAAATTAAATTCAAGTGTTCAGACTCTGCCTTCCAATGATTATGTCTCTATGGTTTCATTTCTCAAATTTTGTATACTTGTTACCTGGACACTCTATGAAGTCCCCAAACTGCAGAACCAATCAAATTAAAGGTCAGTTAGAAACGCTTTGTCTAGCTAGTCACAATGACGTAATGGTGGTTCCTACACCTGGACACCTGGTTGCAATTACCTAGTTGCAGTTTGTTTCCTACACCTGCTTACAGTTTTGTTACCTGGTTGTTATCTGGTTATGTTTTTTTATATGCATATATATGTGTGTGTGTGTATATATATATATATATATATATATATATATATATATATATATATATATAATATTATATTATATTATATTATATTATATTATATTATATTATATTATATTATATTATATTATATTATATTATATTATATTATATTATATATACAGACCAACATTATAGTCTGGCTCCTGAGTCCAGATCACAGCCCTGACCAGTCAGTTTTTGTTCAGCATTCAATAAACTTCCATCAGTCTGAGTATGGTATTCAAATGGTCAGTTTGACTGTGGCTATTACTGAACCCATAACAAGCCCTAAAGAGAACATTCATATCATCTCCTCTAAGGCTTGGTAAACGTATGAGGAGTCGGAAAGAATGTCAGAGAAAAAAAGACAGGGACATAAGCTATGAAGTGCTACCATCCCAGCTGATTTAGCCAGTTGCTGTCACAATCTTGCATCAGCTGTGGCTGCCTGTATTGGGCCAGGACAAAAACCAGCCCCACATGGAAGGGCTTCTGGAAGAGCCCCACTCTTCCCAGCAGAATGTTTGACTACTGGTGGGTTCTCAGAAACAGGCAGTCAGTTTTCTTCAGTTGTTATCACCTGGCAAGCCCACAAGGCTCCAAAGAAAAAGTCCAAACACGGTTAGCCCTGGACAGCCCTGGTTAAACTTGGTGGGCCAATATATATACATATATATATATATATATATATATATATATATATGTATATGTATATATGTATAATGACACAGAAGTGAAAAAGGATTTGTTGAAGGGGGTTGACCGTAGTGGGAGAAAAAGAGTGCAGAGTGAACATAATCATAATGTTTAATACATAGATACAAAATCTTCAAAAAACAAATTTAATGAAAGTTATTAAAGCTGTTTTGAGAGATAATCAAAATATTTTTAATTCAACTCTTTAGGTACCTTGTAGAAATATATACATTTAAATTTATTTACTTATAAGTCTGATTGTATTTAAAAGTCTGCCAGGACCAATGAAGGAAAATATTAAGATCAATCATTTCTGAAGAAAGACCATTTTCTCAAACCATGGGTTGTAGTAGATTCTATCACCTGCATGATTGCCTCAGCAACTAAGTTCCTCCTCCCTAACCCTGAGGGATTCCTGGGTCTAGCCCATTCTCCACACCCATCATCCAGACCCCCTCCCCCATCAATTTAGTGAGCTCCTACAATTGTGTTCTAGAAAAAGTCTCACTCTTTGCTAACAGATTATCTCTGCTGATGACATTTATCAGCTCACCTGCCACAGATATTGATTCTGAAGTGACTTGTAGTTAATCTGATTTCAAGAAAGTAAGGGAAATTAGAACTAGTCATTTGTCTAAGATAAAGTGCAAGACAGTGAAAGAGCATCATAAGGTAGATATATAGAAACATTAAAATTTTTATCTATGGCTACCTGTATTAGGGTTATCTAGGCTAATGGAATATATATATATATATAATGGGTATTTATCAGAATGACTCTCAGGTTGTGGTCCCAGTAATTCAGCAGTGGCTGGCTATCAAAGTCCAAGAATCCAGCAGTTGCTCCGTCCTTGAGGCTGGATGTCTCAGCTGGTCTTCAGTGTGCACTGGAATCCTGAAGAAGCAGGCTCTAATGCCAGTGAAGGATGGGATTTGCTAGAAAGGAGGGAACAACTGGCAAAGAGCAAAATCTTCCTTCATCTGTGTCCTTATATAGACTTCCAACAGAAAGCATGGCCCAGATTAGATTGGATTAAAGGTGTGTCTTCCTACCACAAAGATTACAACTAGATTTTCCCACTTCGAAGTAAGCAGAAATTCCCCACAGGTGTGCCCTCCATTTTGAGAGTTTCATTAATTCCAGATGTAGTCAAGTTGGCAACCAAGGATAGCCATCACATTATCCAAAAGCACATTCTTCTTAAGGTAAAGTTTTAAATGCTTGGGTCACTGCTGACATGAAGAATTCAATAATTCCATAGGCCCCAGAGCATCCTAACCAAAAGAAAAAGATGAAGACCGGCCATTATTATCCCGGTAAGTGCCAGACAGTTCTGAACTCAGTGATGTGATTTTTAACTGAATGGTAGTGTCCTGGAGTGATACAGTTAAGCAACCCAATAAGGCCATGTTTGTTTGTATAGAGAGCAGAGGGAGACTAGAGCTAGGAAACAGAAACCTCTCTTCAGCCACCACAATGAGGCATTGTTCTCTTGAATGAAGGGGAAGCTGGCTGCTCTTCTGCAAGAACTCTGCAGTCAATGAGTTTGGAATGTTCCCATTCAGGCAGCCTGGCATCTGCAGAACAGCAGACACTTTCTGACCCTATTATAGCACTGCTGGAAGCATTGCCCCTAGGAACTTCACTTGACAATGGAAAAAAATAAGGCATTGCTTAATGTCTGCCAAGTTTACATGTACCCTTGTTAATCAGACATAGCCAGCTTTATAGAACTCCGAAATTCTCACAGTGCATGCTGTAATTTTAAGTGTTGGGCCCTCTTTTATGGAGATACCTGAACTGGTAAACACTGCATAACATTATAACACCTCCCACATCCCAAATGCCTTCAGTCCCGAAGCAGAGGCATGAAAAGAAAATGCATAACGTCAGTCGTTTGATCTAATTGAAGGTTCGTAAAACACCTGCCTGTGCCCAGAGGCTCTGGGCTCTGCTTTTAGAGATTATAGTATTTACTCTGCCAATCTCACTCAACGTTTAGGGGCTTTTGGGAAAGTTAAGAATATTTATCTTCCCATGAATACGCACTTTAGATGAGGCTTGGTGGGAATAGCATCAGCCTAAGGGGCCCAGAGAACAATTGTAGAAATCACTCTAAGGTTCAATGTCTGAAATCCAGACTGTGAAGACTCAAACCAGGGCCATGATGAAATCTCTGCTGTCTCTGCACAAGCTCACTATTACATGGTAACATCTTTAGAAACTGACTAGACTTGAGTCAGGTATGGCCAAACCACATGCCATAGGCTGCGTGCATGCCAGCATAGCTACGAATGCAATTTTAGGTGATGTCATGGTGCAATGTCAAAAGATTAGACACTTTTGCTGCATGACTTGTTTTGAAATGACATAAAATTAATGCTTCCCCCTGATAGGGACAACATCAGCACCCAAAAAAGAGTTCATCCTTAAGACATAAAATGAGTTTATTGGAGCTCACTTCAGAATCAATAGACAAGTACATAGAGTTCCATTTTTCTAAAGTCATAAATCCTACATACACAGAGTTTCTGTTTCACATGGCTCCGAGGCTGCCACAGGATTGGTGCTAACCTCAGTTCAGAGTGAAACACAATAGGAAAGCATTAGAGGTGCCATTACTCGGCCAATAGAATGGACAAATAAAAGCAAACCTTGGGAAATGTTTATATGCACTCCATCCTTGGCCTTTGCTAATTCTATTGGTCTTGGAAAACATCATCACACCATAGACCAATGTTCTTCTCCTGCAGTCCAACATATGGAACAACTAAAAAGTGTCTTGCTGCAAAATGGAGTTTCCCTGGTGAATATTCAGAGAACTGGTCTCACTATGTGTGCCTATTTGTAGGAAAACATCTCACTCTGTTAGGCAGAAGCAGGGTGTACTTTTAAGGATAAGTATGTAAAGATGGAGAATGGATTTTTTTCCATTAGCAAGGATTGACAAGGCCGATCCTTGGATCACTGATCAGTTTTTGCCTACTCAGCACCCACTATCCAGTTCCACCGGCATCTCACATCATCTGGAGAATCCTCTTCTATGGGGTTATGTGGGGGGGGGGGGGGGGGATAAAGTCCCTTCCCATGTGGGAGCCAAAGCTGAAAACTCTTTGTCTCTGAATTACAACAAGCGTGTCCTGTGGGTACAACTTCAGTGGCTGAGGGAAGGAACCGTGGTTAGAGTCTAAGCTAGTGAGTGTGTATAGTGCTCTGTGGAGAGCACTCTTCACTCCTTGTAGCTCCCATGTGCTTTGTCTAGGACATCACTGTCAGCCTGAGCCTCTGGTACCTACTAACAACTTCAGGGAGTTAGGTTAGGAAAAACTAAGCAAAGAGCACCCATGAATGCACAGGTTCCTCATTTTGAGTAGGAATAAATTACATTTAAACTCAAATGCTCTGAAAACATTCATTGTTTTTGAATTACACACATTTAAAAATCGCTCTTTAGTCTTTAGCCATTCTTGCAGCTCAGGATTTAATTAGGACACTTTGGGTTTGCTTGTTTTGAGTCATAAACTCATGTAGCCCAAGCTGGCCTCAAACTTGATATGTTGCCAAGGACACCACTAAATTCCTGATCCTCCCATTTCCACCTCCCAGGTGCTAGGATTACAAGCATGTGTCTCAGCTCCTAGTTTATGCCATGGTGGGGATCGAACTCATGGCTTGAAGCAAACTAGGTAAGCATTCTGCCAACTGAGTTATACTCCCAGCCCCAGCATTTTTATTGTAGGTAGATCTTTGGTGAAAAATCTTTTTTTCTGGACATTTTAAGGATTGTCTTTTCTCTAACTTAAAATTTTTACTCTGTGGTAAAAATGTGGTCTGATGCATGTGTTAGCTTTCTGTCCCCGTGACAAGGGCCTCTAATATCAACTGATGATAAAGAAAGGTTTTCTTTTAATTCATGGCTTTCAAGGTTCCAGTCCGCAAAGAACCCCGTTTCTGTGAGCCTGTGGTAAGGCAGAAGTAGAATGAAACTGTTCCTCTCATAGCCAGGGGTAAACAAAAAAACAGAAAAAGAGGAAGAAAAGAAGAAAGCTAAGTCTGATCCTTGTCGGCCTCACATTTGCTAATGAAAAAAATCCACTCTCCATCTTTACATATTTATCCTTAAAAGTATACCTTACCCCCGGGCCCTTCATAGGCTTATACCCAGTGTTGAAGACCTCCCTCTCAACCTCTTCAATGTCCACTACTCTTAATGGTGCCATCCTGAGGAGCAAGTGTATATCCTGGGCCTTAGGAAAGTATGTAGGACCCATGCTGTAGACACATCTCACAGGTGGCTTAGTATTCATCCAATTAAAGGTTTCTCTCCTTTTCTTTTCTATTAAAAACAGTATATTCTGATCATACTTTCCCTCCTCCAAACTCTCCCAGACGCTCCTCACATCCCCATCCACCCAACTCCACACCCTTCCTCTCTGTCTCAGGCTCTAAAAACAATCAGGTAAATAAAACAAAATAAAAACCAGAAGAAATAAAAACATAAGAAACAAATACATACATATATATGTATGTATGTATGTATACACACACTCACATACAAAATTAGGAATCACAATACACAAGGGAAAGACTAGTAACACAAAAAAAAAAATGGCCAATGAAAAATGAGACAGATAAATCTACAAAAACACCCTTGAGTTCATTTGTGTTGCTCATCTACTGCTGGGGATGGGGCCTGCCCTTAACTGTGGTTTACATACATACTGAGATTCCACTGGAGAAAATTAAGTTTGCCTTTGCAAGTGGTTGTCAGTTGCAGATAGCTTCTTGATGAGGGATGGGAGCCCATGTCCACTTCCCCCTCTCAGCACTGGGATCCTGTGTGGCTTGAAGCTGTGCAGGCCCTATGTGTTCCTCCATAGTTACAGTGAGTTCATTTGTGCAGTAGTCTTGTTGTGTCCTGCAACCTCTGTTTCCTTGGTGTCACCTACCCCCTCTGGCACTTACAGTCTTTCTCCCTGCTCATCCACATAGTTCCCTGAGTCCTGAGGGAAGTGGTTTTATGAAGATATCCCATGTAGGACTGGCTGTTCAAAGCCTCTGATTCTCTGCTTATTGTCCTCTTGTGTGTCTTTCTATTAGTTCCCATCTATTTTAAGAAGAAGCTTCTTTGAAGATGGCTGAGCAAAACACTGACACGTGTATAGAAGATTGTCGTTAGGAGACATTTTATTGCTATATTCCTTTAGCAGAACAATAGGATTTGGTTTTCCCCTAGGTACGTAGCCGATTCAGCCTCAGGTTCTTGGCTACCCTAGCAATGATAGGAATGGGTTCTGTCTCATTGTGTTGGCCTTAAATGCAATCAGAAAGTGGCTGGTTACTCCCACAATGTCTGTGCCCCAGTTACACCAGCATATTTGCAAGCAGGCTATGGTTGCAACAGGGTTTGTATCTGGCTTGATGAATATGTGTCTCCTCTGGTGCTGTGCAGAGTACCTTTCAACATAGTGAACACTAATTAGTAAGAGTGAAACCTCTAGTCAGGCACAAGCTCAACTTCTCCCTGTTCAATAACATACATGACTGTTGTCTTTATCAACAGGGCCTTACCTTCAGTTTGTGGAGAGAAGCTGATAGCCTTGGCAATAGCCTAAGATGCTTGGGGGTTTCCACGAGGGCCTCTTCGGTGAATGGATAAACTAGATGTAAACCATTCCTGGCACTGCAGGTTTTGCTTGCTGGCAAGATTGTCTAGTGGGGACGTTGTCTTCCCTATTATTTTTTGGGTTCATTTATATTCCTCTTATATATGAAGCTTCTATGGTAGTAAGTTTTCATACGACCCCTCAAATGGCCCTTAGTGTTAGTTGTCCCCCCCCCATGTTCTCCCCTTTCTCCTCTCTTTCATTTCCTTCTCCACTTAATCTTCCCAGTCCAGCCTCCTCCCCTCTCTGCATACCTATATAACCTCGTTTCCCTTCCTTAAAAGCCCTCCCTGCTAGTTCAGCCGTTCTCAACCTGTGGATTGCAACCCTCTTGGAGGGGGGAGGGTAATTATGTTTCACAGGGATTTTCTAAGACCATTGGAAAACACACTAATATCCACACATAAAAGAAAACATACAATAGTTGTCTTTGGGAGTCTAGGTTACCTCACCAGAATGATTTCTTTCTAATTCCATTTACCTGTGAATTGTGTAATTTCATTTTTTAACACTTGAATAATACTCTATTTGCATTTTCCTAATGATTGAAAATTTCTTTAAATGTTTCTCAGCAATTTTTAATTCAGAATTATTACTAAAAATGATATTATCCTTTTAAAATACTGTTTCTGCCCATTCTTTCTCATGTGCTAGTGACTCATATTTAAGGATTCTCTCTCTGTTTTTCTGGGGCTCCTATCCTAACTAATCCCTAAGTTTCTTAGCACTGTTGCCACCAATGCCCTACCATAGAGCAAATACTAAATTTCCTGTTAGGATTTAAGAATAAATGAGGAGTGGGCATGTTTATAAAGAAATGGCTGAAGTCTAGCAGAAATGTATAACCACCCATCTAGAGACTCGTGTGTACGCCTGGATGCATTCTCCTCTGTGCCACTCAGCATGCCAGAACACAAAAGCATTTGTTGTCTGCGTAGTTTAAGACACGTGTGATTCACAAGGAGGGTCTCAAAGTTTTCTAGTCAGTATGCCACTCCTCCAGCATCCAACCTCACAATTCGCCTCTCTAAGGTCACTTTTACTATATTTAACAGCAATGCAAGTCAAGGATAAAATGCAAAGAGAAAAGACAACAAACAAACAAAGACCCCTGGAGCTTCATCACAAACAGAAAACTCTCCATGCACATGCTCCTCCAGCCTTAGCCTCCAGCAGGATGATTTCCCTCCTTTTGTTCTGTAATGACTTTGGAAAATATGTGCTAGACCTAGAACAGGAAACATATGAGCAGTATTAATGCTTTTTCTCTATTGTTTACAATTTTATGCATGAATACAGTTCCTATGTAACCTTCCTAATATGTCCCCCATTCAAAATTCATGTCTTCCTTTTTTTTTTTTTAACTATAATCTAAGTTAGAAAGGAGTCTTTTATGACTCATCTTGCTTAAAATGAAAAAAAGAATGCAAACAGGAAAAATGTCAAGCATAAACAAGGCCAAGATTCTGTTTCTGCTCATTGCTCAGCTTAAGCTACTTATACAAGATCCATTAGCTTGACTGATGGGAAGGAACACTGATAACTGATGCATTGAAATTGCCCTGGATGCTTTCATCATAGAAAAGATTCAGAAGAGCTAAAGATGGTAGTCGTTTTTATGTAATGCTGAACAGATCATTAAAATGAAAGCAAGATATATGAATAAGTTTTACAGTGATAATTAATACATTATTCTTAAAATTTATAGTATTTTTCCTGCTTTATTTTTTGTTTCTTTAGTTTCGTTTTAAAATTTCCTGTCTTATTAGATCATGTACTAATATCAATACTGGTGACCAAATATAGCACTTGTCTATGAACCGCTCCAAGTGTTTGACACATATGTTTGAAAAGTTTTACCTTTACCACAAAAGGCATTAGATGATGTCATCAGTGGGGAAAAATCTGAGAAAAAAAATGAAATAAACAAACAAACAAAAAAAAACAAACAGTGCTGCACCCAGGGCATTCTCCTATGAACTTAAGTTGTCATTAATTAAGTTAAACCATCAAACAATACATTCTTTTTCTTTCCTAGAATATTTTCCCACTGGTGTTTGGTAATCATGCTAGAATTACATAATGTTATGCATTGACTGAAATCTCAAAGGAAAAAAAAAAGCTTTTGAAATAAGGCTAAATGAGTACTTTTACATTCACATAACCATCTACGTTGAGTGCTGTTTGAGTGTTTTGCTTTGACAATGGCATGGTGTTTATCCGATCAGACTGCTGGTGTCACACTTCACTTCTGAAGGGGCAGAGTGTTTGTTGTCTGAATGTCTCTCATTTATAACCTATTAGGCTCTGAGATCCCATACTCTATGTGGTAGGAGTATGGGATCTTTTTATGTCATGTAAGGTTAATATAAAACTACTTTGAATTTTACTTGCCATAGAAATTCCAAAACTTGAATTTTTAAATCAGACAAATTCTTAACGGATTTAAAAAAAGTAAGCAGAAGTTATCATATTTCTAATGACATGGTGCTTAATACTTCTTCAAGGAATCTCTCATGGTTTGAGTATGAAATGTCTCTCACAGGCTTATGTATTTAAATACTTGGATCCCAGCAGGTGGGACTATTTTATGGATGGTATGGACACTTGGTGACATATAGGCCAAGCTTGCAGAAGTGGGTATTGATGGGTCAATATCCACCTTTCATTCAGATGTGAGCTCTCGGAGTCCTCATTTACTGAGATGTGAGAGTACTGCCCACATGCACCCATGCTATTATGGACTGAGAGCGTGAGCCAAATAAATCTTTCCCCTCTTAGTTGTTCCAGTCAAATATCTTTCCATAGCAATGAGAACTTAAGTAACATAGGCTCAAATGAGATGTTTAGCTTCTTTCTGTTGTGCAGACACGTTGATTAATTTTTCATTAATTTGTGAACAGTAATTTAACATACTACTGAGATATACCAGCACCAAAGACACTTTATCTCCTTGGTGCTTCCCATAATGGTGATGCCTCCCTGGAAGATTCTTAATTAGCTAGTTAATGGTCACTTGATTAAAACAGAAACTTGATCTCACACTTCGCTTAGGCTAATTCACATGCTAAAGTTCTTGTATATTGTGTCCTGGTCTGCTTCTCTATTGCTTTGATAAAACTCTATGAAAACCAACTTGGGAAGGAAAGGGTCATTTCAGCTTAAAAATCATAGTCCATCATTGAGGGAAGCCAGGGAAGGAGCTGAAGACAGGATCCTGGAGGCAGGACCGAAGAGGAGACCATGGGAGAATTCTTAATGACTTGTTCCTCGTGGTTTGCTCAGGCAGCTTTCTTCTATAAGCCAGAATCACCTTCCCAGAGACAGCGCCACTTGCAATATGCTGGGCCCTCGAATGCCAATTATTAATCAATAGAGGCATGCCCACAGGCCAGTCTAATAGATATGATTCCTCAGTTGAGCCTCCCTCTTCCCAGGTGACTCTACTTTATGTCAAGTTGACAAAAACTAGCCAGCACAAGATCCCTAATTAGAAGAAACCAGATGCAGATTTTTAAATTATTAAGAAAATAAATTCAGAGATGACATATCTAAATCTGAAAGGCCCATTGATTTCAGTTAAAAACCATTCTGAGCTAGGCAACAAATGCAATGCTAAAAGCATAGTACCATTTCCACACGTGTTTTCTTAGATGAATGTAAAACATCAGAGGCAAATGTCAAAACACACCCTCCCCACACAAACATACTAAGACATGATGCTCATTCTTGACAAAGGCATCTTGACAAATACAACAGGTTCAACCAAGCTAGTCCTATGAACACCTTTCTGTGACAGCTAGAAATCTCAGTTACCAGCTGAGCTGCCCAGGAGGAGCAATTGAAAGTGTTAATCTGTTTAAGCACTGTGGCGATGTGAATAGGATGAACCCCATAGGATCATAGATTTGAATGCACCCGGAGAGGCACTATTGGGAGGTTTGGCCTTGTTGGAAGAAGTATGTCACTACAGCGGGCTTTGTGGTTTCAAATGCCTAAGTGTTTTAGTACCTCATATTCAACCTTCTCCTGTTCTTCCCATCTCCTACCCCTCTCAGCCTCCATCGACATCCAAATAGATACATTTTAGGTTCTACGTGTGAGAGAGAGCATGTAGAATGTGTCTTTCTGTGTGTGGCTTTGTTCCATCCAATTAGCCAATTTTTTTTTTAATAACTAGGCCACTGTACCCATGAGCTCACAGCAGCTGTGACTGCAGAAGATGAAGCAGTGTTTTGTTATGGGCGAAGAAGTTCTTGTGAGCACCCAACCCTAGCTGGGGTGCAATTGACAATTGCTGACTTCTTTTGGAGGATCAATTTTCTTTAAGGGTGTGACCAATAGTAGGTGGACCATGTGCCCATGCATGGCCCCATATCCCCGAGTATATGGGAAGCACAAATAGAATTCAAAAAAAAAAGAAAAAGAAGAAATTAGGAAGAGGTGTCTTTGGATCTGGGATGAGTTAGTAGGAAGAATGGGGTGAGTATGATCAAATGCATCCTGTGGGATTCTCAAAGAGTTTACAAAAATATTACATGAAAATTTAAGAAGTAGATCATACACTGTGGCCTCAGTAGAACCATTAGCAGTGAACTGAAAGCATACAAGGGGCTGAGCAGCATTTCTGTTTTCCAACATGCCTGGGTGAACACTACTGTGGTTACTGAGGAAAATGAAGCTCGGCTATACCCAGGGTCTGCCAGCTAAGACGAGCAGGTTTGACCTCACTGTGATCATGATGAGTCGTATTCCCCCAGATGTGGAGAACTATCTACCTTGCACACTTACGGGGAACTAACAAGGCCTTAGAGTGGGAGGAATGCCCTCTTACTGTAGTGGCTGCATATATATATATTTATAAAGAAATATATACACATGCATTTTAAACATATTCCAGTGATCAGATGCACAGTTTCTCCCTATCTCTAACCTTGGCAGCTGCCCACTTGACCGAAGCTGCACCCAACACCTCCTGCCTGGGTAGAAACATCTGAATTCACAGAAATAATCGTAACATGTTGTAAATTTGGGAAACTAGCCCTTGCTTTTCACACAATTTGCAGAGCCTTGTTATGCAATGTTTAGCATGCCTAGCCGAGCTTTCTTCATTGTCTTCATTGCTTCTGCCCAGAAGAGCATTGCCAGTGACACTGAAAGAACTGAGAAGTTTCCATGCCTGGGCAAGTCCAGGATCTAAATTTAAATGCAGAGAGTCATTCATGGTCCAAAGATGTGCAAAGCTTCTTCATAATTTAAATATTGGTGTAAATCCCATGTGAGGGAGAAAAACTTTCTTTTTAAAACATGACCTTTTTATTGTAGTGTGTGTGTGTCTGTCTTTGTATAAATGAAAAGATTTACTCAGTTTTCCAAACATAGATTTTCTTTTTAGCCTAGAAAGCAATACTGATTTCGAAAACTGATTTGTTGCTCAATACTCTCCCCCACCAAAAGAACAACAAACCTCAAAAAAACAAAACAAAAAAACTACACTATAGCATTTGCTCACATGATGAACTATAAACTCAAAAGTGCCAGGTAAAACTTATCCTGTGGGTGTAAGTACAATTCCTCAAGAACAAATAAATCATGACACAACCCACAGCTCAAATCCAAAACACGAGAATTAAACGAGTGGCTCCCTCGGTGTCTACACACTCACTCACTCACTGTGTGACCTCTGGGTAAATGAAATCAGAAACTCTGAAGGCTCTGTCGTGGTCAGTGAAGATGTATGCAGAAATCATCAGAACACTACGATGAAAACTTTGTTCTTAAAATAGGTGAGAAATGACAGGTAGTCTGAGCTGAGCAAGGACCGCTATGTGTCTGGGCGGTCTGGTGGCACAGTGGAAGAAGTGGCCTTCAATTTTAACTCCTAGAATAAATATGGATTAAGTAGAGAAATGGTGAAAAGAAACTCTACACAGAAGACTCAATCAAAATAACAAAGCAACCCACTTTGAGCAGCCTGAGATGGGCAGCGTTTGGGGATGAGAAGTCAGTTCAGAAATGCTGATACTTCAATATGCCAAACACTGGTGCAGATTCCACATGCACAGAAGGATATATTCAGACCTCCAAGGGGGATAATATTTTTAACAGTGGTAAACTAAGGAAACCAGATCACAGCCAGTCTGAAAAACTGTCCTGGGCTTCTCCAGCTGGGACAGGGTAAGGCTAGTGTCCAAACCCAGGAACGCTGTCTACAGAGCCTACTTTCCCAACTAAAGGCCCAACATTCACCCTGAACTCAGCTCTGCTTCCTATTACACTAGCTCTACCTTTCTTCCTGGATCCCCTGCTTTGGTCAACAGCATCTCACCCACTTGACGGCTTTTTACCAGAAATTTCCTTGATTGTTTCCTCTCTCATCCCTGCTCCCTATGAACTGCCAAGCCTGGCCTCATCTGACTCGGGATCTCTTGGATTTTCTCTTTTGTCCATCCCCTCTGACTCTCTTTTTTTAGTCCACGCCACCCTCATTGTCTCCCTGGAATGATCAATTGAATGATCAATGAACGATCAATTGAATGATCAATCTCCAGCTGCCTTTTACTCCCGATTTCACTTTCTTCAGTAAATCATTCTCAAAGTGGATATCTTCTGAGAGTTTGCAAGGAATGCAGATTCTCAGGTTCTCACAAGATGTGCTCATAGACGTGTCCAGCAACAGGTTTCTCTAATGGAGATTGGGAGCCTTTGCTCAAATAATTTCTTTATGCTGAAACCAGCATGTGTAT
Source organism: Psammomys obesus (assembly GCF_907164565.1). NCBI lineage: Eukaryota > Metazoa > Chordata > Mammalia > Rodentia > Muridae > Psammomys > Psammomys obesus. Next base: position 39,679,495 of record NW_026587216.1, on the reverse strand, counting down.
TTGAAGAAGCAAGCTCTTCCTTCCACTGAATAGCTGTCACCCATTTCAGCTTCAAAGCTCTTCTTCAGAGATACTTACTGGTCCACTCTGTCAGTTGGGTTTTCCTGTGTGTTTCCGCTATCCTCCTGGCCTGAGTCACCCAACTGTCTCTCTCTTGTCTGCACATGCTGCAAAGTCAGGGATCTCGTGCTCTTCGATGCAGCCCAAGAAATTTATACAGATGCCCTTCTGTTATGTGATAGTCATGTATAGTAGAGAAGAAAGGAAAAAGGAGAGATGGAAGGTAAGGCAGAAAATAATATTCGACACTGCGTCCTGGAAACATAAATATAAGCCTTAAAAAGTGACGTCAGTAGATGACGGAAGTCTTTAAAGGGCTCAAAGACGAGGGGGAGCAGGGGCGGGAGAAATTTAGAGAACAAGACCACAGGATGTGATGACTCACTGGGCTGTAGCTGATAAAGTGGATTTAGCAATGTGAGGGCAGGCAGGGAAGTCCACCAAGTAGAAAGCTATGCTGAACTGAAGTGCAAAATAGAGTTTGCGGAACAATGCAGCCAGAGCTAATGAATGTTGCTTGTCTCCTGGGGGGCTGAGCAGAGGAATTCAGAGGCAATGCAGCCCAGAATGCTTATGTTTCAAAGCTAGATGAAGATGAGCATGGCAACACTCTTGGCATCACGTGTTTTCTGGTTAAAAGGATGGTAAGCTTAGAAATACATCATACACAAGGCTGTTGAGTGTCATCCGAATGAGATGTCTGATAGAAGAATCTCTGACAGTGCTGGAAAGCATTGGAAAATGGAGATAGGCTGAGGAGCAGCTAGGAAGAGGTCAGAGTTGAAGCTACAGGAAAGCCTGGTGTCTGAGGCTGCTGGGGATGAGCAAAGGTAGCCTGACAGCAAGTAGCATCTTCCAGCTCGGTTGTTCTCAGCAGAGGTTAGCGCACTACTTGCTTCCTGTGCATCCTCCGAGACAGTTCCTTGGCTGCCCTCGGAATGCATCCTAGAGTCAGCCCCCAAGAACACCAAGCAGATTCTACCCAGCAACAGATACCTCAACTCGGAAGCATACCAACATCAACTGTACAGAGAGACAAAACAGCAGTGTGCCAAGTGCAAAGGGCCAAAGGTACATGGTTCAACACTTCTCACTCAACACTGATGGCCTACCTCACTGACTCCCCCTCCCCAACCCACCCTGTAGAAATACATCTACTACTTACTGTCCTTTGTCAAAGGAAACCAGTGTCCGGGACACTGGATCCTCATCTTACTCCATCCTATGCCAAAGATGCAAAATTTAGTGTGGCCGCCTGAACCTTATTGCTTCAAATTACAGAACTTTCAGCTGATGCTGTAGATGTTACAATGAGGTCAAAGGGAAGAACATTAATTAATGAACAGAGTTGTAGAATTCCTAAAGTAACAAAAAAAAATGAGGTCACTGTTTCAAATTAATTGATTTGAAGGATATTTAAATAAAACTATAGAAGCTAAAGCTGTGCAAATTGTTGCCAGTAACACAAATGAAGAGGCTCGGGATGGCACTACTACTGCTACTGTTCTGGCAAGGTCTATTGCTAAGGAGGGCTTTGAGAAGGCCAGCAAAATGTTGCTACAAAAAGATTCAGAAGTGTGAGCTTAGCTGTTCCTGCTGCAATTGCTGAACTTAAAAACAACAGCAACAAAAACAGTCTAAACCTGACAGTCCCCAAGGAAATTGTTCAGGTTGCTATGATTCCTGCAAATGGAGACAAAGACACTGGAAACATCATTTCAGATGCAGTGAACGTGGTTGGAAGAAAGGGCATCTTCACAGTGAAGCACGGAAAAAACCCTGAATGATGAATTAGAAATTAGTGAAGGAATGAAGTTTGATAGAGGATATATTTTATTAATGCATAAAGAGGTCAAAAATGTGAATTCTAAGATGTCAATGTTCTGTTGAGTGAAAAGAAAATTCTAGTGTCCAGTCCACTGTACCTGCCCCTGACTTTCCCAGTGCTCATCAGAAGCCATTTGGTCATAAATGCTGAAGATGTTGATGGAGAAGCGCTAAGCACACTGGCTTTGGACAACTAAAAGTTGGTCTTCTATACAGTTAACAATAGTTATTCAGGGTGAAAGCTGTGCAAGCATCACATGAAAATTTACAATTTCAGCATTGCCTGTGTTTTCTATCTACTTATCAACCATCAAACACAAAATACATTACAGGATTAGAACTGTAAAAGCAATTATCTTTATATTCTCTTTCATAACTCATGTCCATTGCTTACATTCATTTGTTTCCTTGTGATATTATAGTCAGTCTTTCTTGTTCTTTATTACCCCATGTTATATCCACATGTAAATTTGTTTATACATTTTATATTATATATAATTGGCTTATCATATAGTATAATATTATATTATATATAAATTTTATGTATATTAAAATATATATGTTATATATTATATAATATAATGCTATATTATATTATAATATGTTATATATTTTAATACACACAAAATTTATATATAATATATATAACATCAATATATAATATGTTATATTATAAATATACTATTTTATATGATAAAATATACAGCATATAATATATTATATATACATATTTATAAGATTGGCTTGTGTGGTGGATTGAATGAAAATGGCTCCCATAGGCCCATGGGAATAGCATGACTAGGCGGTATGGCCTTGTTGGAAGAAGTGTGTCACTGGAAGTGGGCTTTGAAGTCTTCGATGCTCAAGCCAGGCCAGGGTCTCAATCTCTTCCTGTTGCCTGCAGACCTGGATAAAGAACTCTTAGCTTCCTCTCTAGTACCATTGCTTATGTGCTGCCATAATGATAACAAACTAAACCTCTGGTTTAGTCCACCATTTAAATGTTTCTTTATAAGAGTTGCCATAGTCATGGTGTCTCTTCACAGAAATAGAAACCCTAAGACAGCTAGAGAGAGAGAGAATATCTATATTTTCCTTCTGAAATTATGTGACCTCAGTTAATATTATACATTCTAAGTATAACACATGTTCCTGTAATTTTAAAATTATTTCTTTTATTATTTGATATTGTAATATAATTATATTACCTCCCCTTCTCTTTTATTCCTTCAAACCTTGTCATACACCTTTCCCATGCTTTCTTTCATTTTTTAATTTTTTTACACTAATTGTTACATACATATATAGGTATATACATGTATGTATAGTCTGAAATACATAAGTACAACCTGCTCAGTCTGTAATAATGTTACATGTATGTATGTTTTCAGAGTTAGCCATTTAGTATCAAATAACTAACTGGTGTTCTCATCCCTGTGGAAGGGTTTTATTTTTCCTCCCACTGTCAGCCTTCCTTAGCTGCCTGTATTTCTTTGTGCAGGGTTGAGGCCTCATGGGCGTCTCCCTGTCAGTGTTAGCATGTCTATTACTGTTGTCTTTGCTCAGCTCACAGTAGGCAGTCATGTTGGTGAGACTTTATTGGTGTAGTTTCTGATGTTCCCAGGAGACACACCCTTAGCCCTCTGGTTTTTCTGACTTTGACCCCTTCTTCCACAGTGATTCTTGAGCTTTATGTGTAGGGATTGTTTTGCCTGCATTGGAACTGGGCTTCACAGCAAAGAATTTTGATTGTTTGCATTGCATGCAATTGTTTGTTTGTTTGTTTGTTTGTTCGTAATGGTCTGTCCGTTCCTGCAAATTTTTAACTTCATTTATCTTTAGAGCTGAGTAAGTAATATTCCAGTTTTCATGTATACCACTTCTTCACTATCCATTCATCTGCTATCAGTTTATTCTGGTTCTTTGCTTATTCTTTGAATAAGCCAGCAATAAAGTTGAGGGTGCACACCTCCGCAGTAGGGTATGGAGTGGCTCAGGAGCGAAATCGCTAGGTCCTATGGTAGTTTTCTTTTGAAAAAAAATTTTTTTTGAGAAATATCCAAATTGATCCTACCATAGCTATATCAGTTTGCACCCTAGAGCAGTTCAGTGTTAGCTTGATGGTGGTGATGAGGGACTTGAGCATTTTAACTTGTAGCATGATAACCTTAGGATCCGCCACCACAGATTAGTCAAGAATAGTACTCTCTAAAAATTTTTATTTAATAACCCACTAATTTTGGTATGATTCTAATTATCACATACATGAACATGTGGCCAAAACTTAAGGTAATAAAATTTCTTAATTTTCACCGTTTAGGCTTTTAGACACGTGTACTCATGATCACATGTTTCTTTGCATGTTTGTCATTCCAGTCAAAAACTATTTAATAGTCAGCAGACATATATGCGGACATTTAAATTATTTTCAAAGTGCACCAAGAAGACTTCTAAAATGACTGCAAGAATGTGAAATATGTGCCTGAACCAGGAATTCTATGAACAAGACCAATGAAAACAGATTAGAACAGAACCGTATGAGGAGTGCCTGCTTTGTCCAAGAGGTCTCTTTATTTTGACAGCTAAGTCTCTATAATACCAAACATTTTATCTATGACACCAAGGAGGTGTCAACAACTTCACGGATTCTTCCCTGCTAAGTTAGTAGGGACCAATTCTTTCATCTGTCATTGAGGAGTAGGTTACCTTAGAGCAGAGAGTACTCACTCTAAGGGAGAAAGCAGGCACAATTGTGAGGAAGCAGCTGCATTTCACAGTAGAAGGTAAACTGTGGGATGTCTCGGGATCTGTGGAAGCCTGACCAAACAGGTTCACCGGTTTTAGGTTGCCTGCAACACATCTGTCCAGGCCTTTCTGGCTTTTACAGTCTTCATTGAGAAGTCAGGTGCAATTCTAACCACGGTGCCTTTATATGCTACTTGGTCCTTTTCCCCTTGCAGCTTTTAATACTTTTTCCTTGTTCTGTTCAATTAGTGTTTTTATTGTTATGTGTCAAGGGAATTTCTTTTCTGATCCGTACACTTGGTGTTCTGTGTGCTTCTTGTACTTTTATAGGCATCTCCTTCTTTAGGTAAGGGACATTTTCTTCTATGATTTTGTTGAAAATATTTTCTGTGCCTTTGACCTGGGTTTCTTTTCCTCCATCTATTCCTATTTTTCTTAGATTTGGTCTTTTTGTGGTGTGCCACATTTCTTGGCTGTTTTGTGGCAGGAGGTTTTGTATTTAACATTTTCCTCTGTTGTGTCTTCAATGCCTAAGATTCTTTCATCCATTGCTTTTTGTATTCTGTGGCTTGCCTCTGAGGTCCCTATTCTAGACTCTAAGAGAACCCCTGATGTCACCCCACTGTACAATATCCAGGAAACTTGCAGAAACATTAGATAGAGAAAGTAATACTTTCCATGATAAAGCCAAATTTAAGCAATATGTATGTACAAATCCAGCCCTACAGAACACGCTCCAACCTAAAGAGGGAAACCACATCTGAAAAAACACATGCAATAAATAACCTCAGACCAACAAATCAAAAGTGGAGAAACACACACACATCACCACTACCACCGCCACCACCACCATCACCAAAACAACAACCAAATAACAGAAATCAATAAATGCTGATCATTAATATTTCTCAGCATTAATGGCCTTAATTCCCCAATAAAAAGACACAGACTAACAAGATGGATGTGAAAACAAGATCCATCCTTTTTCTGAAACCAAGAAGCACACCTTAACATCAAGTATAGACACTTCCTCAGGGTAAAAGCATAGAAAAAGAAAGAAATTCCTTGAAAAAGAACAAGCTTTTGTAGCCATTTTAATACCTGAAAAAATAAACTTCAAACCAAAACTGATAAGAAGAGATAGAGAAGGACTCTACATTCTCACCAAAGGAAGGGTCCAGCAAGAGGACATTGCAATTCTCAACATGTATGCCCCAAACACAAGGGCCCAAGGTTGTAGAGGAAACACTATTGTAGTTTAAAATCACATATTGGCCCTCACACACCGATAAGGGGAGACTTCAGTACCCTACTCGTATCAACAGACAGGTGATACAGACAAAACCTAAACAGAGAAATGCTGGTGCTGACTGGTGTTCTAAACCAAATGGACACAACAGGTGTAGAACGTTTCATTCAAACACAAAAGAATATACCTTCTTTTTAGCACCTCGTGGAACTTTCTCCAAAACTGACCATGTACTCTGACAAAAAGCAAGTCTCCACAAATACAAAAAAGAAAGAATTCCCTGCATCCTATCAGGCCGCCATGTATGAAAGCTGGATGTCAACAGCAACAGGAACAACAGAAAGCCTACAAACTTGCAGAAACTGAGCAACTCACTATTAAATTTAAAAAAAATAGATAAAATGGAAATTAAGAAAAATTAAGGACTTTCTAGATTTAATTAAAACGAATACACAACATATCATATCAAACTTATGGAATATGATGCCTAATAAAAAATTGGAGAGATCTTACACTAGTAACTTAAAATCGCACCTGAAAACTCTAGAACAAAGAAGAAGAAATCATACCCCAAATGAGTAGAAAGTGTAAGGTTATGGAGCATATTAAATAATGACGATTAGGCGTACAGCAGATCTTTTATGTGAAAGAGGTTTATTAGCTGGAGGTGTAGAGAAAGAGAGAAGGGAGATCAGGACATGATGGGGGAAAGAGAGAGAAGAGGGTACCCCGACAGAGAAAGGGGAGAGGGCCAAGAGAAGGGGAAGAGGGCAAAAGAGACCAAGAGAGAAAAGACCAAGAGAGGGCCCACATGGCTGGCTGGTCCCTTTAAGGGGCAAGGTAACCACGCCTTCCAGGTGTGACCACATGATGACATCATAGGTTACTAGGCAACCCAGAAGCAGGTTTGGTTCTAAAATCCTAACAGATTTATTTCCGGACTGAAATAAATAAAGTAGAAACAGAAAAATATTCAATGAATCAATGAAACAAAGAGCTGGTTCTTTTGAGAAAATCAAGAAGATCGATAAATCCTCTCTTTCTCTGTTCAGCATTGGCCTGGATCTCAGCTGGGTCCTGAAGCTAGGCTTCCAGATGGACAACGGGGTTACCTTTTTGTTTTTCTCAGGGGAAGCTAGAGTGCTTTAGGGTGACACCTGAGTGTGCTAAACCTGGGTGTGGAAAAGTTTTTCCACAGTGCTACAGTGGGAAAGAGCTACAGTGTTTGGCTTTTTTAGCATGCGATTGCCTGTGGCAATGAAAGCTCAGGCCTTCCAAATCCTGTGGCAATACCAAAGTGTTACAGATCTTGGTTAAGCTGCTGTGCTAAGCATGGCAGAGGTCCTGGCCCATACCTGATCTGCTTGCAGCCAAGACACAGGACTGATGAGGGGAGGGCCAGGCCCAGCTGGCAGGAAAACAGCCCCAGTGAAATGAGAAGTCTCAGATGGTCTTTCAGTGAGAAAGTTTACCTTTATTTGTGTGAAATCAAGAGCAATAAAAAAAACAAACAAACAAACAAAAAAAAACAAACAAAAAAAAAAAAACCTGGGCAGAGAGAGGGATTTCGAGAGTGAATGTGTTTGATTCACTTGGGTCAGGGATACTTAATGGTCCTATCACAAGAAGGAAAATTCAGTACTTCATTAGGCTATGGGGGGAACGGGAATTCTCCAAGGACTGCTGTACTAAGATTCTTAGCACTGTGGGGTTTTCTTAGGAATTCCTAGATGCTTGCTAGAGCAGTTTCCTTCTCAGGGAAGGGTCTGGTCTGTAATCAGCCCTGAGGGCTATGTGATGCGCTTTAGGTCTTTACAAGACCTGGGGTCACCCAGATCAGGGGAGATATTTTTTTTTTTAGAACCCTGATGAGAAAAGGAAGTCTATCATCATAGACCGAGTGCAAATAGCTGCCTATTTGGAGGCCTTATCCAGCAGAGCCCCACAAAATCCTTATTCAAATTAAATAAAAAGTGAAGAGAAACTATCTAAATTAACAAACTTAGAAATGAAAAGGGGGATATAAAAATAGACACTGAGGAAATCCGGAAAATCATAAGGACATACTTGAAAAACCTATACTCCACCAAATTGGAAAATCTAAAAGACAATTTTCTCAATAGGTACAACATACCAAAGTTAAATGAAGATCTGATAAGTAACTTAAACAGACTCTAACCTCTAGTGAAATAGAAGCAGACATTGAAAGTCTCCCAAACAAACAAACAAACAAATAAACCCAGGGCCAAATGGTCTCATTGCCGAATTATATCAGACTTTCAAAGAAGAGTTTATGACAATATGACAATACTTTACAAGTTATTTCACAAAATAGAAATAGAAGAATTATTGTTCAGTTCATTTTTTGAGGCCACAGTTACCCTGATTCAAAGCACATAAAGACCCAACAAAGAGAATTACAGACCAATTTTCCTCATGGGCATAGATGCAAAAATATTCAATAAAATACTTGCAACCCAACTCCAATAATACATCAAAATGATCATCCACTGTGATAAGTAGGTTTCAATGCAGAGATGCAGGGATGGTTTAAGAGATATAAATAGATAAATGTATTCCACCATATAAACAAACTGAAAGGAAAAAACCCCACAGGATCATCTCATTAGATACAGAAAAGGCCTTGGACAAAATCCAACACCCCTTCATAATAATAGTCCTGAAGAGATTAGAGATACAAAAGATATGTCTCAATATAAGAAAGGCAGTTTACAGCAAACCCATAGCCGAAAACAACTTAAGTAGACACAAAAATTGTCTGCTCTCTTCATACCTATTCAGTATATAACTTGCATGCTTCATCCTACCACAGAGACACTTGCTTGACCATGTTCATTGTTGCTTTATTTGGCAATAAAGGAAAACAACCTAGTTGTCCCCCAACAGATGAATGAATAAAGAAAATGTGGTGTGGGTACACAATGGGACATTACTCAGCCACTAAAAAGGATGAAATCATGCTCGCTAGAGGTTCAGTTCAAGGAATGAATGAGAAACTGTGTATTTTGTATTCATGCCAGAGCACAAATGAGCGCAGTTAGCTATTAGTGCCAAATATTAATACGAAAACCCAGTGAGGGTCCAGACTTAAGAAAAAATGAAATTGCTTTCTTTTGCTTTTCTAATTGATTTATTATAAATCGCTTTCTTTCGATTTTGGTATTTCTGAAGGCGCATAGTGTGAAAAGTTGTGATTATTCAGTAAAAAAAAGCTTCTTTTATGGAATAAAAGCAGCTGTCAGGTAATACACCATTGTCATCATTGCCACAAATAAGGATTAGTCAAAAGAGCTGCAGAGACTCAGCACATGCACTACCTTGCTTTCCCATCCAAGAAAAAGGCCCATCTTCTAAGCCCCAATGGCTCACAGCACAGCATCAGCGGGCAAATCTCCCTTCTCTCCATGTAGTGCTAAACCCCCTCCCCAAGCAGTCTGAAAGCCCATTGGCTAGAAGAGCGAATAAATGCCTTCTCCACCAAAGGCCATGAATGTCCCTGACAGCAGTAGGACCACACACCATACTGTTGAGGACAGCTGTGATGCCTAAGACAGAAAAGCAGTGCTGAGCAAACACAGAGTGCCTGCTGAGCAGAGCGTGCTCAGACAGCTGTTTGACTTCTAACTCTGCCCGGGCTTAATGGCCCCACCTAGAAGATAGGTTTTATGACTGCACCATTGCAGGGGATAAATGAAGGTGCTGGGGAGTTATTTGCCTTGAGTCTCACAGCTAAGTAGATCGTGGAGTTTGTGCTTGGGACAACTTCAGGAGGCTGCTTCAGAGCTGGAGGCAGCTCAGTCACCCTGCAACCAGGATGACTCTGTGTTCTGCTGAGAAGGCTAATTTCCTGCCAACCTGCCCCATCCACCAAAAGAGCAGGAAGGGGGTGGCAGCCAGTTGGTTCTGTTTGTTCTGAGTATCAGGCACCATGTTGAAGCCGAGACTTAAATACACAGTAAGGAGCGTCGAAGGTTTCAAACTGGTGCCAGCAGAAAGAATAGGACAGGTACGGCCATAATTATACCTGACCATGATGACTAAGTGCCATATGCTCAGGGGCTGGCTGGCTTCAGGCTGAGAGGACAAAGTTCCTTATCAGCAAGGTGGAGAAGGACCAACGCCCAAGGTTGTCCATATGCACACCATAAGATATATGTGTCACTCACACACATGAACACACCCACACAAGAAGAAATGAATAAAAATAGGGGAAATGAGAAGTACAATTTTGACCAAGTAGAGGTGGAAAAAAAAATACATGTCCTGGTGAATATGAGGGTCTACACTGGCAGATGGAAAGGCCAAGAGGATAACAGGTATATTTTAATAGTTCCTAGAGTTGGTAAAAATTATTGCTGGGAGAAAGGAAAGCCCCAGGAGTCAGAAAATTCTGATGGAGATCTGGTGAAGTTGGGGGTAAGGCAGTTTTGAGGTAGCGATGAGAGGAAGTACTGTGAGCTGCTGCGTTCTTTGAGATGCTTAGATAAAACTGTGAGCTGCGAGCGGAGCCCCAGGCTGTTGGCAGCTAGACACCAGACCTCAGAGCAGGAAGAAGTCAGGGCACAGCCAGGAAGGGGACGTGTGAAATCTGCAGTCCCTCATGGGTAGCTGAACTGCTCCTATACAGAGTACATCGCCACCCCTACCGACCTCAAGCTTCAGGAATCATGTCAGGCTGACGCCAGCCCGCTCTGTTGGTGCTCCAGTCACAGGGCTGTGGCTTTATTGAGACTTGGTGATGTAATGGCTGTGTTGGGGGTGGGGTCTATGCATTAAGAAAACTAATGTTTGCTGATATTAAAGGCACTGGGACTATTACCATGGAACCCCATGAGAAGCAGGAACCAACATTAGGGAGATATGGCCATGACACTCTGTCCACCGTACCAGTTTCTGTTGGCACGAGCAAATTCTAGCTGAGGCTAATTTTAAATTTGAAAACAAGGACACATGCCCCAACCAGCTGCAAAGCCTTATGTTATAGCTGGACTATGAAACATCCTCCACAGGCTCATAGATTAGAAGTTTGATTGCTTGTTAAAGAGCTTTTTGGAACATGACTGCCTTCTGAAAGCACTGACCTAATCAATGGATTTCCTTCCTGCAATGAATAAATAATATGGTGGCATTGCTAGGATGTCGTGAAAGAAAGGTAGTGGATCTAGTTGGAGGAAGTAGGAGAGAGGGATGACAAGACAATAACTCTGGAGATTAAGTCATTAGTGGGACTCCACCTGTCCTGTTGCCATGTTTTCCCTTCTCTCAGCTTCCTGTCTATCACAATGAAGAGAAGGTCCTCTGGTACACAATGTTACCACCATGATTTTCTGCCCAAGCACTTAAGGCCAATCTACCATGGACTGAACCCTCACCAATGCTGAATGAGTCTCCTCTTCTTTGGAATTGTTCTGACCACAGCAACAAATGCTAGTACCCTTGGAAACAGAATAATCAATCCTGTAAGAGGAATTGTGGGTGTTTCTGGCACTTGTAACCATGTTAAATGAGTTAGCACAATGAAGCTGTGTTGGTCTAAAGCCAGAGGCCATGAGCAGTCAGAAGCTATTACTATGGATGCTGCTATATATATATGGTTGCTGCTCTGGCTGGCCAGCAGGCCTGCCTGTGCTGCAAGGACTCATGCTTCTGAAATGGCTGATGCTGCTCGGAAGCAAAGCACCCACGGGGACTTAGGCTTCTGCAAGCCTCTGGGTCCCTTCCCTGTTCATGTGTCTGTCTCTAGCCACTAACCACAATGTGCAGTTGTGCTTTTTTGTTGTTGTTATTGTTGCACAAATAGCTGCTTTTACAAATAGCACCCTCTCGTTTTTTATTTCCTCAAGGAGTTTTAATCCATTCACATTAATCCTCCTCTTCCTGCTCTTCTCCCAGCACTGCCAAAGTCAAGCAAACTGAACTTAATCCACAAAGCTTTTCATTCTGAACTGTGTGTGCTCTAGCAACAGCCTTCCAAAAAATTCTATTTCTCTACCACTGAAACTCATGCTCATGTCTTCAGAGCTTCCTTTTATTGCTAAGAGAAGAATCTAATTGTGGATTTAAATTAACTTGCAGAATTGAAAACATGCAAATCTTATTGTTTCTTAACTTGGCATTTTCAGACTTGAAGAAGACACAATATCACCAGTTACATACTAGCTCAGTCTCTAATTACAGAAAACACAGACATTATAGGGAACACTGGATGATTAAAAGTATTGACTCCACATCTGTTTCTGCCACTCTCTGCTTTGGGAAATGAACACTTACATTTCTCAGTATCAGCTGACTCTTTCGTAGTGATAACAATGTAACTGACTGTGCTTTTGAGGAGGTTAAATGATTCAAATTCAAATCAAATGCACATTAGTTAGCTGGCCTTTTCAAACATGTTCAAATCATTTCAAGTCAAACTACTTTAACTTTATTTATTTATTTATTTATTTATTTATTTATTTATTTATTTATTCTTTTTTTTTTAATTTTATTTTTCTTTTTAGTTACATTTTGTTAACTCTGTGTCCCAGCTGTATCCTGCTCCCTCATTCCCTCCCCAACCCCACACTCCCTCCCTGGTCTCCTCCCTGCCCCTTTCCAAATCCACTGATAGGGGAGGACCTCCTCCCCTTTCATCTGACCCTGTTTTATCAGGTATCTTCAGGGCTGGCTGCAAAGTCCTCCTCTGTGGCCTAACAGGCTGCTCCTCCCCTGGGGGGGGGGGGTCAAACAGCCTGCCCTTGAAATCCTGTTAGAAATAGTCCGTGTTCCCCTTACTTTAGAAAACTACTTGGTTACTGAGCTACCACGGGCCACATCCGAGCAGAAGTTCTAGGTTATATCCATAGATGGTCCTTGGTTGAGTGTCAGTCTCAGAAAAGACCCTGTGCCCAGATATATTTGGTCCTTGTAGAGCTCCTATCCTTTCCATATCATACTAACTTCCCTTCTTTCATATGATTCCCTGCACTCTGCCGAGGGTTTGGTTATGAGTCTTAGTGTCTGCTTTGAAACACTGCTAGGTAGAGTCTTTCAGATGCCTTTTGTGGTAGACTCCTGTCATAAGTTCAATGCACATCCCATTTGTCTTTCTAAATGAGGATTAATCACCTTCGCCTGTGTCCACTTTCTTGATTATCTTTTTTAGGTGTGTAGATTTCATTATGTCTATCATATCTTGTAGGTCTATATAAGCGAGTATATACCAAGTTTGTCTTTCTCCTTCTGGGATACTTCACTCAGAATGATCTTTTCTAGATCCTACCACTTGCCTGCAAATTTCATGATTTCCTCCTTTTTGATTGCTGAGTAGTATTCCATTGTGTAAAAATACCACAATTTCTGTATCCATTCCTCCGTTGATGGACATCTGGGTTGTTTCCAACTTCTGGCTATTACAAATAAAGCTGCTACGAACATGATTGAACAAATGTCCTTGTTGTGTACTTGAGCAAATTTTGGGTATATACCTAGGAGTGGTATAGCTGGATCTTGAGGTAGCACTACTCCTAGTTGTCTGAGAAAGCGCCAGATTGACTTCCAGAGTGGTTGAACCAGTTTACATTCCCACCAGCAATGGAGGAGGGTTCCCTTTTCTCCACAACCTCTCCAGCATGTGCTATCACTTGAGTTTTTCATCTTGGCCATTCTGATGGGTGTAAGGTGAAATCTCAGGGTCGTTTTGATTTGCATTTCCCTAATGGCTAATGAGGTTGAGCATTTCTTTAAGTGTTTCTCTGCCATTCGATGTTCCTCTTTCGAGAATTCTCTGTTTAGCTCTGTTCCCCATTTTTTAAGTGGATTACTTGGTTTGTTGCTTTTCTGCTTCTTTAGTTCTTTATATATACTGGATATTAGCCCTCTGTCAGATAAAGGGTTGGTGAAGATTCTTTCCCAATCTGTAGGCTGTCTATTTGTTTTGATGACAGTGTCTTTTGCTTTACAGAAGCTTTTCAGTTTCATGAGGTCCCATTTATTGATTGTTGCTCTTAGAGCCTGTGCTGTTGGTGTTCTGTTCAGGAAGTTGTCTCCTGTGCCAATGAGTTCTAGGCTGTTCCCCACTTTTTTTTCCAACTGATTTAGAGTATCTGGTTTTGTGTTGAGGTCCTTGATCCACTTGGACTTTAGTTTTGTGCAGGGTGATAAATATGGATCTATTTTCATTTTTCTGCATGTAGACATCCAGTTGGTCCAGCACCATTTGTTGAAGATGCTGTCTTTTTTCCATTGAATGGATTTGGCTTCTTTGTCAAATATTGAGTATTCATAGGTGTGTGGGTTTATTTCTGGGTCTTCTATTCGGTTCCATTGATCCTCCTTTCTGTTTCTATGCCAATACCATGCAGCTACTTTAACTTTAAACTGTAACACTTAAACACATTTTAACAACTCTTCCTACAAACCTTTGCTTCATTAGCTATGTGGTTAAAGCAATGAGTTTTGTTCTAAACTATCTCCTGTGATCTGTACCTCTGGTTTGTCTCATTTATGTGAGCTATTTGATCATGTGTGACCAGGAAGAGACCAAAGGAGTCTTTATCTCTTCTGTGCCACTCAATACGAACTAACAGGCAGTGAACAGTAATTTCTGCATTCTGTGTTCAGACAAGGACTATACCAGCCACATCTCCTGACCTGTTTCCTACCCTTCCTCTCAACCCCCAAGGGGAAAATTTACCCTCCAGTTCACCCTTTCTCTGCTCTTCGTTTTACTCTCTAAGATCAAATCAAAATTATACATTTTCATGTTTTCTTAAAAACACTGTATAAATTACATTTGGAAAGGAAGAGAAGAAAGGATATAAGGAAGGGAGGAAAGGAAGGGAAGGCAAGGCAAGGGGAGGGGGAGGAGAATGGAGAGGAAGGAAGGGAAGGGAAAGGAGATGTCTGTCTCTAAGAAGTGGCTGGTGAGGAGGGTACCCCGAGCATCTGGCACAAGCACACAACGTCCGTCCGGAATGGTCATTGCTTGCAGTTAAGTCTTAACTTCAGCGGGGTCACCTGTGATCTCACAAATCTATCTAATTACTGAAACACCAAGTGGATTCTGAACTGGTCTGATGGAGAAGAAGCTTTTAGAGTATTCCGCACGAAGCATCCGTCATTAGTGAGACAGGAGACATCTTCCCTTCCCCAGGATAGGAGAAATCTGCAGTAGATGCAAGTTAGTCAGCCATGAGTTCCTCTCAAGAGTGGAGAAGTAACTATCTGGTTGAGCTGAGTGGGCTTCCACAGCAAGTATGACTCCTTACTGTCTCGGGCATGAAAACACTAAAAGATGACCGATTTCAATGCAGATTACTAAGTATCTATCCAATTCCCACCATAAGTTCCACAAAACCCAGTTAGGCTGAATCATCTGGTGATAGTCTACCTTTGGAGCCTGTCCTACTCTCAGGAGTTCTTTCTTTCTTTTTCTTAATAATTCAGTTTTCACTAATAATTCAATATTTCAATTTTCTGCTTCCTCCTTGTTCACATTCTATTATTATTCTTGCAGGGAGTGAAACAATGAACTCAGAACCCATTGGCTTGGGTAGTTTTAGTGCCACTTAATTGTTCAGATTCTGAGTATTCCAAGTTAAGGTCACCAGGAGCCAGGAAAGCCCTGTCAAACTACAAGAACCCACAACATTAGTGCAAGCCGGTAAAAACTGTATAAAAGCCAGAATTGGATTTGAAACAGCATTTTCATCTGAGTGACTTAGAGCTGTCCTTGGAAGTGTAATAAAAATAACGTTTGGTTTCTGTATTTGGGGTATGTGGTTTTGGTATTTGTGTGTGTGTGTGTTTATTGTTTGTTTGCTTTTTGAGATGAAGTTTTGCTAAGGAGCCCAGGCTTGCCTCTGACTTGCTCTGAGTTCAAGAGTTCAACCTTCTAAGAGTTCAACTCTTAGCAGTCTTCCAGCCTTAGCCTTCTGAATATTTGATTACAGATGTGCATCATGGCATCTAATTCTTATTGTTGCTATTTTTATAATCCATGCTGTCTTTCTATTGTTATGAAAAAAATACCATGACCAAGGAAACTAATAAAAGAAAGCATTTAATTTGGGTCTCATGGTTTCAGAGAATTAGAGTCCGTGACCATCATGGTAGGGAGCATGGCAGCAGTAGGCAGGCTTGATGCTGGAATAGTAGCTGAGATCTTACACCATGACCCATAAACATGAGGCAGAGAGAAAGAAAGAACTGACTGGGAATGATGTGGGCTTTTGAAACCTCAAAGCCACCCTTAGTGACATATCTCCCCCACCAAGGCCATACCTCCTAATCCTTAGCAAAAAAAACTTACAAACTGCAGACCAAGTATTCAAATATATGAGCTCTTAGAGGCAATTCTTATTCACACCACCACACTAAGGATAATTAAATTTTTAAAAAATAAATTTTAAATGTCTCCCAATCAACTTTATATATTGGTATTAAACTCAATATTGTGTCTATCACAGTCTCTAAGATCAACAATCAATAAATGGGACCTCATGAAACTGAAAACTTCTATAAAGCAAAGGACACTGTCATCAGAACAAAACAACAGCCTACAAATTGGGAAAGGATCTTCACTAACCCTATATCCAACAGAGGGATAATATCCAAAATAGATAAAGAACTTAAGAAGTTAAACACCAACAAACTAAGCAATCCAATCAAAAAATGGGGTACAGAGCTAAACTAGAATTCTCAGTACAGGAATATAGAATGACAGAGAAACACTTAAAGAAATGCTCAACCTCCTTAGTCATCAGGGAAATGCAAATCAAAACAAATCTGAGGTTTCACCTTATACCCATCAGGATGGCTAAGATGAAAAACTCAAGTGACAACACATGCTGGAGAGGATGTGGAGAAAGGGGAACCCTCCTCCATTGCTGGTGGGAATGTAAACTTGTACAACCACTTTCGAAATCAATCTGGCTCTTTTTCAGACAATTAGGAATAGTGCTACCTCAAGATCCAGCTATACCACTCCTAGGCATATATCCAAAATATGCTCAAGTACACAACAAGGACGTTTGCTCAACCATGTTCATAGCAGCTTTATTTGTAATAGCCAGAAGCTGGAAACAACACAGATGTTCCTCAGCTGAGGAATGGATACAGAAATTGTGGTATATTTACACAATGAAATACTACTCAGCAATTTAAAACAAGGAAATCATGAAATTTGCAGCAAATGGTGGGATCCTGAGTGAGGTATCCCAGAAACAGAAAGACACATATGGTATATACTCACTTAGAAGTGGATATTAGACATATAATATAGGATAAGCATACTAAAATCTGTACGCTTAAAGAGGCTAAGCAAGGGGGACCCTGAGTAACATGATCAGTTCTCACTCAGAAAGACAAATGGGATGGACATTGGAAGAGGGAGAAACCAGGAAACAGAACAGGAGCCTACCACAGAGGACTTCTGAAAGACTCTACCCAGCAAGGTATCAAAGTAGCTGCTGAGAATCATAGCCAAATTTGGGCAGAATGCAGGGAATCTTATGAAAAAAATGCGGAGATAGAAAGACCTGAAGGGAACTGGAGCTCCACAAGGAGAGCAACAGAACCATGAAATCTGGGCCCAGGGGTCTTTTCTGAGACGGACACGCCAAACAAGGACCATGCACGGAGATAACCTAGAACCCTTGCACAGATGTAGCCCATGGCAGCTCAGTATCCAAGTGGGTACCCTAGTAATGGGAACAGAGACTGTCTCTGAAATGAACTCAGTGGCTGGTTCTTTGATCACCTCCCCCTAATGGGGGAGCAGCCTTTCCAGTCCACAGAGGAAGACAATGCAGCCAATAGTGATGAGACCTGATAGACTCGGGTCAGATGGAAGGGGAGGAGGACCTCCCCTATCATTGGACTGGGGGAGGGGCATGGGAGGAGATGAAGGAGGGAGGGTGGGATTGGGGGATGAGGGAGGGAGCTTCAGCTGGGATACAAAGTGAATAAACTGTAATTAATAACAAATAAAATTTAAAAACTTAATAATACATTCAGAATGAGATTAAACATGGTTGATGTTTCTGTACCAAGAAGATAAGCATATTGTCTGAAAGTTTCTAAATGCCAGCTTTTCATTCTTTTTAGAAAAGTAGTGTCTGTCTAGTATACACACACACACACACACACACACACACACACACACACACACACACTTAATCTCTAATTTTGCTTATTTCTGACTTTCTCCTTCCTCTTACTTTTTATAAGCCTGGCTAAAGGCTTATCAATTTTATAAAGCTTTTCTAAGAACTAATTCTTTGTTTAGTTTCTTTTGAGTATTGCTTTCTTAGTCTCTATTGCTTTAATTTCCTTTCTATTTTTCATTGTTTCTTACTGAGTTTGGAACTGGATGCTTTCTTTTTAGGAGACTCTTGATGGGCACCGTCCTCAGATTGTTTATTTTACTTTTTTTTTTTTTAATGCAAAATCTTATTGCTATGTACTTTCCTCTTATGACTGCCCTGGCTATGTCCCAAACGTTCCAGAAGGTCATGTTCTCATTTTCACTTTTTTTTTTCTAGAAATTTTTAAATTTTCTCTTTGATTTATTGGATAGCCCATTGTAAATTCAAAAATGTACTGTTCCATTTCCAATTATGTTCAGAGTTTTAGAATCTCTCATTGATATCTGCTTTTGTTCCATTATGATCAGCTAAGACATGAGGAATTATTTCAGTATTCAGCATTTGTTGATAGTTGATTTGTGTTCTTTGCTATGATCAATTTTGAAGGTCCTGTGTACCATGGGGCTGGAGAGAGAATATATACTCCTTTCTGTAGAGTGGAATATTCTGCATATATTTGTTAACTCCAGTGATCCATAATATATTTTAGCTCTTAAGTTTCTTTGCTCATTTTTAGTTCGAAAGACATTTCTAAATATGAGAGTAGGATACCGAAATCCCTTGCTATTATTGTATCAGGACCTATTTGACATTATAGCTTTTTTTAAAAACCTCCAACGATATGCAGAATGTCCCTGGAAACTTAGTCTAGAAAAAAAAGTAGATAAAACCGATAGACTTTTAAATGTGCATTACTTACCAAAATCAAATCTGGAAGCTATAAATAACATAAGAGACCCATTAAAAGCAACAGGATAAAAACTTTAAGTTTTTCCTCACAGAAAAACCCAGGGCTGGATGAACTCACTACTGAATTCTGCTCAGTTTTAAAGGAACATCTCATGCCAATTCTTCTTAACTATTTCTACAAAAGGTAAAGAAAAGGAACACCATGAAATTCATTCTACAAAGGTGCTATTATTCTGATACCCAAACAAGGCTAACATATGACAGCAACAACAAAACGAAAACTATAAACCAATTTCTTTGATGAACATTGATACAATAACTATCAATTAAAATACTTGCCAAATTAGTTCAGGAACATGATAATAAGATTATATATTATGACCTAGTAGGCTTCTGCCCAGAGAGGCAAAGTTGGTTCAACATATGTAAAACATTAAATGCAATACACCACATAGACAAACTTAATGGCGGAAACCACGAAATCATCTCAGTTGATGTTAAAAAGGTATTTGCTGGTCAGTGGATGGGCTTAGAATTTATATTGTTTAATGGTGTCACTCAGTCTCGTGTGTATCTACTCTATGTCTACATGCAGATATGTAAACAGCTGTAAGTGTTGCTATAGTAATTTGGAAAGGAGGCCATGATTAGGTGATGAGGAAGGATGGAAATCAGGCAAAATGATTCATGAGTCACAAAAGTGGATGGGCATGGGAGAACTGGCCCTGCCTCTCACCAGGGCAGTGCAGGAGAGCTTGTAAATGTTGGTTTTATTTCCTCAGGTAAGGGGATGAGATGAGAGTCATTCCCCAAACTTTCTAGCTCTTTCTGAACTCTCACCGGCTGGTTCAACTCAGTTCTTCTGGCCTTAACTCCTCTCCAAGCTGACTGATTCAAACTGGCTTCCCTTAGTTTCTGACTGAATCACTCTGCCTGGCCTCTAACTAATTCTGGCAATATGTTATAATCCTTTGGCTTCTTCTTATTCTCAGGCTCATTCTGACTTCACCAGTGTCTAACTTGTTCTCTCTGTAACCTGTCTCTGTGTAAAACTGTCCCAATAATCAACTCTTGGTGCAAAACAAAAAAACCAACACCTCTTCTCTCCCTCTGCACTGCTCTTAAGTAGCCTCTCTTTCCTGTCCTGTTCTTGGGTGTATCCTATCTCTGATTCGTT
The DNA here is from genome assembly GCF_907164565.1 of Psammomys obesus. Lineage (NCBI taxonomy): Eukaryota > Metazoa > Chordata > Mammalia > Rodentia > Muridae > Psammomys > Psammomys obesus. The sequence continues at coordinate 39,659,379 of NW_026587216.1, read as the reverse complement.
CTGTCATATCTTTCTTTGCTTCATCACTTCATCTGCCTCTCAATTAGCCATCTCTTTCAGACAAGGCTGTGTCCTTCAATAAACTAACCTTACCTTCATTGTTTAAGATTAAAGGTGTGTACTAAGGGCATGTCTATATTCCAGCCAGACCACAAAGACCAAAGAAGGTCTTTGGATGTGATCTCTTGCTAGAGTAGCCATGTTGCTGGATTAAAATTCCTCTACAGGAGCTGGGCCTAGTGGTGTGGGTGTGGGAGAGCTGGTGGACTAAACAACTTAGCTACCACCCAGGCCCAGATCCAGGGCCTTTTGTTGGCCCATTCCAACATCTACCCCATCTATGAGCTGCTGGAGTAGATGAGGTAGATCCAAAACTGCAGGATCTCCATGACACAGTCCTATTGTGTAGATGCTTGCTCATCCATGTTTACCAAAGCACTGTTCACAGTAGTGAAGTAATGTAAACAACACGTGTCCAGCAACTGAAGGATGGAGAGGAAATATGGTTTACATATGCAAGGAAATATTTTTCAGCCATAAAAAAGAATCAAGTTGTATCATTTTTGGAAAGTAGATGAAACTAAGGGGAAAAAAAATCACATGAAGTAAATTAAGTCAGTCTCTGAAAAATGAATATTAAATGTCTATCCTCATTTGTGGTTATCTCCCTTTGTTTGTGGTTGTCAATAGCGTTAATACAGTCATATAAAGCATGTATCATCACACTAAATGAAAGTAGAAGTTGAAACGTCTAGAATAAAGTGGGGCTAATGGGAGGTGAGAATAGTGAGTTGGGGGACGTAGGAGAGAACTAGGCAGAGTAGATACACTCAACATATAACGCACATCTGTAAAAAATTCAGTGACCATATACGTATATAAGTACCTCAAAGTTCAACTCCAGTTTTTTCATTCTAACATAATATTAAATTTAACACGTGCATGGTTCAGCTAATTCAGGCTGAGCAACTGCACACTTAAATGTTGTTACATTTGTTTCCTCAGCCATCATCATAATAGTAACATTTGAGAAGCCCAGTATGTGGGACTGAATCATTTTTTGACACTACATAAAAATAGAATTCAGCACAGAGGCAAGAATAGCCAGGCCTCCACACTTCGTGTAAAATTAAACCCTACTTTTAAAATCTGAGCGACTAATTTACATTTCTTTGCCTCTTGAATAGTTTTTGTTGAATATTCAGATTTGGAACAGATTTTCAGACCTGTTGCTGTGCATTTAGCCTGCATATAGTTGTTTAAACTATTCACATTCATTCCTTTCCATTTTAGATAGTACTGTTTCATTTTCCCTTTAACTCAGGAGTTAGAAATAATTATACTCCTAAAGAAATTCTTCCTTAAAAACATGATGTCTGTTCCTGAATCATTTGGACTCTTGGTTGCAAATGAGGTTTAATGAAGAAAGGGGTTGTGTTGGCTCCTATCTCTAACCTGGGGATGCCAAAAACTAAAGACAGATGATCTTTCTTGGAGTCACTACCTCCTATTTCCATTTCTCTCTGTAAGTGTTGTTCCAGCCCAGCAGCTGGTGGTGGACTTCATCACATGACAGGACATACTGACCACTCCCTACAGCATATACCCTCAAAGCTCTGTACCAGGAAAGGAGGCAATCCCTGTAGCAGATCAACTGTGACAAATCTCTCTGGAGAAGTCCCACTAGTAAAGTGATGACCTCATAGAGTTGCTAGTGGCTGGTCCTACAGCTACACCGTTCAAGGAATGATTTGAGGAAAGGAAAGATTTATAAGCAGAAAATGAAAAGGCTAACTTTAATTATTAATGGGAAATGTAAATAGAAACATGTTGATTCCTTAAATCAAATGCACTTTCCTCCCTCAAGAACTTTGATTAAGTGCAGGGTTGATGGTTTAATCGGTAAAACACTCGCTGTACAGGTCTGAGGACCTGAGTTAAATCCCTAGAGCCCAGGTCAAAGGGCCTAGTATGGTGGTGTGTGCTTGCATTTTTAGTGCTGGGTCGGAGGGACCGGTGGAGACAAGCAGGTCCCTCCCACCCCCCACCCCCCGCCGCTCCAGACAAACCTACTTGGTAATCTCCTGGCCGGTTAGATAGCATTTTAAAAGACAAGACACCTGAGGAATGACACCCAAGGTTGTTCTAGGGCCTCCACAGGCATGTACATACGTATACACACACCCATACACTTGCACACACATGGACAAACACACATGAAAGTCCTTTATTCCACCACAGCACTTGTAGTGTTTGCTTCTTCTGCTGAATGACAAACTAGCTAAAGAACTAATCGCATTGGGTCTGGGCCTGAGTAACTAGTGCTCAGCTTTGTATCCAGAATGGAGCAGGTTGACTAGTTGACTTGAACAGATATGAAAACATAAAAATTATTTGCACACAGCAACACAAATGTGGGTAACACTGGCCTATTCTCAGCCGCATGAGACACCCCTCAAACACACACCCTGACTCATTTACCACAAGTGAAGATTTGCCTTAACCAAAGAATGACGAAAGTGTGGAAAAAACTTCTAGTGACCTAACAAAGCTAGATATTTTTCATCTTTCTTCCTGGATGCTTCTATTCTCAGACCCCTTTGGGTTTTAAATATACCCATTAGGCTATGTTCTTACAAATTAAATGCTTGTCATTTATGAGACAGGCCTTAAGCCACATCCTCAGCATTGTCTCTTTCTGTCCATTGCCACCCAGACTAACTCCTGCTACACTACACAAGGAGTGACAATTGGTCAGAAAAGAGTGAGTCATGAAACCAGGAAGTCTGGACTGCCTGACAAGTATATGAAGCTGTGCCGACTTCTTGTAGCAGAATACTCACGTTGGAGGTGATAGGATGAGAAAAACAAAAACTTAGCTCTAAAGCTACTGGAAGGCTAGCTAGGTTCCCTTGTTATGGAAGTTGGCCTTGTGAACTGAAGTTCCCTGGAAGAGCAGCACCTGTGTCAAAGATGTTGCAGACAGATCAAGGGTCAAAATTATCTGGTGATGGACTTAGCTTTCTACTGCTGTGATAAACAGTAGAAGCTACTTGAAAAGGAAGGGATTATTTGGTTTATGTATCCGGTTTGCAGTCTATCATTGAGAGAAGCCCAGGCAGGAACTTAAGCAGGATAGGAACCTGGAAGCAGGAACTGGAGCAGAGAGCATGAAGGAGCACTGCTTCCTTGAACTGCTCCCTGTGGCTTGCTTGGCCTGCTTCTTTATGCAAATTAGGGCCACTCGACTAGGTGGCACCATCCACTGTGGGCCATCCTCACAAAATTAGCCATTAATGACGACAGTGTCCCCTAGTCCGGCCGTGAGGCCAAGATGATGGAGGCATTTTCTCACTGAGGTGACTCGAGTTTGTGTTAAGATGACAAGAGACTAAGCAGCACATCTGGACTATCGTTCACTTTTTGTTCTTTCAAAAAATATATTTATTATCTGTGTGTATGTGTATTCGGGTCAGAGGACAACTTGCGGGCACTCTAACCTGCAGAGCATTGGGTTGATTTAATAGCCACATCTCTATAGTAGCATCCCTTTGACTCTCTAGTAAAACTTTTGTTATGGATTAGCTTAGCAGACCACTAGACTCCATCAAATAAACAGCTAAGAATGTCAACAGATGTCTGAGACCCTCAGCAGAGACCCCATTCTCCAGCCATCCCACCACCATTTTGTATATGCTGCCTATCTGATTCCTTCAGTATTTTTGGCAAATGTCTTCAATTTTGTCTGTCTCTTCTCTGGGGACTATAAAAATTACACAGAGGACAAAGCAACTTGTACCTGTGTTCCTGGACTGTGCCCACTCATATTTGGCTCAGAACAAAAACAAAATCTATATTTCACTTTGCAACCCAAGTTTGGTTTTATGTCAATGGCATCTTATACAAACTTTAAACTACTAAAAGGTTGACCAACTGGGGCCACTCGGAAGGGTTTGCTTTGAAAACTGTAGAGGAGGACAAGCTGGAATCGGGCTGCAAGAAGACGCTTGGTAAGAATGAAGCCTGTCCTGGGACTGAGCATGAGAAGGTTTGGGGCTAGAGAAGGGACAGCAGAAGAGGTAATTCAAGAAATGGACATTTTTCTTAGGACTTCTCTGCTATAAGGTAAAGATTTAAAGTACTTTAAAAATTATTCTTGGCGATCACACTTCCATCCCCTTAAATCTGATATGGAGTAAAAGGACTGCCCCCAGCTGGCTCACCAAGCAGTCTCGGGTCATTTCCGTAGGAACTGAGCCAGCACTGTTTCTTATGGGGTTTCGATTATTAAATTGCTCTTTAAGTTTGCTTCTTCTTCTCTGGGCAAAAAAGATGTGTATGTTAGATATACGTAAAAAGAAGTCATTTTGGAGAATGCAAACCTTACTACGGCCTGTTATTCACTGTCCTTTTGTTGAGTTCAGAGTGTTTTAAAAACTTTTAAACCTGCAAAGAGTTGTAAACTAATGAACCGTAACCAGCTAGGGTCCTTTACCCAGTTACTTCCCATGCCGAGTGTGTGTGTATATGTCACTGTTTCTGTCTGTCCGTTTCTCTCTCTCTCCCTCTCTATTCAGTTATTCTATAATAACTGTTATGTATAAAGCACTAGGGAATTAATTTTTTTAAAATAATGATCAAGGTTATAAATTATTTTTTTTCATATTTTGCTTTGTGACATTGAGTTGGGGGAAAACCATACCCCATTTCCCCTTTGCCAGTTGTCCCCAATTTTGTTCATGATGTAAAGTATAAATGGAGGCTGCAGTTTGAACACGACTGTGGGCCTGCTCTGTCCTCTGGATCTGTCGGTAACATTCCACCAACAGATCTCTGAATGCCCCTGTCTTCTGTAACAGTTGCTCCTGTTTCCAGTTCTACTGCAACTCTCATACTCCCAGAGCCAGCCTTACTGTACCCTCCAGAGAAAACAGCACTGGCTAGAAGTGGCCTCATCACCTCACATCTGGGCCCCCATTCTGATGAACCTTCCCTCCAAACTTACAAGTCCTAATGCAGCCGACCACCATTTTCAGGGGTCCCGCAGCCTCAGATTCAAACAACCACAGTTGTTTGTTTGCTGTATTGTTGAACTTTTTTTTATTGAACTTTTTATTACTTCTTTGTGAATTTCACAACGTGTACTCCAATTCCACTCATCTCCTCGTCCCTTTGTACCTGTCCTCTGCCCTTGCAACCTCCCCCCAAGGAAAAAAAAATCTAATAATGGAAGCTGTAGTGTATCACAGTGTGTCCCATGGTATACTCTTTTGTCCACATTTCTTTGCTTGTAAATGTTTCTTGCAATGAGTCATTGTTCTGGTTCAAGGCCTCTGGCTGCTACTACGCTATCAATACTGGATCCTCACAGGGACTCCTCTTGGATACACTGTTGTTGCCCTGTGAATGGAGAGCCTGCAGCTTTGGATCTGTAGGATGGATCACTTGCTCCATAAGTTCATTGATGGGTTAAATGTTGGGGTGGAGCAAACTCTCCCCCATGGACATCAAGGGATCACTGTCATCACAGACTTCTCTTTTGGACCATCTGCGTCCGTGTATCTATCTATCTATCTATCTATCTATCTATCTATCTATCTATCTAT
>NW_026587216.1:39553508-39653763 GCF_907164565.1 Psammomys obesus | reverse complement strand
TATCTATCTATCTATCTATCTATCTATCTATCTATCTATCTATCTATCCATCCATCCATCCATCCATCCATCCATCCATCCATCCATCCATCCATCTATCTAGCTAGCTATCTTTGGTTTTTCAAGACAGGGTTTTTCTGTGTAGCCTTGGTTGTCTTGGACTCACTTTGTAGACCAGACATGCCTCTGCCTCCCTAAGTGCTAGGATTAAACATGTGCACCACTGTGCCTGGGGGCAGCTATGGCTTATGTGTTAAGTCCATTACCTACCTGTGTCACTTTTGCCACTGAAGTTCTCTAACACTTGTTTGGGCCACTCCCTATATCCATCTTTAAATGATAACACTGTTTTCTCTCCAGACCTTGAATGATTCACTATCCTAAAATGACAAGGAATCTTTTACTAAACATTCATTCATTCATTCATTCATTCATTCATTCATTCATTCATATAATACACTGCAAAGCTCTTTTACTTTGACAAATCAAGTGACCACAGGAAGGTAGCTAGGTTCTGGACTCCTGGGCTGACTGAGGTGTTCATCCACTCCGGAGGAAATAATTGCAGGCTTTGTTCCTGAGACTCCACAGTAAACCTTGGCATCCATACCTCTAGTCTTCTTAGCATGCTCATCTTCTTTGAGTATGAGAGTGCAGATGCTTGCTCTTCTGGGATGCCCTTCAGCCACAGGGAGCTACACTTCCCAAGGTCAGAGCCTTCTGGAAGAAGACTACATCTATTGACTCAGGATGTTGATAGATAAATCAATAGAGCCGGCCAGGGAGATGACTTACTAGGTAAAAAGTACCTGCTTCCGTCCGAGGCTTAAGGACCTGTGCCAGATCCCAGAAGCCCAATGGTACGGAGCCTGAAAAGCTGATACTTGTCTTCGGCCCTCCACAGACACGCCATGACACACACGCACCTGCACTCTCACACATCACACATGCAAACATATAAATAACAGATAACATTGAAACTGTTAAAGAAGGCATAGTTGCTTCTGTCAAGGCAGCACATTCTGATGGGGCCCCCGGCTCTTGAGCTTGCACTACGTGACTAAGGCTGGGTCAGCCCAGCCCAGCAGTCTGAGCTCTCCCTCTCTCTCTCTCTCTCTCTCTCTCTCTCTCTCTCTCTCTCTCTCTCCACCCAGCTTGCCCCCTGCTCATTTCTCTCAGGTTGGCTTTCTACTATATACCTTGCTCTCCAGCTGCTATCCTGACTGCTATAGGTGTACCACCAGGCCCTCTTGGTTCCAGATATTTTCAGATTCATTGTATTGCCTCTTTAACTCATGGCTTACTAAACAATATATATATATTTTTTAAAGTTTCAAATATTTGAGAACTTTACTTATGGGTTTTTGTTCAATTTCTTCTGATTTATACTGTAAACAAAGGTCATAGTCAACAAAATATGCTTATACTAACATTTTTAGGATTTTCTTGATGGCCACATTATTAATTTTCTAAATGATCCATATATACTCAAGAAATGTGCATATGTTGTATCTGTTAAAAAGTCACCAAGTCAATGTATTGTTTTGCAATTAGGGCTATATTTACTGTGCTGGTTAGTTTTATGTCAACTTGACACACAGATTAGAGTAAAATGAAAGGAGAAAACCTCAGTTGAGAAAAATGTCTCCATAAGGTCTGGCTCTAGGGCTTTTTTTAAATTAGTGATCGATGTGGGAGGGTCTACTTCACTGTGCGTGGTGCCATCCCTGGGCTGGTGGGCCTAACTCTATGAGAAAGCAGGCTGAGCAAGCCACGGGGAGCAAGCCAGTAAGCAGCACCCCTCCGTGGCCTCTGCACCTGCTCCTGTCTCCAGGTTCCTGCCCTGTTTGGTTCCTGTCCTAGCTTTCTTCAGTGATACGCTCCCATGTGGAAGTGTGAGCCAAATAAACCCTTTCCTCCCCAACGTGCTTTATGGTCATGGCGTTTCGTCACAACAATAGACACTCTAACTCACTTACTTGTGCATTTTTATCTTTTTCAATAATTAGGAGAATTGGAGCTTCCTATTATGATGGCAAATTTCTCAGTACGCCTGTATCTACTTTGCCCTCACATATTTTAAAGGTTTCATCCCATGCTTAGTGACTTGAATTTTTTTTCTTATTTAGCTATGGAAATCACCACGCTGTCTTCACATTTCTGTTAGTAGAAGCACACCAGCTGTCTGTTAGTAACTTTCTGCCATGTTATTAACATCCTTTTTATTTCGACCTTTGTATCCCATATGTTTCAGTGTATCATTTGTAAATAGCATACATCTGTCAATATTTGCTTTTAACAGTCATATTTAGTTCTTTTACTTTACTGTAATGACTGATAAATGCTTCTAGTTCCACTCCCCGTATGCAACATTTCAGTTTGTTTTCACATTTCGAGTGCCTCATTTTCAGCACCAAACAGCAAGATTTTACTGTGCACCGCCCCCCCCCCCCCCGTGGTCTTTAACTTGCTCCCAGAATCCATAGCGTTGAGCACTGTAGCCTCCTTCTGTGCATCAGCACACAGTCACACCACAATCCGTACCACACTGGCCGAAGCCAGGGCTCAGCACCCACACTTAGGCTGTGCTCCTCCATGAGGGGGCTTCTTAGGGTTTCGTGCTTTGAGCTTCTGCTGTGTTCAATGGCGAATCTTACTGCCATTGGGACACGGCTGTTTGGTGTCATGGAGGGAACTGGAAATGGAGCCCTCTCTTTAATTAGCGCACTTGAGGACAACCTAACACTTTTTTGGTGACTGAAAACTGCCAAGAAAAGACAGGTTTGGTAGGAAAAAAACCCTTATCAGGGGCTCTGAAGGAGGAGGAGGTACTCTGTAGTTATAAGAACAATCTTCAAGGAGCTGTTTAAGCAATTTGTTGAGAACAAACCTTTGAAAGGGATTCATGTTTGCTCAGTAGAACATTAAAGCTTATAATTGTGTTGCCACATTTAACTTTCTTTCCCTTTGCTCTTGTAAGGTATGCTTCCTTATTTCAAAAGCAAACTTCTGTAGCAACAGAAAGAGAAGAAGAAGCAAATTGCTCCAGATAATTGGGGAAGCTAGACCATCTTTCATTAGCAAAGACTTTCCACAAATGAGTGATGCCCTACTCAGGTCAAGTATAAATGGTGACGAAGTGCTCTTAATTTTCGGAATACAATTCAGAACATGGCATAGGCAGGAAAACTCAGTTATCCAGGGCAACTCATAAAAATTGTCATAGAGGTGAAGCAGCAATGAAGGGGACAATGAGTGCAGACAGCCGACCCTGAGAAAATTGATTAGAAAGTGGAGGAAAGTGGAAAGGGTCCTTATGTGCTGAAGAGCAGAATACATTCTGATGGTGAAGTCCATACTTCTCAGCCCAGGCCACAAAGCAGTGCTCCTGTCTTAAAAAGAAAAAGAAAAAAAACAAAACAAAATAAAAATACGGTTGAACTCTGATTTAGTTGGTGCCCTTTCAAGTGTGCTCCCTTGAGGACTTTGAAACATACCCAGATTTGGAACCACTGGCTAGAAGAAAGGACTAGGACAAAGGGAGCTGAAGAAACAGAGGGGGAATGATACTTGTTTGGTGGTAAGGTGCTGGTGCAGGGGCAGGAGACAGGGTCTTCAGAGCATTTCTTCTCTAGGAGAAGAAGACAGAGAGGTAAACATGGCTTCAGAAGAGTGTGATTTTATTACTGGGACCTGGAAGGAGACGAAGGAGTTCAACAACACTGTCCCACTGTGGAGTAGGACAAGAATGACATTTGCTGAGGGCATGGGAGAAAAGCCGGAGAGGTCAGAGTGGCAGAGGTTGGGGGTCTACAGGTCGAGAGCAGCCTGACTCTGCTGAGAACCCTGTGGGGCTGCTAAGGCCCTGTTCTGTAACACGAGGGCCAGGCTGAGCAGCATGTCTATGTTGACTGACGCAGGCAGGCATGCTGGCTCATGATGGGGAAATGAGATGTCCTGGAAAATGACCATCTTAGGAATCACATATATGGCCTGTAACTGGTCCACTGCAGAAGGAGATGAACAAGGAACAAAGGCTAGTGTGAAGAGCAAGGGAACTTCAGCAAAGAGAAGGTCGGTCTGATGGAGATGCACCCCACCAAGAGGAGCTGTGTGAAGAAAGATCAGAATGTGGTTCTTGGAGAGGAGGTGCTGCTGAGTTTTGCCAACTTGACACAAACTAGAGACACCTGGGAAGAAGGTATCCTGAGGAATTGCCCTCATACGATCGGCCTGTAGGTATGTTTGTAGGAGACATTTTTGTTTTATTGTTAATTGATAAGGAAGGGAGGAGCCTATTGTGGGTACCACTTCTGGGCATGTGGCCTGTGCTGCAGAAGAAATCAAGCTGAGTAAGCTTGATTTTCCTTCATGGCCTCAGCCAGCATCAGTTCCTGTCTCCAGGCTCCTGTCTCGCCTTTCCTCAATGAAGGACTGTAACTTGTGCGCTAAATAAAGCCTTTCCTCTCCTAGTTGCTTTTGCTGTTGTTGTTTGTCACAGAACCAGAAAGCGAACTAGAACTAGGTGCTACAGTCTGACTATTTATACACCATTGAGTGTTCAGCGGTGGGTGATGGATGACCAGGTCCAGATGTAGCTGGTTACTCATGGACGGTGCATTAAGGAAAAATAAAACTAAGCAGCAGAATGTCCATTGCATTTTCCCAAATATTTTAAATGTTTTACTTATATGTAGAGCTACTAACTCATATGTCATGTATATGCTATGTATATAAAAATGCATATAAGTAATGTACAGTTATATTTGCCTACATGATTTTGTTTACATGATTTTGTAAACACAAAAGGAAAATAATAAAAACTCCACATGTGTATATACAAGTTAAAAGGACCAGATAAGAATAAACCAATATGTTAACAGTGAGATCATGGCTAGTTTTTTTCTTTTCTAAATAGTGGATAAAAGATCATACCATGTATCTAGAATCACAAGGGGCACTGATTGCAACTGACACATGAAAAGAAAATGGTTTAGCAAAGTAAACTTTGTTCTTTCCGGATACCTCAGTCTTTGAGGAAGTAATATTCTGAACTACAGAACATATTTTGATGTATTAGTACTGATTGCTTAATTCAAACAGTCATTCAAGTGAGTCGTTTCCTTTCCAACCCATTCTAACTATGAGACACCAATCAGGTCTAATTATTTAGAACTTATAAATATTTATTCTCAAGACAGGTTTCTGATGTTGTTAAGGTTGACTTCCTACATAGAAGTTGACACTGACATACTGCCAGCCTTTCTCTTAGGATTCTGTACACTTAGGATTTTGTACACAGAGATGACTGTATAAAGAAGAAAAAAAAAATCAGGCAAAGAAAGCCTGACCACACAACTCTAACTTGCAAGTTGTCAAAAAAAATAAATCTACATGGACACTTCTGATCCCTCCTTTGAATCTTGTCTCTTCCACAATGTTTTTGAGAATATTACCTATACCACTAGTGGACATGAACTTTTAAAAAAATATGTGTATGTATATGAATATGCATGTGTAGCTAGTCATGTATCTTTGATGTCTGTTAAATCAGAAATTCTGATTTCCTGATCTTTGGTAAGGCATGAGGTTACTTTCCAAAGCTCCCAAGTGATTCTTGAGACAGACTAATTTCTAATACAGTACACTTGGTTAATTTGAATGCAGTCATTGCAGCCCCGTTGCTAGCAAGGCATCCTCTGGGCTGCTGATACGTCAGTGCTTTGATGTCCAGCCATCTTGAGCTCCTGGTCCCTCGGTCCTGGGTTTATCACCAACTTCTAATACCTGAAGAACTTATCCTAAGGGTTTTTTGTGTGTCTCTCTCTTCTTTGAGACACGTTACAAGCCAGCTAAAACTGAGGAACACAAGCCTCAAGTTCCTTCCTAAGAGAATTAAATGCAGGCTAGATCTGAGCTCTCAGTTCTTAGAAAACAGAATGAAAGAAGCAGTTCAGTGGGAACCAGCACTTGTGACAACTCAAGGACCAATGTTGCATGGTTAACGATGGCCTTGGGGCCACAGCCGGCAGGGGCTTCAGGAAGGTCGCCTAGGACAGGAAGGCAGCAACTTCAGAGGCTGCTAAAGATGTAATCAACGCAGATCACCGAGACCTTACTTTTGACATTACATCGCCAGCACACGTCAGACCTTTTTAATGATGTTCCCTAACAGTGTGAGCCAAGGATAAACTCTCACTTCCTTGAGATACTTCTGTCAAGGATTTTTGTCTCAATGAGACACAACAACTTAAGTGCTAGTTAGATTTAAGTGACTTTTAAGCACTCTTTGATAACTCACTCTTTCTCTCATATGTAAAACGATAAATCTGAGCAACATGCTCCTCAATATTGATTCCTGCGCATGGGACCGTGATGACTGAATCTCCCTGCCCTGACCCATGCCACGTTTGTTGGCAAAAGCAGGAGGTGACATTCTGTGCTGTGTGTGCATCTTTCTCCTTCCAAAACAACAAGAACTCCTTAAGAACCAAGAAAAGTGCTTGGAAGAAGTAGACATTTCATTAACGTTTACTGAGCAGGCTGCAAACTATAGTTACTCATTAAAGTTCATGAGCTTGCCAATTTTGGACATCAATTTTATATCATAACTTTGGTATTGTAGTTTAAATGAAGCCTTACATTGTGCAGGAACTCACAGGGCAGTGTCTAAACCATCAAGGGGTCAAGATTTGTTTTAGTTATAATTTGATTATATGGGCATGTTTTCATTTGAGACGTAGATAGAAACACTTCTTTACATTTATTTGGAAAACACTTTACTTTCTAGTTTACTTCATCATTGATTTCCTCCCAGTTTCATATTGCATAAAAACCAGTTCAAATAAGAAAAATAGTTTGATGCAGTGCTGGGTCATACTGTATTTGTATTTTCCGTAATGTCCTTAAGGATGGTCTTCACACACCAGTCCATGGCCCTCAAAGTAGCATCAAATACAAGGAAACTCCTTCACCACTTATGGTTCATTTTCCATTGCAGTAAGAAGATACCTTGGGCTGAATATCTGGAGACTGAAAGCGCAAAGAGCATTGTGCTGGCTCTAGCGAAGGCCTGCTTCTTGACCCCACTGTGTCACATCAGGATGGAGGGCATCATGAAGGAACAAGAGATCACATGCTGAGACAGGGAGCCAGAAAGATCACAGCAGATGGTTGAATTCTCTTATAACAACCCTATAGGAACTAGCAGGGGTCCAAAAGAACTATCTTAACCCCCTTGAAAGGCAGTGTCCTCAGTAACCTAATTACATCGCATTAAGCTTCATGTCTTAAAAGTTTCACTACACCACTCACTATGTCTCCTGATATCACAATTACTGTGGTTTGAATCTCAAATGTTCTCCCATAGACTCGTGTTTGAACCCTTTGTCCTCAGCTAGTAGTGCTATCTGGGAAAATTGTGGAATATTTGAAGGATGTGGGTTAATGGTGTGGGCTTTGAGGCTTTATAGCTTGGGCTATTTTCTTTCAGGTGCCCTCCAAGCTTATCCTGAGGTTGAGTGTTTAACTGGATGAGTTGGCTTGGGTTTAATTATTCAATTTCACCTAAAGCACAGAGGATGAGTCATTTTTACACAGAGAAAATTTGAATAGGATGGCTAGTACTGCATGATTACAGATTAATATGTGCATTCCATTTTCTTGTAATTGGTTAGACAAAAGACATTATTTAAGAGTAAAGAAATTGAGGAAAAACCTAATTTGTGGCTCAAAACAACCTCGCAGTGGTCAGATTTTGAAAATCTGATCAATAATTCTCTTAAAACCAAAACTGAAATGTTTTTAAGGCATTCATACCAAAATTATCTGTAAAAGGAACCTTTATTCCCCTGCTTCAGTCGTTGTCTTGGAGGCCTACTACCTCTGTCTTGTAACCTAGGCCTAGTCCTGGAAGCTTCTAGCCTCCATACCTAACCCAGGCCAAGAATGTTTTCAACCTCTGAGAGTTATTGCCTAATAAGCTCACCCTTTCTTGTTCTTCCCGAGTTCTTGGGTGGCTGCTTCAATTCTGGTTCAAACTCCTCTGCCAGCTGACTTATTCAATCTGGCTTTTTTTCCTTGGCCTCTGAATTGCTCCAACAATCTTCTCCAATCTCTTGACTCCTCATTCTCTGGCTCATTAAGTCTTCACCTGAGTTCTCTCTCTCTGCAACCTGTCTCTCTATTATTGTCCCTGTAAAACTGCCTCCTCTCTTTGCATTGCCCCTTAAGTAGCTTCCACTTCCTCTCTTTCTCCTGAGATTTGGTTGTATCCTATTCTGTCAAATCTCTTTGATTTGTCACCTTTTCTGCCAGTCAAACAGACATCACTTTCAAACACGGGAGCTTTCTTTTACAAACTAATTTTACCTTCATTGTTTGGGATTAAAGGCATGTGCCAAGCCTGGACCTAAGGTTTTCTTTTACCTGAAACTTGCTCTATACCAGGTTGGCTTTGAACTCTGATCTGCTTGCCTCTGTCTCTTAGATTAAAGGCGTGTTCGTATTCCAGCTGGATCACACAGACCTAGAAGGTCTTTAGATGTGATCTCTTGCCGAGTTCTGAATTAAAATTCCTCTACAACTTCCCTTTTTCTGTTTAAGCTAAAAATTGTACACCGTTTAACTTTTACAATAGAAATAATTATCAGTCCCACAAACTTAACAGTCCAAATGTCCTCATGAAGATCCATTAAGCCATTGATGCAATGATCCTTCATATTTGCAGTCCTGACCATTTATCCTTCAGCAACGGACCATTTCAGCATCAAGGTTTTCCAGCCTGCCAGTCTGATGAACCATTTGTCCCTCGTCAGTTGGTCTGCTAAGCTGTCTCCATGCAGCAGGATTTGCTTTCTGCGTCATTGCATTGCTGTCCTTCTCCATCTCTTCCTTGAGTCTTACCTTTTATTTGAAAGCCTCTCTTATTCAGATCAGATCCTTATCAATTTTGATGCAACCCATAGTCTTTCATCACCTATGAAAATATAGGCAAAACCTCTTCTCCAACATGACATAGTCCCCGAGTTCCATTCTGATGTTAAGACATCTTTAAAGTGTAGAGGTTGATATAATGCAGTAGTTTTTCTACAACCGGTGTCTTTTTTTTTTTTTTTTTTTTTTTTTTAACTCTGTCTCTTTGTCTCCTGAGGCAGGGATTCTCTGTGTAACCTTGGCTGTCCTGGACTCACTTTATAGACCAGGTTGGCCTCGAACTCACAGTGATCTACCTGCCTCTGCCTCCCTGAGTACTGGGATCAAAAACATGCATCTCCATGCCTGGCTTACAATCCAGTGTCTTTTAGCTAGTCTTACTCCCCCTTTTTGGTTACCAAGGTACAATTAGATCTTTATGAATCCACACATAAACTAGATATTTAGGCACTCTCATTTCATGCCCAGCTCCATGCCAATGAGTTGGTCTTCACTCCAGTGAGATAGGCTTCTTACCCATTACCCATATGGGTAATGAGCTGTCTATCTTGATCCTCAATTTCATTAGGTACCATAGGTTCACAATCAAGCATTTTCTCTTCTCTTAGCTCCTCTGTCTCTTATCTGTAAAACCTTTGTATTATCATAGTTAATTTTTCTTGGACAGCTATTTTGTGACCTTTATTTTGAGAAGAAAAATATGAAGATTTCAATTGACAGTTATCAGTGTCTATATTAGAAATATTACTAGGATGATTTAGAACATAAGTTCTTCATTTTTATGCGTGGGAGTTTCCTAACAATACAAACAAACAGACAAAAACACCTGGAAAAGGTTTCTTCTCAATGGTTGTCACTAGTAAGAATATAACCCACAAATAAACAATTGAACAGTTAACTGCTGTAGAAATAGAAAAACACCTGTCGTTGATTTAAACGAACAACATTGATAATCCCAGCACTGGGGAGGGGAGAGAGGCAGATCCCTGGCTTAGTCAATGTGTTCAGTTCCAGGTCAGTGAGAGGTCCTGCCCAACCTCCCCCCCCACCAGCTGCCCAAGAAAAAGATGGATGATGCTTAAGAGCAACTCAAGAACTCAAGGTTTTCCTCTGGTCTCTAATGCACGAGAATATACCCATGATTGTCCCCACACCCCACACAACAGGTACTCCTCATCACATACAAATACAATGAAAAGAAACAAAACCTTTGTAACACACACACACACACACACACACACACACACACACACACACACTCCTTTGACCAAGTGCCTATTCTTTCTGACATTAACTGGAAACAGTTTTGACCAGAGGAAAAAAAAGGCTCCAACATGACTATGTAGGCAAAGGCGGTGAACACATGCTCTGTGGTTCCTAGGCAACCAATAAAGCCCTCCAAGTGTTGGAGGAAGACTTCTCAGTTCTTCCAAAGTCTCCCCAGTGCAGAAACGAGATGGAGTAGAGAGAGAATTTTGAGGGTTTTCTAGAAATGATGGAGGTATAGCTGAGAGAGGTATCATGACCCTATGGCCCTGCTGTCTGATGCTTTAGAAAGAAGGGCCTCCAGTGTAACTGACTCAAATGATTCATAGGGTAAGCCAAGAACTTCTGCAAACCTTCTCAGAAGTTCTCTGCACTATATTTAGGATCTCTGTGGGATGAGTGGGCCATTAAGAGGTCAGATGTTTGAGAAGTAGGCTAGGAAGGGTTAGAAACAGTGAAGAAGGGCTAATATCCAGTATATATAAATAACTAAAGAAGCTGAAAAGCAGCAAACCAAGTAATCCAATTAAAAAATGGGGAACAGCGCTAAACAGAGAATTCTCTGTAGAGGAATATAGAATGGCAGAAAAACACTGAAAGAAATGCTCAACATCCTTAGCCATCAGGGAAATGCAAATCAAAAAGACCCTGAGATTTCACTTTACACCCATCAGAATGGCCAAGGTGAAAAATTCAAGTGACAACACATGCTGTGGAGAAAGGGGAACCCTCCTCCATTGCTGGTGGGAATGTAAACTGGTACAACCACTCTGGAAATCAATCTGGCGCTTTCTCAGACAACTAGGAATAGTGCTTCCTCAAGATCCAGCCACACCACTCCTAGGCATATATCCAAAAGAGGTTCAAGTACACAATAAGGACATTTGCTCAACTATGTTTGTAGCAGCTTTATTTGTAATAGCCAAAAGCTGAAAACAGCCCAGATGCCTCTCAACTGAAGAATGGATGCAGAAATTGTGGTACATCTACACAATAGAGTATTACTCAGCAATGAAAAATAAGGAAATCATGAAATTTGCAGGTAAATGGTGGGACTTGGAAAGGATCATCCTGAGTGAGCTGTCCCAGAAGCAGAAAGAAACACATGGTATATACTCACTCCTATAGACATGTAACATAGGATAAACCTACTAAAATCTGTACATCTAAAGATATTAATCAAGAGAGAGGATCCTGACTAAAATGCTCAATCCCCAACCTGAAAGGCAAGGAGGAAGGACATCAGAAGAAGAAGAAAACAGGAAACAAGGTAGAAACTCACCACAGAGGGCCTCTGAAAGGCTCTGCCCTGCAGACTATCAAAGCAGACGCTGAGACTTATGGCCAACAGTTGGGCAATGTGCATGTAATCTTATGTAAGAAGCAGGTAATAGTAAGATCTGGAATGGACAGGAACTCCACAAGTAGAGCAACAGAACCAGAAATTTGAACACAGGGAACTTCCCAGAGACTCATGTTCCAACCAAGTACCATGCATGGAGATAACCTAGAACCCCTGCACAGATGTAGCCCATGGCAGCTTAGTGTCCAAGTGGGTTCCATAGTAATGGGAAGAGGGACTGCCTCTGACATAATCTGATTGGCCTGCTCTTTGATCACCTGCCCCTGAGTAGGGAGCAACCATACCAGGCCACAAAAGATGACAATGCAGCCATTCCTGATAAGATCTGATAGACTAAGATCAGAAGGAAGGAGAGGAGGACCTCCCCTATCAGTGGACTTGGGGAGGGGAATGGGTGAAGAAGGGGATGGGAAGGTGGGGTCGGCAGGGGAGGAGGGAGGGGCTTATGGGGGGATACAAAGTGAATAAAGTGTAATTAATAAAAAATAAAAATAAATAAATAAAATAAAAATAAAACCTAAAAACAAACAAAAATAAATAAATTGTCTATAAGCCAATGGACACATAAATGTAAAAAAAATTGTAATTAGCCAAAGCTGAATAATTTGAATGTTCCTATTTTCATTCCTGAAACACTAAAATGATCGATGAATTTGGAGCAATGTAAATATCAGATAAAGGGTGTGTCACAGACTGAAAAAGTTGAAGAGCATGTACTCACCAGTCTACAAGCAATATCAAGATTCTGCAAAATGCACATACAATGGCTCTATTATCAGAGACAATTTCTCAATTTTTTTTTTTTACATTTAAGTTAAAATAAAGACATTTTGCTGGCAAAAAAAAAAAAAAAACAAAAACAAAAAACAAAAAAACCCAAAAAAACAACCCCCACCCCCCCAAAAAAAAAAAAAAAACAAAAACAAAAAAAACAACCAGAAACAGTGAAGAGCAACTCACTCACCCTTGGTCATAGTCACCAGACTGATCCCACAGGAAGTCTGAAAAATGGCACTTCCCTTTTTTTTTTTTTTTTTTTTTATTATTGTCCAGCCAACTAGAAAGTAGCAGGTGGGTGTTCCCAGCAGCCACAGGATGGTAGCCTCGGGGAAAGAGCTAGTATAAGAAAAGACAGCATCAAGGCTTGCTCTTTGGCTCTCATTGGACCAAGGACCCACCTATAAAAAGGAAAGGCTGGGAGAGGAAAGATGAAAAGAAGTAAACCTGGGCTCCTCCATTAACTGCCTTCAAATCTGCATGCTGCCAGCAGATGGTAGTGACAAGGGTCTATCCTCCTGTTAGAAGAAATGGAGAAGAGGGATGTTCAGTGCAGAATGGTGGTTTCCAAGATGCTTGTGGCATTTGCTCTGAGGAAAATATTGGTTTGAGAGTGAAGGGACTCCGGCAAGCCTGCTTGTCTTGAATGCTGTGCCCTACTGCCTATTAGCAAACTCCACCCCTGACTCTCAGTTGTCAATTCTATTTTTTATTTTTTGACCTGTACCTCTGGTATGGCCTTATTTGCTGTAGAGCCATTAGTGTGTGGGATCAGAGCTAGGAACTGGAAAATGTTTGCCAGTCCTGCTGAACCTCGGGTCCTTCCACCCAAAACCCGCACTTGGAATGTGAGTCCTGAGGGTGGCAGTAGGATAAAAGAGAGCTTCCAGTCAGCTGGAAGAGGTTGTTCCCTCAGAGCTACAGAGCTTCCAACCTGCCTACCAGATCAGCCAAGAAAAGTACTTTAGTTCATACTGCACTGATAACAGGGGAGAGGAAAGAGTAAAAAAGATGAGGGGGCCATGACCCTGTACTCTGAGTCTTTTTCCTTTGTGCTCCCTGTGTGTACCAGAATGCAAATATAAATTACTTTCAGGAATAGACAGGAAGGAGAAATCACTGAAAAACAGCAGATGAGAGGAGCATGGAATTACCTGGAGGCTTTGAGGCAAACATGATGGAAGCCTGAAAGATTGGAGCTTGATGACGGTTGTGTGTGTGCGGTGAGGCCTCTTATACACACGTGCTCAAGGAATCATTATTCATGGACTATTGTAGCTTATAATATCTACTTCTGAGCAATATTTATCCTGAGGCCAAACCTTAATATGTTTGTTTGTTTTTCTAGACAGGGTTTCTCTGTGTAGCTTTGGCTGTCCTGGAACTCACTCTGTAGACCAGGCTGGCCTCAACCTGAAAGATCCGCCTGCCTCTGCCTCCCGTGTGCTGGGATTAAAGGCTCATGCAATGCACTACCACCGGGTGCAGTTTAACATCTTTTAATACCTGAAGGAATGCTTTTCCCTGGACATCTCTCCTGGGAATGAACTGCCAGTATACAATAGCTCAGTTGACATTCCCCAAGTTTTTAATGCAAACACTTATGCCCAACTGTGGTGGTTTGAATAGGTTTGGCCCCCACAGACTCCTGAGTGTGAATGCTTGGTCCACAGGGAGTGACAATATTAGGCCTTGTTGGAGGAAGGCCTGCCACTGTGGAGGCAGGCTTTGAGATCTCCCGTGCTCACGTTCCATCCAGTGTAGAAGACAGTCTCCTCCTTGCTGCCTTCGGATCCAGATGTAGAACTCTCACCTCCTTCTCCAGCACCATGTCTGCCTGCAAGCTGCCATACTTCCTGCTATTGATGATAATGGACTAAACCTCATAGGTTATCTTTTCTGCTCCATGCCGGTCTGCTTGGGAAGCAGCAGCGCTGCTGTGAGGCACTCACTCTGACTGTGAACAGTTGGCCATTATGTGTTTATAATGAGTGCGCTGGCTATTTTCAGTAGGAGTTCCTTGACTCCAGCTTGTTTTCAGGGGCTACTCTAGTTTTTGAGTGGTTGCTGTAGAGACAAACACAACGGTTTCATTCTCCTGTACTAGTTATTTAGTTATTTGCTTATTTATTTATTGTTTTTTTTCAAGACAGGGTTTCTGTGTAGCCTTGGTTGTCCTGGACTCATTTTGTACACCAGTCTGGCATCAAACTCACAGAGATCTGCCTGCCTCTCTCCCAGAGTGCTGGGATTACAGGTGTGCACCAGCATCCCACCCGTGCTTGCCTTTCTCACTACAGTTTATTCTCTCTCAGTTTGGGAATGGAATAAATGATCAGTGAGCTACGATAGCAGTGTTTATTCAAATAAGACTTTCAGAGTTGAGAGCTGTTTGCAAAGACTTCTTCTGCCGAACGATACTTTATTCAACCAGGTCACTATTAAATGTTTGCCCTTATGTGCAATTTCACAGTGTTTTGTATCCAACCATTTTAACCTTTTACATAGATTGCCCACCATGGATACTTCAGCTTGAGAGGGACAGTGCAGCTTGAGGTAACCAAGTGAAGTGATGTGCATCACTAGGCACTGGGGAGAGTTATCCTCAGGCAGAAAGAGGGCAAGTGTGAAGATCACAGGATAGAACCGATCCTGTCATCCATGCTCTGTTCTGGACACTGTCTGAACCACCAAGCTCCCACATTTCAGTAAACATGGCAACAGGCCTCTCTCAAGAACACTAAAATATATAGTGTCCTAGTTATGTTTGTAACTTAGATTGTTTTTAGTTAGGCCTAAATGCTATATCAAGATATTTGTCTTTTATTTAAATTTGCTCAAATTTTAGGAAGAAAATGCTGTTTAAACAATCTCTTAGGATACATCTATACAAAGATTTTACATAATTGCTTCTTTAGGCATATATTTTGGTAGCTGTGTTCCTCAATTGTTTTGTTTTATAGCTAGAAAAATTAAGTGTAGTGTGTCTGCTTAGAGAAGCAGAGGAAAAAAACCCCACCTTATGTCATTTGTGAGGCAGCAGCACAGAGACTATTTTTACTACATTTTTATTAGATTAATATGGTCTCTGGCATCAGGAGAAGTAGCTTTAGGGGTCTTCTAGAATATTGGTGACTGTCTCTAACTCAAGGAAGTCTGCCAAGAGAGAAATGAATTGACAGCATTGGAACAATTCCATGAAGGACTGAAAAATATCCAGAACTACTACACTATAAAAATTTGAATTCTGTACTCCATAAAGTAAAGAATCTTGTAGTGTTTCATATATAAATTAATAGACAGCTTCAGAGTAATGAAATCTTATTATCCTGCAGCGTGACTGATGTTCTCAGTTAGTTTCACACTGCCAGACTTTTGGCAAAGTTCCTTAGAATTTTGTTTTGGTTCTGGCATAATAATGTTTGTCATGTGCTGATGAAATTGCAGAACAGATTCAAGTTAGGATGATGTCATTGCAAAAAAATAAATAAATAAAAGAGGGGAAGGGTTAATATGGATTTTATGTAACTTATGCATGCTTTCCCAATAACTATCAAGGATTCAGATTGACTGCAATAATTGTCTTCGTTGTTAGAAAAATTCACCTGCTTTATATAGCTAGACTTTATAAAACTGGAAGATCGTTGATGCTAATTTCAGGATACTTTACTCTGGCTCTGAGACCTGTCTCAGAGAATGGTGGTTTCATGAACACACACACACACACACACACACACACACACACAGAGAGAGAGAGAGAGAGAGAGAGAGAGAGAGAGAGACAAAGATTATCTTACAAATTGAATTCTTGAGTTTCTCCATATTATTCTCTACATCTCAGATACTTTTTTTTAATTCCACTGAAATATCAAGAGTATTTCCTTTTATATATCTCATATTGCTATGGTTGAAATTAACTATTATTCTCCAATACTTCGATTTCTTCCTATCTAGCTTTAAGTTCAGGAATTAAGAATAGTATGTTAATTCTATCAATTTCCTAGAAATAGCAACTGTTTAAATGGTTTTTTTTTTCATGAGGAAGTAACTTAGAAGCTTATCTTATCTGTAGTAACAGAGTCAAGTTTTTGTTGTAAGACAGTTAACTAACTTATTGAACTATAACTAACTGTTTTGGGAATACTGTGAGTAGAGGCAGCTTGAAAAGGTTCTTGTCTATACTCGTATTTCAGCTCTCAGACATCATAAGAGAAGATTCTTTGTGGTTAACACAGAAACAAGCATCAAAGTGCAGAAAGTAAGGGCCTGTTGAGTGCTTATTCACACATAGAGCATCCATATCACCCCTCACAGCCAGAGATCAAACGCAGGAGACAAGGAGGAGGAGGAGGCAGAAAGGTTCAAAGAATCAAAGGTTTTGAGGGCTGTAATAAAACACAGCCTCTGGATATAAGACCCCTGTGTTCATGAACTCACTCAAGACCTTCATAGAATCAGGGCAATTGACATTCCTGCTCACTGAGACAATATGTGTTTGCCAAAAGGCATTTTAAAAAAGATTTATTTACACATATATGAGTGCTCTATTTGCATGTGTGCCTGTGTGGTAGAAGAGGGCATCAAATCTCATTATAGATGGTTGTGAGTCACCATGTGGTTGCTGGAAATTGAACTCAGAACCTCTGGAAGAGCAGCCAGTGCTCTTAACTGCTGAGCCATCTCTCCAGCTCATTTTATCAAAGATGCTACAGTTTTCTCACTTAGGCCCAGTTGATGCATTTCCAGAGCCCTCTCAATCAAGCACGTCCCAGTACTTAGGTTGTGCCGCTTAGGGCTAAAATGATGTGTAACCTTATGTTCCTAGCACCCCCACCCCTCTCCTAGACCTAGATGATAACTATCATGAATACACTGTACAGCTTTGTTACTGAGAAAAAAAATGCTAACTTTTAAAGCTGTTACAAATTATAGTCTTTGGACAATATTAGAAAGAAGATGTTTCTTAGCAACCCCTAGGTATAGCTTGAGAGCTACCCAAGTCCCATATACACCCGTTGTGGTGGTGGTTTGAATAAGTATGTTCCCCATAAACTCATGTGTTTGAATGCTTGACCCATGGGGAGTGGCACTGTTAGGAGGTGTGGCCTTGTTGGAGTGGGCGTGCCCTTGTTGAAGGATGAGTGCCACTGTAGAGGCAGGCTTTCAGGTCTCCTATGTTCAAGCTCTACCCAGCGTGGAAGACAGTCTCTTTTGGTTTCCTGCAGATCAAGATGTAGAACTCTTACCTCCTTCTCCAGCAACATTTCTGCCTGGACGTTTCCATACTTCCCACCATGATGATAATGGACTAAACCTCTGAAACCGAAAGCCAGCACCAATTAATAGGTTTTTCTTTATGAGGGTTGGTTGCCTTTGTCATGGTGTCTCTTCATAGCAATAAAACCCTAATGAGACACTCATTGTGAAGAGACTCAATTGCAGCTCTTCCTTAGACGAGCCCATACTTGTCCTGCTGGCTGTGTTTTCTCTCTCTCTCTGAAGCATCTTTTTTTTTTTTTCTAATAAGCCCTCCACTTAAGAGCTATATTAAAACCTTCTTTTAATAAAATATCCAACTCACTTTCTTATTGGCTCACCCTGAAAGTATTTTCTGAAGTGTAGCCATAGATAGATCCTGGTTTTGCTTGATTTGGAGGTCTCGGGAAAGGGGAAGCAACTCTTCAGGATCCTAGGGGAAATGGAGTGGAGAGGTGACTATGTCCCTCTTACTAGAGACAATACTAGGTTTAGTTTCTGGGAACTCCAGGCCTCGTGGAGACAGCTGTTAAAGAAATGTGATTTTTCCCCAAACTATTTCTCCCTTTCATAAGTGAAACACTGAAGTTTCACTTTTTCTTTGCAGGAAGGGTGAAAATAATCCCAGAAGTCTTTGCTTCAGGAGCGTGGAGTCAGGTGAGGTATTCTCGACTGAGCACGGGGCCTTTTCTAGGAAGAATAATTTGGAGGCAATTCTGCATGCAGGCTGAATTCATATCCCCTCTCTATCACCAACTTTGTAACATTACTGGATTCGTTGATTAAAATATCCAAAGGAAATAACTTGAGAAAAGGTTTATTTAGGTTCACAGTTCTAGGGAGACTTTAATCTACTGTGACCAAGGAAGGCATAACAGTAGCAGCTCCCGTTGTCAGAAACAGTGGAAGCCCATGGCAGCAGGAGAGAAGGGCCTGGACTAATAAAATAACCTTCAAAGGTCTGCTCTTGGTGACCCATTTAGGTAGCCAGATGTCCCACCTCCTGAAGATTCCCCAGCTCCACAGATAAGCATCACTAGCTGAAAAATAAGGATTTAAACATTTGTGGGAGATATTTTAGATTAAACTCCCCAAAACACAAACTCTATAATAGTGTTTTATGAGAAATTAAAAGTTTTATCTTGGAGATCAAGAATATTTTACTTGTTTATTTATTGTAGTTTAGATTTCAGTATCTTATATTAAATGATACGACTCAGATTTGCCTCTCAGCTTCTCCTCATCCCAGTCATTATCTCCTGCTGAAATAATGTTCTTTGTGGGCAGTAAGGGGCGCCCAAGAGAGAAGAGAGGACTCCTGGGGGCAGAAGGAGGCTTTGGGATAAAGAGATGAAGTGAAAACCACTGGTCCCCATCTTCATAGACGTATGAAAAAGAGGCCTACTTTCTTCTTGTTCTGCAATGTTGCCCTCGCTAGATTCCACACTCCATCTGGGCAGTACCCAGCGTTCATAGCTGGGTATGACAAGCCAGTGACCCTAGCAATTGTCAGTGGTGGCTGAGGAATTGTCAGCGCAGGCTGCAGACGGGGAATAAAGCTGAACGTCCCTTTCTCTGTTCTTCTGCAAGGGGGTGCTTCCAAGGTGGCCCAGAATTCCAGGAAGACCTCAGGATGTTGACAGCAATGTATCAAATCACCACGTCTTTCACGCTTTTCTATTGCTCACAGACATGCCTTGGGCAATTGGTGACGCAGAAATGATGGTGGTCTCTGCTGGACCTTAGCTGCTGCCATTTTTATTTTTGATACTCAGTTCTCAGGCACAAGCATAGGAGGTGGTCCATGGCTGGAGACATCAAGTAACCCCAGGTATTAGTCTGGCAAGTGTCGTGCATTGTAAGAAAATGGGGTTTTTGAGTCAATGCTCACATTTTTATGCCTTAACTAAGGTTCTCCAAAAATACTTATGGCACCAATGACATAAATCCCTGTTTTGAGACCGAAAGGATCAATGATCACGGTGTACTCGCGGAACTGGTGCGTGCTTAGGCTCCGGAACCAAATTCCCAGGAAGAAGCAAAGAGGTGGTGCGCCGCTCTCGGGCACCACCCCCATTACCCGCCCCATCCCGTTGGAGCTAGAGCGCCAAGGCTCGCGAGAGCCCTGGCGGCTTCCACGTTTGCCACGTTCCAAGGATCAAGACAAACTAGAAAGCCACAAGCCGCTCTGGGGTTTGCAGCCGCTGCGCAGCGCCAGACCTGCTCCGGCCGGCGGGGGGCAGGGGAGCGCAGCCGGCCCCGCCCCCAGCCGGCGGTCCTCAGGATTGGCCTGTGTGGCCGTCCTTCAGAGCTGGTGGGCGGGCCGAGGCTGGCGTGGGCGGGGCCGAGACTGTGGCTGCAGAACGCTCTGAGCAGCGCAGGGAGTCACACACTGGCTGGGCGCACGCGAGGCTGAACCCGCCGCCGCACGTTGCTGCAAAGTCCTCCGAGGAGCGGCGAGCGCGGTGGAGGCTGAGGCGCCGCTGCAGGAGTCGCCGATCGCCGTGTCCCCCAGCACACCCAGCGAGGCCCCGGTTCTCTGCAGTCCCCAGAGCGGCTCGCGATGCCCCCGCGCAAGAACGCCAAGGGCGGCGGCGGCGGCCACAGCAGCAGCAGCAGCGGCAGCGGCTCCGGCAGCGGTAGCCCGAGCACGGGCAGCAGCGGCAGCAGCAGTAGCCCGGGGACGCGGAGAGGTCAGAGTCCCCCGCAGGCCGGGCCCGGGCGGCGGGCGGGAGCAGGGTGGGCTCTGCAGGTGGGGTCTGATCGCCGGTCCGCCGCTCCTCTCCATCCGCAGGGAGGCCGCGCTCACCGGGTGGGGAGGCAGAGAAGCAGGGCTCGGCCCGAGGGCATCCCGGCGCCGGCCTCGGGTCTCCTGTGCGCAGCCTGCCCGAGGTCACTGCGCGCGGCCCTTGATTGCCTTTCCTAGTGGAAGCTGGGCGTAGAGGACCCTTTATCTGCTGCTTGCAGATTTCGGGGCGCTTGACCCTGAGCCAAAGTCAGGAAAAAGTAAGTTCTAGCCTGCCCAGCAGCGTGGAGGAGCAAGCAGCTTGGAGGACTGTATTCAGGGGCTGGATGCATCGTTCTTGAAAATTATTTTAAGGAGTTTTGTTTAGTTTTCTTTATATGTGTTGTGTTTGCCTCTTAAAATATGAGGGGATGTCATAAAATGCTAACCGAGTTTTCTTTTTGTGCCTCCTCCCTTTCACTTTTCGGGGAAAAAAAAAGGAAAAAGAAACAAAAGAAAAAAAAATCTACTGGTTATTCACCTTTCTTCTCCATGTGCATAGCAGCAGAGTGGAGAACAGATGTTTTAAATCTGTTTCGTGTCATGTTTCACCGGGTCCCGGTTTCTTTTATATTTCCTTTGATTCATATTTAAAATATTGGAACTGGAATACACATGCGGACTGATTGTGAGCTCTCGGGTTCACTAGACATGATTTAGATTCTGTGCCGCCGGCTGTGGGCAGTCCATTATTATATGTCATAGATAGATCGGATGATTATGGTTTTATTAGTAGCTGTCAGGAAGACAGATGGCTTTTCTTCGTAGCCCTTACTGTCTTATTTATCTTCATACATATTGTCTTCGTTTCACCCCTTTTCAGCTCATTCCCTTTTCTCGACCTGAATAGTTGAGCACCATAATAGGTGCTCGATGAATATTTGATTAGAAAAATGAATGAATGTAAGTGGGGAAGGTAGTGCGGTGAAATCCACCGTCCGCATTAGCGTTCTGAGAACTGATGTTTGTGTTCTTAATGGAAGGAACTCTGTGTACACAGTTTGAAGTTCAAGGCGCTGTAGTAATTGATTCACCTTTAAAAGGGGTGTTCTGGTTCCCTAAACCAGCTAATCCGCACCGGGCAGCACAGCTTCTTCTGGTCACTGTGGCCGTAGATGTGAACCCTGTGAATGGAGAACCTGCTAGGAGTGGAGGTATCAAAGAGGAAGACTGTAATGTTTTCTGTAGCCATTTACTAGTGAAATGTGCCTTTGCTGCTGTCCTGGGAACTTCCTCCCTGCTAGGGAAAGTGCTTAAGCCACTGAGCTACATACCCAGTCCTCCTTCCGTCACTTTATCCTTCACACCCAGGAGCAGAGAACTGATTGCATACAACCAAGAAGTCACTTAGGAGCCCTGTGGCTGGTACGAATCGGTACCGAGAACGTGCAGCATTCCCCTATAGATAAACCGCTGTAACAGTCAGCTGACAGGCTTAGAAAAGGCCAGGATGTGTAGTACCTTACTCTCTCATTAGCATGGATTGTGCCTTGTCCTACCAGTCAGTCACATTTTAGTCTAAACTCCAAGGATCTCAAACTGTTGACAGTTTAGCGCACTGATTGCATAACTACACTCAGGCACTCTGTGACGGAAGCACTTTTCTTCTACCCCTTCCCCAAATCCAAGCCTTCATTATGTAGTGTGGACCATCGTTCCGAGGCCGTGATTTTAAGTGAATATTGAGATCTGACTGGGTGAAGGAGAAGGTACCAGAGCTCGAAACTAAGCCTCTTCCTATTGTGCTGAGCAGTTACACTACAGGGTACAGCTGAAAGAGTAACAGACACTTAAAGGAAAGTTAACTTCGTGTGGTCACTGGGGTAGCGAGATTGGCATGCGAACCAGCCCTGGCTCCTGGGGAGGTCATACACAGGCGCAGGTAACAGTGACATTGTTGAGGCATTCAGTGCCTTTTAGTTTTATAAGGCAAGACAATTCATGCTTCAAGGTTATCTTGTTCAGCCCATGACGCCCAGATGGAAAGGGAGAACACAAACTAGAATCCAGGTTTTCTGTTGCTCATCACTGCACTGCTTAAATCTTGGGTCCGTAAACTGAATGTGAGGTATCTTACAGGGGTAGGGTAGGTTGAACTAGTTTATCAAGTTTCCTTCTGGCATTTTCCATGGTAGAGTTGTAGTCATTGTGGAAATTTGTGCTTTTGTCTTTAACTAAGCAGCCTTTGGCTAAAATATGTTTGAAATGGCAAACATGTAAATCTCCGTTTGAAAAGTGTGCACCCTGAATTTTCTACATAGAGAATCTGATGTCAGTAGTGACATCGGTCACATGACTTTTATGTAAAAGTGTGATGGGGATGAGAGCTGTGATTCAGTCTAGTAATGCACACCTTTTAGAGAAATAGGTTTTAAAGCAGGTTTCTGCTATTCATGGTCTTTAGCTCACCTGAGATGTGATAAAGTGGAGTTTCATTTTTACATTTTTTTCAGTTTTACTCCTTAGAATACAAAAGTTGGGCCTTTAAGCTTTAGCTTGCATATTCAGTGTGATTTGCCTGGCTAGCTGGGGCCAGCAAACGTCTTTCTCACAGTCACTGATGGGAAAGCTTGTGAGGAAGAGGGGCCAGGGCTATCTCTGGGCTCGTGGTGTAGCGCAGAGAGGCTGGAGCAGGCTGTCATCACTGTTGCAGGTGATGCCCCCCTGTGCCTGTTTTGCCTGTGGCTTGCTTCTGTCTTGCCACCTACCAGGAGGTGTCGCTGTAGAACATGCTTGACCTCCCAGCTGGAAGCTGGAAGTTACGTAATAGCAATTATGTCTTAAAACATTCTGGACTTATGCAGAAGCAACTCTTATCTGCTGCGGGTCATGTCTCTTAAGATATTTAACAGAATTTGAAAATTAGTAATGAGTTCATGTGGAACAATCCTCCTAACACTGATGAAGAATGAAATATATCCATATATATTTGATGCTCTTTGGTCACTTAGAAACATGCTTCCGAGTTTATTCTTTTCCTACCACCACATGCTTTCAATGTCTCATAGGTTACTAACGTATACCACACGTTGCTGAGTGTGTCCTGGCTTCCTTGAAAGAATGGGACCCTGGCACAATTCTTTTTTACTTAACTGAGGGTTGTTGGGGGGATCAGTTAGGGCCTGTGACATAATCCTCTGCCAGCCATTTAAGATGGAAAAATAGGAAGTCTATAATTTGCTCACTAGAATTTTATGTTTTTGTTGTTCTAGTAGCAGGTTTTTTTTTGTTGTTGTTGTTTTTGTTTTTTTAGATTGGCCCGATTGTATAAAAACAGGTTCTATAAAATGCTCAGAGGGAATTCTTTACATCCATATCATGGACTGGGGACTAAAGATCCATATTTCAGTCTTGTACTAATATCAGCTACCTCATAGAGATTATTAGAAAATAAGGCGATAAGATTTACATTTTCAGCTAATTAATAACACTGGCATGGTTAATAGCTTATTGGGGCTAGCTTCTTTATTTCTAGTTAGTGTTAGATATTTTATTCATGTGCTTGCTGATCCCAAAAGACAACAACAAAAGCCATTTTTTCTCATGAAAGGCAACGCATTTTAGAACAAAGAATCTGATAGCCCGGGCCTCTATTTATTTAAGAAACACGTGACAAATCTTTCTGACATCCCTAATCTTAATCTATTTACTCTCTGTTTTGCTTCCTGGTTCTGATCGTCTAAGACAATTTGATATGACTTGGTGCATGGTACACACGGTCTCGGTGCTCATGGTAAGAGAGAGTACAAAACACAAGAGAACACAAAGTATACATCTTGCTTCGAAGTCTGTTATTTTTGTTATTCTGTAGTGTGTTTGTTTCAAATATAAGATGCTTTTGCAGTTGATTACATTGTAACTTTCTGAAGCACTTGTTACATTTTTTGCTTCGAAGTCTGTTATTTTTGTTATTCTGTAGTGTGTTTGTTTCAAATATAAGATGCTTTTGCAGTTGATTACATTGTAACTTTCTGAAGCACTTGTTACATTTTTCTAAGTGTCTCATTTGTACAGAGGCCTTAAAAATGCTTGTTGCCAGCTGATCTCTTAGAGTTTTGTAACTTTTTTTTTTTTAACCTTATTCAGATACAATTTGGTCTTTTCATGCTCTTCCAGCTCCTGATGTCATGTAATGAGAAGTACTTGCCCTGTGTCTTGAATGAATATGCTACTTCTGTATCCCCAGCAAGTACAAAGTACAAAAAGACTGTTAAATAATTCTCCTTTAGTAAAAACTGTATGCATAGCAAGATAAGACCAAGATATTTCGGTGTCGTTTTACATAATAGGGCCTATGATGACGGTAATATATAGTACATTTCAAAATAAATTATTTTCAAATTTTTCACGGTAAGAATTAGATGTGAAGATAGAATGTTTTACCTGATTTGCATACTAATACATAATGAAACATTGTAAGGCACCCCTTTAATATGTATAGTCTCTCTGTATCAGTTAAGAAATTACTTAAAACAAAAACTGTATGGCAATAGAAACCATTTACTATTTGCCAGTATAATTTGAAGAAAGCTTCTGCTGTCACTGAACCTGGTGGTGCCTGGCTGGCTCTGTCTGCTGCCCCAGTGTCTTGGTGTTCAGTTCTGCACTCAGGGCTGGAATATACCATTCTGAGGAAACATAGCTGTCCCACTGCAGTGGTGTACTCTGTAATTCAGCGCATGAACTCTCCTTTTGGTTCTGGTACTGCTCGGAGCCAGGGTGGTGGTTTATCAGACATTATAATTAGTTGTACTGTTAGTTTGTGTTCCTCTGGTGTTTGGGTGTTCAAGCATTTGTTCTGCAGTTGACATTTGCTTTTTAGGGATGTGATTCGGTTCCTTTCAGCTGCTGTTCTTATTTTTCCATGGCAAGCCATTGAATGCAACTGAATTCTGATCAGATTGATGATGGCTGAAGACAAGCCAGTTACAACCCATTAGACCGAAAGGATTTTTAAGCTCCTGCATTCAACGAGATTTTAAAAGGAGGAGTTATAGGATTGTTGCTGAAGGTTGCAGGGTGTCCTTTGGCCTGGCCTTGAGATGCAGGGAAGTTTGGCTCATCTCACAGGTGCTGGCACCTGCTGTAGGTAGTTTCTGTGCTCCCTAGCAGAGATTAGTATGAAAGGGGAACAGGAGGTTGTCCATTTACAGAGGACAGCCTTTGCAGGAGACAGCACTATTGCTTAATTTGGAGAAATGTTGATGCTTCTCTTGTGTGTATGCCCACAGATCTTACCCAGTGACTCATTCATTATGGAAGGCAGCCAGGGTTGCCTTATTTTTAAAGTGGAAGAATATTGTGTGATAAAATAGTTGATTTTGCTTTTGTTTTCCATAGGCTTGACTCTGCCATGCAGTCATTGCTATTATGTTATAGCTGTTATATTTCTCAGGCCACATATGCTCATATGTGGAATGGTAGCTCCTAATGTCTGTTTTAATTCCAGTTATTCTAGAATGGCATATTGGAAGGCCTCTTCAGTCTTAAGATTCTCATGCAGATTTTATTTGGGAGTTAATTTCTTTTGCATGAACAAAAGTTACTGTTGCAAATGTGTCAAATGAATTTTAATCAGATGCTTCTGGCTTAATTTTTAAAACTGTGTCAAGCACTTGCTTTTTGAAAGTACCACCTTTTGCTTCATAAATAAAACATGTCTGTTCTTTTAGTTCTGCATCTATTAAAATGTTATTTTAAGACTATTTACTATATATGCAAAGAAATAAACTTTTCCAACTTGTGAATTTTTTTTCCTGTGGTATCACTTCTTAGTCATTCAGACACATTTTTTGATACTCATTCTCATACATGCTGTTATAACCTATATGATGCAAACTACAAAATGTTATGTTGTACATTACATGCTAAACACCCATGTATGGTATTTATATATGTATATATTATTAAAATATACTTTCTATTAAATATATATTTTTAGATTGATTTAAAATTAATTTTTTTTTATTGTGTGGATGTTTTGTTTGCATTTATGTCCGTGCACCATGGTCATTCCTGGTGCCTGTGAAGGCCAGAAGAGAGCATCAGATCTCTTGGAACTGGAGTTACAGACAGTTGTGAGCCAACATGTGGATACTGAGAATTGATACCAGGCCTTTAGAAGAGCAGCCAGTGCTCTTAGCCACTGAGCCATCCATATGTCCAGCCCAAGATTTATTTTCTTTTAAGTTCTCTCTCTCTCTCTCTCTCTCTGTGTGTGTGTGTGTGTGTGTGCGCACATGAGTGCATGTGTCCCCAGAGGCCAGAAGATGGCATCAGCTCCCTTGAAGCTGGACTTCGAGGACTTGGTGAGGAGCTTGGCATTGTTGGGAATCAAAATCAAGTTCTCTGAAAGAGCAGGAAAAGAGATCTTAACTAACACCAAGGGTGAAATAGTTTATTGCTAACATTATGTTTGAAAGCTGCTTGAGAAGCCTGTCTGTGTCCTTATGTATAGAAGTATGCCTGTTTAACATGCAAAGTGTTATGACTTGGTTCTTGCTTGGTTTACCAGCTCTCCATTTCCGTAGCCACAACTTCTCACTGTATGTGTGCGCCTCTTTCTGTTGAGCAGCCCTGCTGAGACTGCTACTCCGTAGCGTTCCCCCTGTTAAAGCGCTGCTCTCAACCTGTTTGGCCTTTTCTGTGTGTATCTGAATATGTTTCCATGCTAGGAAATTAGATTGGGATTGTTGTCATAGCATGAATTAACCTTTTTACATATTGCCATTTTATTAAACCCAAAGTAGTTGCACGAATTCACATCCTACCTGTGATGAATTACATTAGTTACCTTCTTGTGCCACCCTTGGTAAAGTTTAATGTTTGCAAGTTCAGGTACTCTTAAATGGCTAACATTTGCACTTTCTGGTTAGTAGTAAGACTTGATGTTTTTGTTCCTGTAAATTTCTTGTTCATACGTATTTCCTGGTGTTTTTAATTTATGTGAGTGCTTGCGTTGATTTGTAGGGTGTATTTCACAACCCCAAGTCTTTTGTTTGTTTGAGTGACAGGTCAGGAACTTCTCTGTTCCATCATTGATTGTTTACCTTGTCATTTCCTGTGCTATATTTCACTAACAGAATTTTGTAATTTTAATATAGCAACAATAGAATTTTTCTGTTTTCTATTTTATGGTTTGGGCTTTTGTGCTCTATGACATTGTTTGCAGTAGAGATGGTGATTTTTTATTTTATTTAAATAAGATCATAAAGTATCAGAAATTTTACTCTTTTGAGTTTAGATCTCAATAGTACCAGATGTTGATTTTTACTGTGTATGTACTGTTCAAGTGGGGGGAATCTATTTTAAATATTTTTTACAAAATAGGTAAGGAAGTGTTCTGTAGTTAGTGTTCACATAGACTATGTAGAATCACTCTTCCCTGTTTCTAAGCCTTGAACCATGTTCCAGGAGGGGAGGATCCATGTCACTGAGAACTCTTCCCCTGTATAGAAAGGCCCTGTGTCTCAAAGGACAGGTTATGCTGCCCTTTCAATATTGCTCTTGCCATTTAAGGTCTTTTTTTTCTTCTTCTTCATGTTAGAACATACTTCTCAAGTATGACAGGCTTTCCTTTTTTAGAATTTTGGACCATATTGAATTTATAGAATAATTTGGCGCAAATTCTATCTTTATAATAGTGAGTCTTATACCTTAGTAAATAGAAATATTCTTTTTATTTTATCAAACACAAGTCTTTTGTTAGGGGTAGTTTTGGTATTGTGTATATGTGCATATGTGTGTATGATCACGTGTAGTTGGCTTAATTTTTTCTTTCTTTTTTGTTTCTTGTTTTTGAGACATTGTCTGTGTAGCTTTGGCTATCCTGGAACTTGTTTTGTGGATTAGGGTGGACTCAAACTCACATCCATGTTGGCACTAGTTTCTAAACTCTATTTTATTTGGGTTTCCTTAAGCTTCTACCTCTCTTCCAATCCCCAGACTATTGGTAGGAGAGAAAGAAGGTTAGAAGGGAAGGAGATGTAGACCTCTTTATACTTAGTTCCTGCTGATTAGGGTCCTCTGGTTCATTGGGGCAATAATAATCTCAGTCATCCGGATATCTAGCAGTCCACCAAACCAACAGCAGCAAACAGCAAATGCAGCAGCAAGCAGCCTGCTTTCTCCTCCTCCCCTCTCCTCAAAGCCTCTTCCTTCTCTCTTGGCTCTGCTATTTACGTGGTCTGGGAGTCCTCAGAGTTAAACCAACTGCAGCTGGCAAAGACCACACCCCTCTCAGAGCCACAGGAGGCTGTTATCAGTTGTGGACAAATTAGAAGCATCTCCATATGCCACACTTGGGATTAAAACAAAAATCCCTTTACATAACATAACTGAGTTAAAAAAAACCCCCCACAAAACTTGCACTACAAATCCACCTGCCTCTGCCTCTGGAGTGCTGGGATTAAAGGTATGCACTACTGCCTGGCTAACTTGACTTTTTTTTTTTTTTTTTTTTACACTGTCTCATTGCTCATGTTGACCTGAAACTTGTTTGACATGTAGCCCAGGCTGCCTTTAAAGGCTTAAGCTTGTGATCATCCGCCTTTGTTTACTGAACTCTCAGATTATAGGTATATACCACCATTTCTGGTGATCCTCTATAATTTTTAAAGTATTTTAAAAATTGTATTTAAATTTATTTTGTGTGTATATTTTGCCTGCATGTATGCCTGGTGCCCACAGAGGTCAGAAGAGACTGTTAGATCTCCTGGAATTGTAGTGAAGAGTGGTCCTCCATCACCATGTTGGTGCTGAAATTGAACTTGGTTCCTCTTCAAGAGTAACGTGTTTGTAACAGTTGAGCCATCTCTCTAGCTCCCTTGGTGATGTTCTTTAACAAGCACTTAACTATCAAAAATTGGAACATGCATCCAACTTGACACTCCACTACCTTGATTCTGCAGCAGTATGTATTTACTTCATGCTATGTATTTGTGAAATAGACTTCAGTATACTACCGCCTGTTAGACATCTGTGCTTCTTTGTCATTAGCAAGAACTTAGCCTGTATCTACACTTTTATTTTCCTTTGTGGTAAATTAAAATTTTTATGCAATGAATTGCACAAATTTTAGTGTGCAATTTAAGGAGTTTTGATGAATCTATGAATCTATTACCTACCTGTGTAACCTGCCAATTTATTAAACCACTCTGGAAAGTTCTCTTTAACCTTCCCACCATCAGGTGAAGCTCCATAACCATATTAATCTTGTCTGTTTTGGAATTTTTAAAAAAGGTTTATTTATTTGTTTTATGTATATGAGTAC
The DNA here is from genome assembly GCF_907164565.1 of Psammomys obesus. NCBI lineage: Eukaryota > Metazoa > Chordata > Mammalia > Rodentia > Muridae > Psammomys > Psammomys obesus. The sequence continues at coordinate 39,624,111 of NW_026587216.1, read as the reverse complement.
AGTTTTCATACACACCGGAAGAGGGCATTGGATCATATTACAGATGGTTGTTAGCTACTTAAATATGTGAAATGGTTTCTTTGACTTATCGTGATCTTTTTGGGATTCACCCACATCACCACACACAACAGTCCCTTGTTGTTGTTCCTTTTCTTCTCGTTGTTCTTCTTCTGCATTTATTGTGTGAACATAACACAATTTGTTAGTCTCTTAATGGTAGACACCGGAACTATTTCTAGTTGTGTAGGCTATTTGGAAGAACAATTTATAAACATATAAAATCTTTAAGAAATACGTATTCATGTTTTTGAGCAAATACAAGAGGAGTTTCTGTGTTATATGACAGATGTGTTTTTAGTTTTTCTTGCACACTGCTAAGCTGTTTAGTGGGGTGGCTGTAAAGTGTATTTCCTATTCCTACCAACAGCAGGATGAGGGAATCTAATTGCTTTATTTACATGTTGTCTTAGTCAGCGTCCCATTGCTGTGAAGAGATAGCATGGCCACAGCAACTCTTATAAAAGAAAAGCATTTAATTGAGGCTGGCTTAGAGTTTCAGAAGCTTAGTCCACAGTATTCATGGCAGAAAACATGGTGGCATGCAGGCAGACGTGGTGCTGACGAAGTAACTGAGAGTTCTACATCTGGATCTATAGGCAGCAGGAAGAGAGAGTAAGCCATGCCGTGCCTTGGGCTTCTGAAACTTGAAAGCACATCCCCAGTGACAGACTTCCTCCAAAAAAAGCCACACCTCACAATCCGTTCAAGTAGTGCCACTCCCTGATGACTTAAGCATTCAAATGTATGAGCCTATGGGGGCCATCCTCATTCAAAGCATCATGTGCGTACACCAATATCGGAAGTAGTCATCTTTTAAAATCTGAAGTATGCTCTGGATCTGAGGTGGTTTCTCTTCTGGTTACCTTTCTCTATTCACTGTTGATGTTAGACACTTTTCTTGTAATTGTTGTCCACACACATTCTTCATTTGTCAGTTTTCCATTTGTATTATTGAGATCGAATTATATATTCTAAATAAAAGCTACTTTCAGGTATATGTACGAGAATTACTTGTCCTAATTGATAACTTTTCATTTTCTTCTTTGTTTGGTATGGTATGTTTCTTGAAGGCAGCAAACAGATCCTGTTTTCTAATCCAGCCTGATAGTCTGTGTCTCTTTACTGGGAAACCGAGACTGTTAATGTTGACAGCTGTTGTTGAATGATGTGTACGAACTCCTGTTATTTTGTTGTTTTGTGGTGTTTTCTTTGGGCTTTTTAAAGTAACTGTTTGAGAGTTTTAATTTATTTCCTGTGCCCTCTTGGGTGTGTTTATCCTTCTCTTCCTATCTAAGCATCTCTTCCAATGTCCTCTGTAGGGATGGCTTACTGTTCATAAATTCCTTTAAACTGTTTTTATTATGGAAAGTTTTTTCTTTCTTTTTTGGTTGCACTCTATAGTCATTTGGATATACTAGTGTAGGCTGGCATCTTTGGTCTTTCATAAATTGTAGAATATAGGTCTGATCCTTTCTGTCTAGTAAAGTCTCTATTGAAAATTAGTTGTTATTTTGATAGCTCTCCCTTTTATGTCACATGGTTTTTCTTGCAGCTTTCAAAGTCTGTTCTTTGTTCTGTAGAGTTAGTGACTCCATTTATTGTATGACATGAAAGTTCCTTTTCTGATTTTTTTTCCTATTTGTTGTTCTGTATACTTCTTGTACTTTGGTAGTTATTTCTTTCCTTAAATTTGGTAAATTTTCTTTAACGGTTTTGCTGAAAATATTTTCTGTACTTTTAGCCTAGGTTTCTTCTTCTATACCTGTAATTTGTAGGTTTGGTCTTTCTGTAGTGGTCCAGAGTTTCCACATTTTCTGTCCTGGAATTTTTGGATGTAACTTTTTTTTTTTTTTTTTTTTTTTTTTTTTTTTTACCAAGTGATACAGTTCATCTACCTTATCTTCAAGACTTGATATTCTCGCTTCCCCTTGATCTGTTCTGTTCATGAGGCTTTCCACTGGCCTTTTTGTTATTGAATTATTGACTTACTGAATTTTTCAAATTTTTTTAGTTTGATGTTTTATAAAACAAATTCTATGTTCATTAAACTATTTCCATATCTTAATTATTTGCTTTATTTCATTCAAACATTTGTGTTTTTGCAGTCTGCATTTAATCAATGATTTGCATCCTCTTTGAGTTGCTTGAACATATATATGACATTGTCTTGTAAAACAACTGAGTTGCATTTCTCAGGGATCATTATAATTGGAGTACTAAGTTTTGGAGGAGAGAAATATTGTGATTTTCTTTGTGTGTGTGTGTTTGGTGTTTGTGTTTGCCGTGGGACCTTGGCATCTGATAATAGGTTGTTGGTGCTATTTCTTGGTAAGGCTATCTGTCCGCTTTTGTTGAGTGGGCATTTGGGTCTCTGTCTGCTGTTACCCTAACTCGCCAGGTTAAGGAGCTCCTGAATGGTGCTTGGGGTTCGTTGTTGGCACAACACAGGGTTGATGTGCGAAAGGGATGTCAGAAGTGGTCTCAGCCTAGCTGTGGCTTCTGAGCACAGAAGAAAATCCTGCATAGACTGGGATGATTCTTGATGAAGATCCTCACAAGTCTATGGAAGGCTCATAGGGAGCTACATGGAGTCTTTAGGTGGCATGGTCCTTAGGCAGGTGGGGAGGTGTCTGTATAGGGTTGAGGGTTCCTACCTCAGGTTGGCATACAAGGGGTAGGCTTCTCAGGTATGGGAAGAACAAATATTTTTATGTTAATACTTATGTTTCTCATTTCTGACTTTACTTTCTCTATCCTGAGAAACTTTCTATTCTAAAGCCACAAAACTAATGTCTGTTTTCTTTTAGAAATTGCAGAGTTTTAGATTTTATATTTAAGTTTATAATCTTCCTCAAGTTAGTTTAGAGTAGCTTTATTTTGTTTGTTTTGCTGTGATGGCACAATTTATAGAACACACTTTGCTTTTATTATTAGGTTGCTTTTGGTGCCTTTGTTAAAAAGTAAATGAGAGTATAATTGTGCCTTTAATAAGCATAATTATTTCTGTGTTCCTTACTGTGCACTTTAAAAATTATGTTTGTGCATAAGCGTGTTCTACAGTCCTGATTACTCTAAGTACATAGTCATAGTAACTGGTGAAAGTAGGTATTAAATGTCTTTTATTACTCTTTTAAAGATGGTTCTGAATGGCTAGTTCTCCTGAGTACCCATGTGTGCTTTCCAGTAAATGTCTCACTTTCAGCAGAGAGAAGTACCCTAAATCTATGAAGAGATTTGCGTTGACTCTTTACCTTAGTTTGGGAGAAATGAGAGTCTCAGCGGTACCAAGTCTTCCATCACATGGTGGTGGCATATCTTTATTTATCTGGGCCTTTAATTTCTTTCTGCCTTGCTCTGCAGTTTGGGGTATGGCCCTCATATATTTTTGTTGGATGGATTTTGTAGATATTTTATACATTTTGATGCCATTATGACTCACAGTAGAAAAATTGTAGTGGTGCGTACCTTATACTCCCGGCACTTGGGAGGTGGAGGTGGGAGGATTATGAGTTTGAAGCCACCAAGGGCAAGATATATCGCGAGACACCTTAATAACAAAACAGAACAAAACGACCTCAAAACATGGACTGAACATGTGGCTCATTGGTAGGGTCTGCCTACTATGTATGTAATGGCCTAGCACTGTAAGAAAGCAGAAGAAATCCCTTCTGCCATTTTGTGTTTTTAGTGTATAGACATAGAGCTGATACACGTATCTTAGATCACATGGCCTTGTTAAATTCACTTTGCAATTTCTAGCAGTATATGTATATATGTCTATACACGTATATATAGTCTCTGAGATTTTTCTATGTAAATATCTCATTATTCATTAACAGACAAGTTTTTTTGTTGTTGTTGTTCTCTTCTGTCTTAGAGGGACCTTTGTTGCCTAGAAGTAATGGAGGCAGACACTCTGCCTTTGTGCTAGCAAGTCAAGTGCTAACTAGGTGTTACATAGATATCCATTGTCAGATTGTGGGAATTTATGCATATCTAGTTTAAGAGTTTTATCAAATCCCCTTTCTCAAGTCTGTTTGATCATGTTGAACTATCCTTTAGGCATGACTTTATTTGCTAATACTGTACACACTAGGCTTTGCTTCTAATATACACACGACTTTAATTACCATTGCTGTGTACATAGCTTTATTGCTAATAGTACCCACATATATTTATTTGCCAGTTATTTGCACACAGCTTTACTTGCTAATATTTGCTCGTGATGAATGCAGGTCTGTAATGCTGACATCCCTTCCCCATTTCTTTTTTCCTTCTTCTTTGCCTTACTAATAATTACGATTAGTATTTAATATTTTCTTGGCATTTATTAAGATTATATGATTTTTTTAGTCTGCATTTTACTTGGTAAATTATAATAACTATATTCTAATTTAAAACTACCCTCTTGCCTCCCTTTTCCCCTCTTCTTTCCTGTCCCTGCCCCTTCTCCCCTGTTCGTTCCCCTGCCCCTCCTTACTCTACCCTACCCACATCCCTACAGATATGTTTCTAGGGGTTAATCCAACCTAGTAACTTCTTAGTTTTTTAATATTATTTGGAAGTTGTTTTAAACTAGTATAGCTACTGAATGCCCCATAGTGTTCTTTGCTAGACTTCTCATCTGGGCTGTTGTGGCTGTGTACATGAATTAGAGAATGTTTCCTCATTTACAACATCAATATTAGCTTTCAGGGGGTATAGCTCATCTGAACCTCTTTGTCATGTCAGCCTCTGCAGGGTTGGTGGAAAGGGCCCTTTTCTCAATGTTTACAGCATCATTGAGCTTTTGTTTCTAGATTGAAGTTGGCTACTGTACATTTTTCTGTCTCCTTGTGGGCACATTTGACTTAAAATGCTTTCTATCTTTAAACATTTTTGGAAGACACTTTAGGTGTGATTGTTTTCATTAGGGTTCTGTTGCCATGATGATAACATTGTGCCCAAAAGCAGCTAGCTTGGGGAGGGAAGGATTCATTTCAGCTTACGCTTTCAGGTAACCATTCGCCACTGAGGGAAGTCAGGGCAGGAACCTGGAAGCAGGAGACTGGAGGAGTGCTGCTTGCTGGCTTGCTCCTAATGCCTGGCTCAGCCTGCTTTCTCCTAGAACCCACCACCCACAGTAAACTGGGCCCTCTCACATCAATCATCAGTCAAGACAGTGTACCATAAGCTTGCCCACAGGTTCATCTGGTGGAGGACTTCCTCAGTTGAGATTATGTCTTCCTGAATGACTCTAGCTTGTACCCAGTTGAACCAAAACTAGCCAGCACAGTGGCTTTTAGCTGTATATCTTGTAAATGAAGTGTATCTGTTCTATACCTAGAACTGAGCAATAATAAAATTAAACCACTAAGGATTAAGGGTCTTTAAGTTTATTATTTTTAAGCCCCCAGAAATACTTTATTGAGTTTATTATGTGAACTTTTTTTTTTTTTTTTCTAATCTGTAAGAGTCTGACCATCTGCAGATACCCATGAGAAACGAGGCTCCTTACCATTAGACATGCGCTTTGGTTGACTTCATGAAGCCACCTGTTCCTATTCATGAGTAATGGGATGAACTAGGTACAGTTCTTTGTTCAAGTTGAACTTACTTCTTCATGAGTGAAACATAATGTTTATTTTCTTGAACTTTAAGATTTATTTTGGCTTTTCGCTAATTGGTTTATTTGTAACCAGTACTCATAGAGGCCTTGGGCACCTGGCATGGATCTATGACATGATTGTTAACAGTTTGCATTGCCACTGTGGAGGTCTTAGATGTTTGTGCCAGACATAGTGCAGTGCAAACAATTATGGATCAGGGAATTGGGTATTTGAAAAGGCTAAGGTAGAAACAAACACCAGTAAGAACTGACTAAGAGCACACAGAGAGGTGCTGCTGGGCAGGCTGAGGAGAAGGAGGCCTGGGGCACAGAGCAGAATACGGGAGTCTACATAAAGCTCTCCTTCTGGGTCTTACTCTGATTTTACTCATCCATCCCAAATACCTCACTGATTGTAAGAGAATTCAAAAAATGGGTCTGTGTCTTTATTAGCACAAATGTTACATTGCTAGGCGAAACAATTTAATAAATGCAAATAGCTCAAGAACTTTGGTACATAGTAATTTAAAAACCTTTAAAATGATCTACCTATAATCTTGTATGCAGCTACTGTTCAATTCATTGAGTTACCACCTTATCCCTGCCCTTCATTTTTGTCAGACAGCTCCCTCCTGTTTTCCTGTCTCACTTTAAAAGCTTCCACATCTGTCACTTGGTGAGTAGAAGCTGATCTTGGAGTTGATGTTGGGAGCCAACTGGCAAGAGAGACTCACTATCCCTCTATTTAGAACCTTTGATGTGGCAAAAGCAGTTCGGTTGAGAATCTTGGAAAGTGTGCTCTCATATGGACATGAAAATCCACAGGCTTATGTGGATAATTTTTAATGCACAGTTCAATAAAATGCCTTTCCTTTAGCTGAAGAGGGAGCCTGGAGTGAAGTGGGTGAAGAGATAGTCAGCACCAGCACCACAGTTAAACCTTACAGTCACAGCATTCATGACTGTCACAGTCCTTCCATCTCAGCCTGCCTAGGAGCAGAGAAGGCAGAGGCTGACTTGTGAGTTTTGTGCCTGTGGGAATTGTTTGTTAGAGGAGGCTTACACTAGCATCCCAGCCAGTTTGCCTTTCTCTGTGTTTCCCTTCCTGCGCACTGGCTCATTAAACTGCTCATTTTACTCTTCAGTTTGGAATCATTTCCCTTAGATTCCCCCTGCGCTTCCTTCAGCAGCTTCTCTTAGACCAGGGTTGCCAACCTCCATTCCAGGACTCACCATTTTCCTTAGAATTTGTCATATGGTTTCTTCAACAGACGAAAGTTCAGTCAACAAAATTGTCTCCAGCTGAACTGAACCCACGTACAACCTCACACTCTTCTCCTTGCCAGTTTGGGTAGATCACCAAACCTCTCCAAATGTTTCTCAGCCTTTCCCCAGCTTCACAATGAAGACAATAATAGTGAAGATTGACTTCAAAGTGACTCTTCGTGGGAGTTTTGTAAATGTAGTCAACATATTTGGTGATGATGAAGATTCTGTGTATAGAATCTCTATTTGGTTTGGTTGTAAGGGCAATGACCACTAGGATAATACCAGATTCAACACGTATTTCTGGGAGATTGATTTCATATGAAAGCAAAGCAGAGGTGGAGCTGGCTCCAGATGTGCACTGATTATTGGTTCTAATCGCCTCCTCTGGACCACTTTCTTCTGCTTATTGGCTTTTCGTGAAGAACTCAGGAAGGAAGCAGCCAGCAATGTCAAAGAACAAACAGGGCTTCTCCTTCCATTTTCCTCTGAGCCAGACATGCCTGCTTTTCCAGGCTTACTTTGGCTAAGGCCCTACCCTGTGAGCTGGGCTGCAGAGTACCCCCTGTGATGGATTAGACAGGCAGCACTGACCGTGCAGCATCTGTTACAGCCTCTCAGCTCTGCTGCTGTTGCCTGGAAACAGCCGTGGCGAGGCCAGCCAGGAGGTGAATGTAACAGCGCTCCAATAAAAACTGATTATGGGCCCTGCGGTTGAATTTCATATCAACCTCGCATTATGAAATGTATTCTCTAATTTCTTTTCAGCTGTTCTAAAACAAAAACCATGCTTCATGTCTGGCTCATACTAAAACCCAAACAAAGAGCAAAACCAAAACCCAAAATGGGAGTTTGGCCATAGTTGACTCTTACTTAGAATCCTGCAGAATTAGGAATTGCTCTACTGTAGATAACATGTGTATCTGGTGTTAAAGCAGCTGCCTGGCCAGGCTCTGTACTTGCTGATGTGTTACTATTGAGCATCAAAGCGGGTGCTCAGGCCACAGAAAGGCAGACAACAGTGGAACACATACAGATGAAAATTTTTCTGTTATCACTTCTGAAGTATATTAAGGTGAGACGTTGCCATGCTGTTTTCTATTTTGCTTTTAATGTCATAAGTTCTCAGAAATGACGTGTTACAGGGGATTTCTTAAGTTTGTGTTATAGGAAAGAAAATAGAAATTCTACTGATAAGTGTTAGAGCTAAAAAGAAATCTAACAACGTGTACTTCATGGATTAGAGAATTGTTTAGATAGATAGATGAAGTCCATCCTGGCTAGATACAGTTAGATAGCGTGCTGTAGGTTCTCTTATCTTGGGTCACACCAGGAAGCTGTTCGGTAGTAATAGAAGAGGATTTCCTGGCACTCTTTCTTCCACACTTTGTTCAATTCTGTTTGGGAGTAAAGTTGGGCCAAAGCAGACAGTTCATTTGTATATTCTTTCTCTTTCCTCTCTCTCTCATCCTCTCTCTCATCCTCTCTCTCTCTGGGTCAAAACAGACAGATCATTTGTATATTCTCTCTCTCCTCTTTTATTCTCTCTCTGTCTGGGTCAAAACAGACAGTTCATTTGTGTTCTCTCTCTCTCTGTGTGTATAGTGTTTAGAGAAGCTTCAGTAATTTTCAAGGTTTCAGTTTTCCTTTTTATTTTTAAACATGACTCAAAAGAATGAGCTAAAATTACTCATGTAAATACTGAAGCATGGAGTCATCTGCTGATTTTTTTCTTCCCCTTTTTGGGTTTCATATTTTTAAATTCCTTTGTAAGAATTATGAATATTTCCTCTTTAAAACTAACATTTGCCAGTTTTCATCAAACAATACCAGATTATAAAGTAGACATTTTTAATATTTATAAAGAGTGGCTTACAGCAGTTAGCGCCTGAGAATGGTGTATATTTCAAATTTAACGGTGTAATCTTTCCAAATGACTGTTAGTATGCTGTTATCCTGTCTACTATGTATCTGGGCAGTGTGTATTTTACTGCCTTTCTAGTTTCTCTTCTTTGGGTTTTAAGTCAAGTTGCCTCTTTGGTTTATTGCTATAGCATGGGGCAGAGATTTAGATCATTTGCTGAATAAATGAAATAGATGTTTGCGAAAAAAATTTATGGAAACCATTTAAAATTTGCCACCCTGAGAGTTGTGTTTACTTCCTACAGTCTATGCTAGCCTACAGAGCAGATCTATTTTGCCAATCTGAATTTGATGGTGACTGAAAACTTTTTATGTAAAGACAATATTTTAGCCAGTGTTGGCTTGTTATCATATTTAACACCATGACTGTGCTTGGCATTCTGCCTGAGCCTTAGTGTGTGTGTGTGTGTGTGTGTGTGTGTGTGTGTGTGTGTTTTAATTGAAAACAATGCCTTCAGCCATAAGATATATGCAGAGAACCTGATGCAAACCCACAAAGGCCCTGTCCTGTGAGCCAGAATTGAGCCCTGCTTAGTTGATTCGGCGGGATATGTTCTCTTGGTGTCCTCCATCCCCTCTGACTCCCATGATCTCTCCTCCCCCTCTTCTGTGGTCTCTGAGCTCCGATGCAAGGGACCTGATGGAGGTCTTCAATTTGGACTCTCTTTCGGCATACTGTCTGGCTGTGGGCCTCTGCATCTACTCCCATCTGCTGCTAGAGGAAGCCACTCTTAGGATGGCTTGACAAGGCACCCATCCTAGGTCTCTGTGTTATCCAGTCTCTGGTTCCTGGCCATCTTGGCAGTGTTGGGCATGGCTGAACTATTTTGCCAATCTGCATTTGATGGTGACCCCAAACTTTGCACGGAAAACAGTATTTTAAGCCAGTGCTGTGTTACCATCTTTAAGCACTATGGCTGAGCTGGGCTTTTTGTGTGAGTGTTAGCCTATGCGGATTTTGTAGAAAGCCAAGAGAATTGTACTTTGCAGCTGGTTAGAACTTTTGGTGTTACTCTCTCCTACAGTGATGGTTAGAGAACAACGAGTTCGTGAGATCGGAATTGTGGGACATCTTTGACCGTGGTAGGGACGTTGTCGTTGTCCATAACTTTGTGTGGTTGTGGTTTGTTAGGAGGGGTGGGGCACACACAGGAGTACGTGTGGGATAAACAGAGTGAAAACCGTGCGCGTTTTCCTTTTCAAATAACTCTACAACACCAGATTTGCTCTATCACTGGATTGGGACAAAAGTTATTTGTATTCTATTTTAGATTTTTATGGAAATAAGGTTATGAACTGTGCAGTGAGGTTTAAGAGACAAGGCCCAGCATGAGGTAAGCCTTAGTAGATCATTTCAGATGTCCTGCATATCAGATACTTCTATTAAGATTCATAACAGTAGCAAAATTACAGTTAGTCATTGGCAACAAAATAATTTCATGGTTGGGGGTCACCAAACCATGAGAAACTATATTAAAGGGTCTAAACATTAGGAAGGTTGAGAACCAAAGGCTCTTCTAAAGTTTCAGAACTGTGCCTGGAGCCAACAATTCCCGAGTATCTTACCATCGAGAATCTAGAGGTCAGAAAGGCAGGAAGCTAAAGTGACAGATTTCTCATTTTTCTTAAAGGAAAAGAGGAGTAGATGCAGAACTACAAACTGGCAATTTCAAAGTATTCCTAAATGAATTCTGTCAGTAGAAAGTCTTTTAAAGTGCCATTCTAGAGAGGCACTGTGAACATCTGGAGACACCTTGCGTTTCTCAAGCTGAGGCTGCTCAAGGGTGTCTTTGTTACGTATTTTGTAGGCATTGCACATTGGTCAGATTCGTTCTTGACATTTCCCAGCTTTGCTGAGGTTAGCAGTGTTTTGGGAATGCCCTCTGGTCAAAGGTGCTCACCATTAATCACATGTACAGTGTGAGAAACAGATGATTTGTGGAACCCAGCTATGAAATTCGAGAAACCTGCCCAGATAATGCTTATTAAATTCAGGTTAAACTGTGTGTGAGATCTCGTTCCAGGAGCAGAACTTTGTATGCACTCAGTGGCCTGGGATATGAATGGAATATGGGCTTGATCAGGGTCGAGACAGTTTGAAATCAAAATCATTGTCAGGAATGAGCTTTTAACTGGAAAGATTTGAAGTAGGTTGTTTGGTTTTTTTTTTTTTTTTTTTTTAATTTTTCTGTTTTGCATGTTTGTTTTGATTTTGATTGCTTTTAGTCTCAGGAAGTGACCAGGATAGTCTAGCTAACAACAACAACAACAACAACAACAACAACAAAAGAACAAGCACTTTTAGAATGGAGCAATGGATTAGAAACCAGAATGAAAGGGAAGAGAGCAGAAACCCCACCCTACATTGTGAGGCGGCATCTGGGATGATGGTTTTGGGTTCAGGAGTTGTGTGCTAGCTATAGCCTAGGAGGTGGCACATAGGACACTGCTCCTTACTAAGAGGACCTCCCTCATCTTGGCTTTCTTTGTTGTGAGAGTGAGCTGTAATCATCCCATCATCTATTACATAAACTCATGTTAGTTCTTGTCACGTGTCTGTCAAGACTCAAAACGTTCTGCATGGCCCACATGAAATCACACTGCATCCCACTGTGAAGCAAGGAACCCTGTGACTGTTTACCCCTGATACATGGGTGACATCTTTACAATACACCTGAAACTGGTGTGTTCTGCATCATCAGCACCAAACACTACCAATTGGAAGATGCTGTTGAGATGAGCAAACAGGGACCAGGAAAAACAGTTTTTATGAGTTGCGAATGCTTATGGACAAGTGTCAGGGAAATGCAAAGAACTCTAAGAGTTCAATTAAAAAGTGTTAAGCAGATGTGTAAAGGATTTGAGCAAATGCTTCACAAACTGAGCGAAATAAACGGCTGATATTGATGTGCTCCACATAATTAATTCTCAGGGCAGCATACATGAAACCCATTGTAAGATCCATGAAGCACCCAACAGAATGGCTAAACCTAAGACCAGATCCTAATTGTGACAGAGTGGTAAGTGGTTCTTAATGAGTAAATTAAATGGTGGAATTATTTTGTGAATGAACGATATGTCCGTTTTTCATAATACTCAATGTGCTTATGCCTTAAGACCTGCATGCTTATCTGAAGCAATAATGTGCAGCCATTTGTAATTACCCCTCTTTATCAGAAGAAGATGGTTCTAAGGACCTCCTCGTCACAGAGAAGCTCAAGCCCTGTGTGTTAACCAGTGTTGTATTTACATGTAAACCATGCGTCCCCTCACCTCTGCTTCAAATCAGCCCTATATTACTTCTAACCCTGTCTTACTTTTACTGTGACAAAACATTATAACCAAAGCAACCTAAGGAAGAAAGGGTTTAATTGCCTTACCTTTCTTTATTAGTGTTCATCGTTGAGGGAAGTCGGGAACTGGGTTGCTCCTCATGGAGGGAGAAGGAGAGATAGAGGGTAAGGGAGAAGGAGAGCTTAGCCTGCTTTTCTGTAAAACCCTAGACCACCAGCGGAGGGTGGCTCCGCCCACAATGGGCCGCCCCCACCCCACTGACCAACGATTAAGAAATTGCCCTACAGTCTTGTCTGCAGCCCCGTCGTTGGAGACATTTTCTCAATTGAGGTTCCCTCCTCTCAGATGATTTTAGCTTGTGTCAGGTTGGCATAAAACCATCCAGCACAGACGTCTAATTCAGTCAAGTGCTATGAATATTGCTAAGGAATAAATGTTTGTGCATATTAAGTACACATAGAAGTAAGCACCGTAGGCCTGTATACATTTTCCATTTGCTGTTGATTGAATCTGTGGATGTGATCCTGTGAGAGTGCAGAAACGGCTGTATTTCCAGTAATCTCATGAGAGTATTTCTAGTAGATTCTGTTCATAGTAGTACAGTACGGGGAATGCCTAGTTTTCTCCTACCACAGAATAGATATATGCTCCTTTTTCACTCATATAGACTCACGTATGCAGACAATGAAACTCTCCTTCATGGTTAACTAGTATGACAGGAACACAGAACAAACACATGAAAGATGCATAATCCGGTGCTATTTTCATAAGACTCTTAAAAATAGGCAAAAGTAATCTGCATTAAAAAAAAAAAAAAAAAAAAAAAAAAAAAAAACAGAAAAGATAACAACAGAACAGTGGGGGCCCACCACTGAGCATGGGGTGGGAGGAGCAGTTCGCCCCTAAATGACAGACGTCCATCCGAGTATCTCCAGGTCATTCTGCCAAGAGTGGGTGTGAGGCAGCTGGAAGAAACTGTGCCAGGACGAAGGTCCCCATCTGGCCTTCCAAAGAACTGAGGCAGCACTTGGTCCTGTGAGCAACTTGCCAGCCAGTCTTACCAACTGGCAGAAGAGGCAGGGCCAGAGGCCTGTGAGGACAGACCCTTGTCAGTCTCCTTTCTGCCTGGGAACTCCTGAGAAACAAGCCTTGAAGAGACAATGAGGACACATCCTGGAGGTACTAGGCTGTCCTCATCCCTGCAGGTCCTCCTGTCTGCCTACAACAGACAGGGCCTTACACTGAAAACGAGATCAGTGCTGAAGCGGCCAGTCTCAAATACAGAGAGTGACCGGTATGCTGAGGAATGTGTTTCACAAGTGGAAGAGGGCCTGCGCTCCCTAGAGGAAACGAGGGATTAATCCTGCCCAGCTGAGCACAATGACTAGAGGAAGATGAAGGGCTCTCCACAGGTACCCTGCCAGACACAGACACATAAAAGAAATGTCTACACAATAAGAAATAGCCAGTAAAATGACTTGGATGTAACTTAACTGTGAATATGCCCCCCCATGTTTGATTAACGTTCCAAAATCGCAATGAAATATGACATAATTCTATAATGAGTATCACTTAGATTCTACTGAGAAGAGGTTATTGCCTGGCTTTCGTTATAGTCACTCACCACTCTATATTCACCTTTTAATCACTCTTGTTTGCACAAAACAATTCAGAGTAAATTGCAGGCGTCAGTTCATAGCTACCCCATCAGTTTATACGTCACACAGCTCACCATTTTTACGGTTTTAAGTGTAAAATTCACGGGGAGCAAAGAGCACTAATCTTAAGGGACTATCCCCCGAGCTTTAACAAAAGCGCACTCTGGCACCGCTAAATCCCCATCAAAACCCAGAACAGGAATCCTACCTGTTTCACTCAGGGTCATTCCTTTTTTAGCTCCTCCCACCCCATGCCCAGGGGTGGGCCCCCGCTGTTCTGTTGTAAGCGTTTCTGTTGTTGTTGTTTTTTTTTTAATGCAGGTTACTTTTGCCTATTCTTAAGAGTCTTATGAAAATAGCACCGTATCATGCATCTTTCATGTGTTTGTTCTGTGTTCCTGTCATACTAGTTAACCATGAAGGAGAGTTTCATTGTCTGCATACGTGAGTCTATATGAGTGAAAAAGGAGAGTATATCTATTCATACTTGCTGCTTCCTTGTTGCCCATTTTCACCCATGGAAAAAAACTGGATCTTTCCAGGAGCTCAGGCTGTTCTCTCTGTGTGTGGCCGTTTCCCTGTAGTCCTTTCACATTTCCCCCTGTTCTGCCGCTCAGGTGCAGAGAGGGCTCTTGTAGCTTCTGCTTGAGTGTGCATCGAAGGAGTCTCTCCCAGGCATCTTTATCCTGTGCCTGCAATTCTTCTAGTCCCTTGCTCTCTCTCATTTGGCATTAAGTGAGGATCTGGGGAGGTCATGTATGTTATTAAGTTCTTTGCCAGATGTATTGTAAAGTTCAGAGTTTTGAAAACCCAATTCACTGTTCAGCAGAACCGTGCTTTTGAGCTTCTGGCAAAGCTGTAAAATTTCTCCCAAAGATAGGTATGTAAGGAAGTTTGCAATTCATGCAGTTTGAGAGGACACCGGAGGTTAGGAAACTGTGGACGTGAGGGAACACCTCTGCAAGATTGGCCTCACTTCATGGCTTGGGGCCTCCTGAGGGCACTGGTAAGTTCAGACTACTTGACCTCAAATTTGAGGGCCCCTGCAGCCACCCTTGGGTTCAGTAACTCACTAGAATGAATGATAGAACTCAGGAAAGTGCTGTGCTTATCAGTACTGTTTTGTTACCGTGAAAAGAAGAATTAGGAATAGTTAATGGAGGGCACACACAAAGCAGTAAATATCATATGATGAAGTGCCAACTGTGGGAGCGCATCCAGCCTTTGGTGTGCAGGGTTTATTTTGCCCCGGTTATGAATCGTAATGTGAATATTTGATATGTGACCCCCGCAAAGGGGTTGTGATCCTCACGTTGAGGACCACTGCCTTAGACAAAGAGTATTTCTATCAAGCAGGGCATCTCTATACAGAGGCAGTTCTCACTGTGTAAGTCTTATATTTGTTCGGGTGCATGTCCATGGGGAAACAAGTCTATGTGTGTGTCCTGGTGCATATGTAAGCCAGAGTTAACCTTGGGTGCAGTTTCTCAGGGAACAAACACCTTATGTTTTAGATGGGATCTCTCATGGGCCTGAAGTCAGCCAAGTAGGTTAGGTTGGCCAGTGAGTCCTGGATCTCTTCACTGCTGAGCTTACAACCCCAGGTTTTTACATGGATTCCAGGGTTAACTCAGGTCCTCACCCTTGTGCGGCAAAGCGGTCACTTCACTGACAGAGCTGCTTCCCTAGCCCTGCTCTGGAATTTTTGGTTACAGCCAAATTACAGTTCTTGATTTTTATTTTTCTCTATTGAGAGACCAAAAAGATTAAAAATTAGCAGCTATTAGTTAAGGCCTGAACTATGTGGGTGGAGAAGTCTAGTAATGCCCTGAGGGGAAGGACAGCCTTACTGCATTCTTTCCCCACCTACTAGAGATAGCAGTTGCTAGGAAACTGGCCCATCCCTCTAGGGAGGGACACCAGGTCATTATGGTCTGGGGACCTTCCTATAGCCAATCAATTCAAAATGTAGCATTTTGACCAATAGATGCTTGCCAGGCAGGAATTGCCCCTGCCTTGGGCATACTGGGAGGGACCAGAATCTATAAATCACCCAACTAATCTGGGAGCGCTCAGCTCCCACCGCTTCGGTGGTGGGGCTGTGTAGGCCTGAACTGCAGCTTGTAATTTACAATAAAAAGACCCTTGTGTGTTTTGCAACGGAGTCGTTTCCTGTAGATCTTTTGGGGGCTCGAGAACTGGGTATAACACTATCACTGTCGTTCTGCATCCAGAAGTACTATGGGACCCTGCTGTCAGCTTCCAGAAGAGGAACAGAGGGACCCTGGGGTCAAAGGTTCTGTTTCTCTGAGGAATGGGGAGAGCAATTCGAGCAAGGCTCCTGTGATAGGCAAGGTTCCCAGTCTCACCAGGAGAGGTGGAAATGAATTTTCCACTGGGTGTTACAGTTAGCTCTTTTAAATGAGATTGTTGGTATCCGATGATACCGAAGTGTTACAGCCCTTTGTGACTACAGCAGGGGTGTGGGCATGCCTGGCTTGCAGCTGGAACACAGGCCTAACTGGTGAGTCTTCGGCCCAGTGGACCAGAAGGCAGGTCTAGTGAGCTCCAGGCCTAGAGGGCTGGAAGGCGGGTCCAGGCTTGCAGGCAGGCTCTGGCTGGTTTGGCTGGCAGCCAAGCCCTGGGAGTTCAGCAGCTAATCCACAGTAAACGGTGAGTCTCAAGGGGTCATGGTGGAGAGCTGATGATATCACACAGCCCATTTATTTTGTGCGAAATCAGGGATTCATAGGCAGTGGGAGGGGATCCGAGGGTGAATGTGTTTGACTTGATGGGGCTATTGGCACTAGGGATCCTTGCTTTACCTGTAGTGGTAAAGTACCTCATGTATCTGCAGTAGCAAGGTCCTATCACCAGAAGGAGAAAGCAGTACTTAATTATCCTGTGGGTGGGGCAAAATGTCCAGGTACAATTGGAGGTCACTTGCTGTTTGCTGAAAGCTAAGATCTCCTTAGCATAGGGTTGGGTAGTTCCAAGAAACCCCAGGTGCTTGCTGAGCAGGTTTCTGGTCAGGAAAGGGATGGGCCTGTAACCTTCTCTGAGGGTTATGTGAGGCTCCTTAGAGGTTTTAGGATTCAGGAAGAACCCTAAGAAAGGAAGTCCGCAGTAATAGACTGGGCTCAGAGGCTATCCGGAAATGCTAGGCTTGGACCTTAACCAGCAGAGTCCCACATGTTCCATTCGTTTTTACTAATTTATATGGTAAAGTGTTGTTGGCTGTATCTGCCAAAGCATCTTGATCATGATTGCATCTAGTGATTTTTCTTTTTTGATTTTTTTGACTTTAGTTTTCTAATATTTTGATTCAAAGACCTAATATTGCTTTGTAATTTCACATGGTTTTAATACTTTTATGTATTTTTTCTTCTGTTTATGTAAAATGTAAATGTCACACATTTATATATTTATTTATTTATTATTTTGCTCGAAAGTTGTAAGGGAGGAGAAATGTGGATCTTTTTGCCTTCTGGGTGAAAGTCAAGAAAGCTCCAAGGGTCCAACTGAAGATCAGCTGTGGCCATCCGTATGGGCTTCATGCCCTTCTTTCACTGGATTAAGAGTTAAATGAGTAGCCATGTTTAAATTCTTTGCCCTTCCTTCCTCCCTTTTATTCTCTCTGTTACTGATTTTAGTAAAAATAAATAAATGGAAGAACTTTATTCTAACAGTTTTTCTCTTACCACTTTTTGGTCCCTGATTAAACATCATTTCTCAAAAACTTTCCCTTTCTTGGGCCTGCAAGAAACTTGCCTCATTTTAAGTGTCATGTTAACACGCATTACATGGGGAATTAGCCTAGGGGGAGCAGTTACTCCTCAGAGATGCACTCTCCTCTACTGAACACTCTATGGGGAGAACTAATTAACTTTTAAAAACTGATTCATTAAGTATGGCTTGAAGAGCTAACCAAGCTTTCCAGTGTAGATTTTGGATCCTAAAAGATTCCTAAGGGGTGTGTGGTATTGGTGTTGAGGGTATTGTGTTTGGTGGGTGTGGGGTATGGACCCGTGTTCTGATGCCTTTAGTTTCCTCTGTGGTGAATCAGCATCCCTACAAACACAGGTGAATACCAGGGTAGTGATTCTTACCTAAGGATTCCAGTGGATAGTTAGTTTTCAAGTGGAAGGCTGAATGGAAAAACGTGGGGAGGAAGGGCATGATGGAAGGCAGGCAGGCAGGCAGGCCTGGGTATTGCTAATACGTCATTGAAACATAGACTGATGAAACTGCAAACTATTTCTTGGGTTTGTTTTCTTGAATGCTAACACAGGGGCAGCCCCTGTCACCCTTCCAAACATTGTACCTTTGGTGCACAGTCTTTGCCAAGAAAGCACAGTGTTGTATCTGGCTGCTGTAGTCTATGGAGGGGCCTACACAACAACGTCCTCCAAGCTGGGCTGGAGCTGTGGAAAACTGGTATGGATGGATGGAGTTCCCTTAACTTGTGCTTAGCAATTGCTGAACTTCCTTCTTCTGTCTTTCTTAATCGTTTGCAGGCCTTTTTCTCCTGTGAGTTTGAGAATCACTGCATTGAGGTGTGGAAACTTGAACTAACTTGGCAGTTGTTCAGATATGCTTCCCTACCAGTTTAGATACATGAAACACTTAAGTCTTGAGTTAATTTTCTTAGCTTTTTGGTACTGGAAAGTGGCCAGTGGTAGGGAGGCAGGTGATGTATCTTTTTCCTTCTGGATAAATTAAGGTCAAGCAGTCCTCAAGGACAGGGTTTGATTAATCCTATATTATCCAGCATGGGAGAAGGAAGTCATTTAGTTTTTCAAAAGTGCTGATATCCTACTGTGGTTCTCCTCTTCCCGGTGGGGCTGTTGGCCACCAGCCCATGAGGGCAGGAGGAGCAGAGGTGGGGAGCAGGGAGCATGACAGAACAGCATCCTGGATCAGCTTCAGGGAGGTAGGTCGACTTTATTCCAGGGCTGGGGAGAATATATAGAAAAGGAAAGCAGCCAGGAGGTACTCTGATAGGTGTTCACAGGGTGCTTCATTTGCATAAAACAGCACAGTCCTATTGCCTATGCAGGGGCTCAGTACCTAATTATCCTGTAGGTTCAGGGAAGGGAGAGCTAGCAGGGAACTGTGCCAAAAGCCATATATCAGATGTGGTTAGGCATATATCTATGCCTAAAGACACTCTCCAGATGAGGCCAGGCAGAGAGTAGGAAGCCCTACTGGGGAGAGGGAGTCCTCCATCTAGCACAGATCTCAGAAAGGCTCTCTGGATTGGGAGGACAGCAACCTCCAACTGCAGGGTCCTCCAGCACCTACTAGGTGCAGTGTAAATGTTCAGTAATGAGTCAGACCTATTCTTCTTGACCCGCCTTCTTGAAACTTACAGTCCAGGGGCAGAAGAAGACTAAAAACCCATTGTCTTAAACTGTCTAATTCCCAGTGACATGCTGATTGCTGTC
Source organism: Psammomys obesus (assembly GCF_907164565.1). NCBI lineage: Eukaryota > Metazoa > Chordata > Mammalia > Rodentia > Muridae > Psammomys > Psammomys obesus. The sequence continues at coordinate 39,604,876 of NW_026587216.1, read as the reverse complement.
AGAGTGGTTAAGGAAAGAGAGGAAGGCTTCCTTAAGTAGGAGGTGTTTTAGTAGAGTTAGCAGAAAATAGTGAGGCAGGGGACAGAGCAGTGACTGTATGCGGCGGTCAGAGCGTTGGAACATTTCAGGAACAGGGTGGGCAGAGAGCATGAGGTAGAGTATAAAAAGGTGGGTTTTTTGCTTTTGTGTGTGTGTGTGTGTGTGTGTCTTTCTGTCTGTCTAGGCTCTAATAGCTCAGGGAAAATGAAACAAAGCTGAGGTTTGAGCAGCCAAATCAAGCCAGTGCAACTATATCCCCCATTCCATCCATCTTGAAGATTTTCTGTTTTATCTTGAGAGTAGTGTGAAGCCATTAGGGATTATTATTATTTTTAGAAACTCAACTCATAATGTAATCAGATTAAAACACGTCTGTAGCTATGTTAAGCAGTGACTTTATGCTAAGGTAGAGAGACTAGTGGATGAGAACTTGGGTTTGGAGGATACATTATACTCAAAAGGCAACCTGAGTGGAAACAGATTTTTCCCACCCTTCCCTGTCATAGCAAACACAAAGCTTAAGGGAAGACACCCACACAGTTGACCAGGAGCCTGTGGGATGGTTCAGCGGATAAAGTGCTTGAAAATGATCAGAAACCATATAAGGGTGGAAGGAAAAAACGATTCTCCAAAGTTATGCTTTGGTCTTCACAGGCATGCTGGGGCACTATGGTTTTAGAAATTGACAAGGATGCCCAGGTGCTGAGGGAGCCCACTTCTGTGCATAACTGTAGCCCTTTCCAAGTAGCCAGGTGGGGAAACAGCCTGAGGTGAACCTTCAGGAAAGGGGTCAACAGCAAATCCCAAGTTTCTGGCTTAAGCAATTGGCTTCTTGGAAGTGATTTGCGACTCTGACCTTGGAGAAGAAAGGGAAGGATATCAGAGACATGTGTGCAGGTCAGCCATCCATACAGGACACTGGGGGCCAGTTACCTGGATTTGTAGCCAAAGTGGAGACATATTATAATCCTGCAGATAGTACGTGAAGTGAGCGGGGACAGGCAGAGGGCCAAGTTTAGGAATTTTTCACGCTTCAAAGTCACATAGAGGAGAGTGACCCAAGGAGACAGACTGAAAGTTAGAAAGTCCAAGAAGGTGATGGGAATGTCAGAGGAGTCTGAAGGCGGGGAGGGAAGAAACCGTGAACGGGAGAGAATCCAGGTAAGAGGTCAGGTAAGATGGAGCCAGAAAGCTTTCCATCTGGCTTAATGATGTGGGTGTCACTAGAGTAACACTGGGGAGCCTGCTCTGGCGTGTGCTGAAGTCAGAGGCCAGTGTAGTTTCGAAGTTGTGAGTGGGAGGTTAGACGTGACGGAAGAACTCTGCTAAGAATTGTACCAGTGTGTGTGTGTGGGGGGGGATGGGCGGTGCTCAGCAGTTCAGAACACTGGCTGCTCTTTCTGAGGACCCAGGCTCATTTCCCAGTACCACAATACAAGGCAGTTTTCACAACTGTAACTCTAGTCCAGGGGATCCAGTGCCCTCTCGGTCTCTGTGGGCAGCAGGCTCACATGTGGTGCGCTGACATTCAAGGAGGCAAACCACTCAGACATAGAAAAATAAATAAAATATCTTGAAAGGAAGTACCTGTGAAGAGAGGGAGAGGCACAGAGCAGGGCTGGCCGTGAGGAGAAGTGGAAATGAGGAGAATGTGGTGGGAGGAGCAGGCAGGAAGCTGGGAGGAGTGCACTCAAGAAGTTCTCTCAAGACAGTTCCCTGGTGTCGGTTTTAGGTTTCCATCTTGATTCTGGTAGAAAGGACTTAAGGGCGGAGAAGTCTGACGATGTTTCAGTGGACACAGGGAAGCTATAATGAATCATAGCACCACTGTGGAAGTTGGCTGCTCTTGGTTTCCGGAAGGATGAGCAAGACCTGGCCAGAGGGGCCTTCACGTCAGTCGGCCCAGTGCTGTGAAGAGATTGAGTGGTAGATGTGCCCGGTGTGTCAGGAGTGGACTTGACCGAGGAACTGTGTACTTACTCCACGTGGGTATGGAGAGATGGGGAGGCAGGTGTTGAGGGTATATTAACCAATTCATGTTACTGTAATACACACCAAAGCTAATTACACCTATAAAGAGGTAAAGTTTGTCCTAATGGTTCTAGAAAGTCCATCACAAGGTTGGGTGTTTCTGTCACTTGGAGATTCGGGGGAGAGCAGCCGATGGTAGAGCAGGCAGCTGCCTTACTTTATGAGTCAGGAAAACTGAGAGGGAAGGTGGGTGCCTGCTTTTGAGGGTCCATCCCAATAAGGGCCGCCTTTGAGACTCTACTTCCTGAAGGCCCCACCTCCTCTGAGCATTGCACTGGAGGCATGGGGCAGCTTGCAGATACCATCCACACTGGAGACAAAGCAAGTTGCGGGGAGTAGAAATAAGAGAGCTACAGAGTCTGTGAGGAAATCGGTGACTGACAAGCTGGAAGAACAGTTGTGTATTCTCCTGCTATTCCTGGGGGGGGCAGAGGTGATTTTCCATAGCAGGGGAGGAGTCAGCAGGGCTGTGTTTGGCTTGGTGCCTGCAGCTTTGCCTCAGTTACTTTGGTGGTGATCTTGGCTACTTATACTAGGTTTAGAACGGCACCGCTTGCTCATGTTTGTTGAGGTATTGTGAGCATATGGAGGGAAGCTCCTTTTTTTGTGGGGAGGGTGTTGGTTTAAATAACATGACTGATAGTGAGGTGCTCTGCTGGCATCGTAGTGGAGCTAAAAAAGCAGCACACTTCAATAGGGCTTTAGACTCTGTGAATGCCTGCCTGGAGGGCCACAGAAATATCTCAGCAAGAACGAAGATATGCCCGTGAAGGTGAGTTAGGTGGAGGTCGCAGCAAGGCGTAGTCTAAGAGCGGGTGTTAGATAGAGCATGCAAGGAGCAAGGTTTCTGGGGGCGAAAAAAGAGGGAGAGGATCTGTCATCGTGACTCAGGGCTGGGCACTGGCTCCATCGGGTTACCTCTAAGATGGAGGTGCTGTCGAGGCCACTGCTGCTGGGCTGGAGCAGGGCTGTGTAATCGCAATGCCGAGAGCTCTGAGGTAGCAGCGCTCTTGTTGCTTGGCAAGGAGTTGATAATCTTGCAGTCGGTAAAAACAGGGCTGCTTTCCCCTTCTTGAGACCGAGAGTATGGGGCTCATAGAGCGTTCCTTTTGTTTCTTTGTTCATCAGCGTACATTGTTAAACATGGTCATGGGTTTCTCTGTGATAGTACTTGAATACAGTGTGTGCTCATCCAATCCAGCCTTCCGATCCCCGCTTTCCAACTGCTGTTTAATCACTCTTCTACGTTCAGTCTCTCAGCAGTGGTTCTGATGTGTTCCCTGGCCAGCAGCGTCCAATCACTGGGAACTTAGGCATGTTCTTGGGACCCTGCATAGACCCACAGCAATGCATGGGATGAAAAGATTAAGAAGCCCTAGAGTATCCTAACCTGTTAGGGCTATGGCTGCAGCTAATGGCTGGGGACCAAGGAAAGGGAGAGGCCAGTACTGGCCTGAGAGGGCTCATAGATTTTCACCTGGCAGGTGCTTGGAGACAGGCACAGCCTGTGGCTCAGTGGATGTAGGTCTTGGATCTTGTGGCCTCAGGTCATATCAGGTTGATATTAATAGTCTCCAAGTTCACATTACAGTTTTGTTCCCTGCTTGTACCCAGGGGTGGCTTAGTCCCAGCAGCTGCTACTTTTGATAGTATCTGTCAGCATAGTTGTCTGCTGTGGTGTTAATTTGCTGTATACAAACCGAGTTTATTTTTTAAAAAAACTTTTAGAAGGATCCTTATTCCCTTTTTTTGTTTGTCTACCAAAAAAGTTATTGTTATTGCAGATAATTTCTTGGAATTCAGAATTTACTTTTCCGCCAGTAAATATGTGAATAATTTGAAGTGGTATCTCAGAGCAGTTTTCTTCCTTTACCGCCCTGCATAGGTAGTCTGTCGCTTTTACCTAATTAGGGAAGAGAGACATTTTGTGACAGTGCTTATTTAAGTGGTGAAGAATACAGAAGGAGGAGGAGGTTAACTGTCTTAGTGCTTCTGTTGCTGCAGTGAAACACCACGACCAAACAAAAAGCAAGCTGGGGAGAAAAGGACTGCTTGGCTTACACTTCCAGGACAGGAGCTCAAGCAGGGCAGGAACTTGGAGATAGGAGCTCATACAGAGGCCATGAAGTAGTGCTGCTTACTGGCCTGCTTCCCCATACTTTGCTCGGTCTGCTTTCTTATAGAACCTAGGACCACCTGTTGGGGATGGCACCATCCACAATGGGCTGGACCCTCCCTCATCAATCACAATAAAAAAAATATGAGAGTTGGGCTATATATTACCTATTATTATCCCTAAGGTTATCACGGTGGTATTATCTAACCCACTATCACAAATAATAAGACACAGACACCTGCTAGATTTTATCATTGTCTTGTTTACCTTGGGCTGGGCAGATACTTCACCTATGCTGTCTCCATAACCTCACCATCCACCTCCCACCCCTCATCCAATGCCATACTCCGTAACCATCCTCATCTGAACCACCACCCATAATCTTATAAATACCACGCCATTATTGGAGTCCTTCCTCCCAGCCCACATGTGATTCCTTCTCCACACTAACCGGTCATGGCGTACTCCTTCCTCCTCTCTTCCATGACTTCCCTGTCCTCTAAAGCCACATCTACTCCACTCGGCCCAGCCCAGATAACAGGCCATTTAATCAACCAATCAGGTAAAATGGCTTAGGCAGGTTAACAAAACAAGAATGGGTATGGCCAGATCTTTAGGGCCAATAATTAGCATCAAAATAAAGCTTCAGAGCAACCATCAAATTTAAGAAAATGCTCTTGTTCTTCTCTCAGATGACTCTAGTTTGTGTCAAGTTGACATAAACCTGTCCATCTCAGTAACCACATTGTATATGGTCATGTTTAATATTAGTCCAGAAGGAATAACCAGATCTGTACTGACGAAGTCCCTGATTTAATGGTCATAATTCTTAACTTTAATTAATTGGCTACTGTCTTATAATTTTTAATGTGCCTGGCCCAGTACAGGCCGGCCAAGAGCCCAAAAACCCCTCAGCACTGGTTATGTTAGGATAGCCAGGATTATTAGACAGGTGAACTGAATGAGTGAGCAGATTCTCTGCACTGGTTCTGAGTGAGTCCAGAAATGTGGGGCATGGACAGTTGTAGCAAAGACATGTGTGTCTAGTGTATGTCAAAAAAGTATTTCATATGCAGGAAACTTGTCCAGGGGTGTGCTGGCTCCCCAGCATGTGTGGAGAGGCTGAGAAGCACATCCCTGTCTCAAATCATTACGTATGAGGCCACAGCCCAGAACTGTGGTGGTCCTGCGAGTCAGTTGTGGCATGATCTTACCATCCGACAAAAGAGGCTTCCCGAATGTTTACCCATCATAGTAATGTAATATTATATTACATAACATTGTATAATAATATTATATTCATAATGTTATACTAGCTACCTGAAGGTCATCTTTAACTCCATTTTTAGAAAACCAAGGCACAAATTGGTTTTCAGTAGTCTCTTGTACTATCTAGACCATGGAACTTCAAGTTACTGACCCCTCTTCAGGATATTTAAATGTTTTTTTTCCTTGCAGTAACTTTTTAAAATTTAAAAATTTTATTTTTTATTAATTACAGTTTATTCACTTTGTATCCCTGTTTAAATGTTTTATTAAGTCTTATGAAGACTAAGTTGGAGTGAAAAAAAATGGAAGAGCAGCTTTGGAAGGTTGCTGCTTGCTCTAGATTCTACTTGCTCTAAATTAATTTCATATATTAATTGGAGCCCCAAAAGTCTATAAGCTGCTAATCTTAGAAAAGTTAAAAAAAAAAAAAAAGGTATTAAAATTGGGCCAATTTCATTTCCCAGAAGGGAACCTTTGGATGTGGGATTGCATAATCTCTCTCCAGTACCCTTTTTGAGGTGCTCTTTCCATCCCTCCATCATATCCTTCCTGTCATCCCTTCCCCTCTGTTTATTTCCTTCAATGTCCCCCAGCCCTCTCTTGGCTTCTAGTGAAATGGTTTTGTGCCCTGGCTTTAATTTTGCTGTTCTGAAGGACCATTGCTGGGATGACAATGCTGTGAATCAGGATTCTAGAGAATTCACTAATTTCTTGTATTTGTCATGACTTCGTTTAAGCACACTGGCTAAATAGTCTCACAGATTTCTGGTGAAAATTTTGAAGGACCAAATGAAGCTGGCTCTGGGCTTGGGGCCACCTGTGGGCTCTTGAAGTCTGTGGTGGTACAGCTTGTTTCCTGGAGCTTTGTCAAGCTGCTTCATCATTCAGAGCTTGGACTAGGAAGAGAGAGGGTCCCACGGAGCAGCAGATCCATCCTGAGTGGGAAGGGCTACAGGGTTGCCAGGAGTGCTGTTCACCCCAGCAATTAGCAGCATGTGGCCATGAGGAAGCAGTCTCTAAAAATAGCTGGTGAGCAGTCTGCAGTCAGGTCCAGTTTCAACTCTGGAGCCCTTGGCCAGGCAGGATTGGTAGTTCACGGTTCTAGCAGGGAAGAGCATGCTGGGTGCCCCATACCTCCTGGGGACACCTTAGTTTTTTTTTTTTTCCCTTCAGTGTATTTTATGCATGGATTGAAGAAATCAAAATGGCTGAAGATAAAGGTATATTTGTGTTTGGAATAAAAGGGGCTTGTGCCTAGCTGACAACGTCTTGCCTTATTTCCAGCTGTGCTCCGTTCGGTCGTTTTTGTCTTAAGTGCTTTTTGCCTTCTGCATTTTCTGTCCTGAATTTCTGGAGAGGCTGACTTTTCACAGTGGCCAGGGATTTTCATAGACTGGTTTTTAATCTGAATAGGTTTTGGTGTCCTAACTTAGAATGTCTTTTAATATATTCTACTAACACAAACCACATTTTATAAACTTCTATAGTTGGATATTTACAATGAACCTAGAGGACTGCCTATACAGGTTTCATATAAAAGGACGGGAAACTCAAGGGCTATGTAAGTCTGCTCTGGTATTAGTGAGCATGCTTGGTTCGAGCAGGCTTACCTTATATGGAAATTGACCTACTTCATGTGAAGCGGAGGGTAAATGAAAAACAAAATACAAGGCACTGGAATTTTGTTTCTTAAAATGATGCTTTCGTTTCCTTAATTTGTTGAATTTACTTTTTTTTGGTATATATGTCTTTTTTTTTTGTATGTTTATAAGCAAAGATTGTTGTTTTGTTAGTTGATTTTGTAGGCATCGGCTAGGTATATTGAAACTATTGAACTCCAGATGGGGAATGGTTGCTTTAGGTTTTTAAATGCTCTGCTTACTCTTGGTGTGAAATGCCCTGCACAGTGCCCACAACACTTGGCCATGAATGGTTTGTAGTTTTTAATGACAAGTGAGTTGCTTGACCTTTCTGTTTGCCCATTCCTCAACTGGGATACAGTGGCCATTTGTCCCTAGCCCAGGCTTCATTTTGGAGTGTTTTCTTCTGACTGATGGGACTTTTGCTCGCTATCATAATGCTCTGTTTAGTACCATGTGGGAATATTTTCTAATGTGGACATATGTCATTTTGATGAGGCAGCATGGAAGAAAATGAATATCACTTCATTTCCATTTCAGAGTACGAACTGCCATATTCTTATCTCTAAGAAACCTTCTTTGTGACCAGTCCCTGTGACTGCACTTTGTATATGGAGCCAGAAAACAGGATGAAAGCCAACTTAGCTGTATTTTGATCTAAGAAAATAGCATCAACTGCTGGATTGTCTTTCGAGAACATTTTTGTGACAGTACCCTGGTTTTGAGTTTGTGGAGTTTGAAACCCTCGGGAGGAGTTTGCTTTACCACACTTCCTTCGCTTGAGTCGGTAAAACTGATCTGCTCCTGGGACTGGGAACACACATTTACAGACTGAGCACAGACTGCATGCTCCAGAAAGGGGCTCCTAACAGGCTTTTAGCCCCTTAGCTCACACTTAGCTTTTCTCAGGAGCATGCTCGAAGAGTTTGAAGTGCCGATAGAAAGCTTCTATGACTTAATGCTTTGATCCTTTATGGAGCTAACAAATATTAATAGTAATAAGGTTAATGATGCGAGAGTAACACACTGCTTGACATTGTAAAGGGATAAAGTATTTTTAACAATATGCTATTTTAGTTAATGAGGAGCACTAGGAAAAGATAATGTCTGTGACAGTGTCCAAGAGCAGATAAGAGACAAGAACTCAGATCACTGTAGTTTTATTGTTGATTTTAAGTGAAGGTTTCAGTTTGAGATATATTTCACTTTTTAAAAAAGACTTATTTTTGTTTTGGAATTATGGGTATGTGCACATGAGTTTAGAGGCCAGCGACATTGGATTCCTCTGGAGCTGGGGTTACAGGCAGTTGTAAGCCACTGATTTGGGTACTGGAAACTGAATACAAGAGCAGTACACACTCCTTGACCACTGAGCCATCTCCCAAGCATGTGTTTATCCATATACTATATAAAAGTAAGAAGGGCTTTTTTCACATAGCTTAGGGAGGATGCCCTCATGTTTATAAAAGTGTAGTGAACTCAACACTAAACACTGCTACTGAGTTTGTGCTGTCCTCCTGCCCCAAAGAACTTAGCCATCTTTTCCTTATTTGGAAAAATTCCAGTGATAGCTTATTTTGTATTATTTTATAATTCATGTGATTGCTTAAAAGTAGTGGAAACTATGCTCCTCGACAATAAAATGTCTTTGTTAACCATGACTTTATGTGCTTAATTTTAGGAATTATATATTTAAGTTTACATGAGTGTAAGAATGTTTGCACACACAAAGATTGAGTTAGCTTTCTGCTGTCTTGAAAATTTGGTCTAGTAGTGGGTCTTGAATATTCACGGGATTGGAGAGTTGGCTCAGTGGTTAAGAGCATAGGTTGCGCTTTCAGAGGACGTGGATTTGGTTTCAGCACTCACGTAGTGGCTCCCAACCAGCCATAGCTCCAGTTCCTGATGCCGCTTCTGACTTTCATAGGCACCAAACACTCACATGATACACAGGTGCGCATGTAGACAAAACACTCATGCACGTAAAATAAATAGAAGAACAGAAACTCCTTTTAACTAGTAGAAGTTCAATTTTCTTTTCTTGCTAAGCAGTGCCATTGGACATATAGTGTCCTTTCAGAAGTGTGTATGGAGGCAGAAGGCAGGCTCTGGGCAAGAGCTGGTGGAGAGAGTCATGCAGACTCTCAGACGCCCAGTTTAGGACCGAAGAGGTCATTTTCTGAGTTCTGAACAATGTGCAGTGCTTGAATGCCTTCATCTTCCCCCTCGGACAGATGATGATTCCTGTCCCTGAGGAGTCAGTGGTTCTCAAGAAGGCAATGCCCATGTGAGGCATACTTGGAGATATTTGGGAGATTATGCTGGAACCTACCTGCTTTGGGGCTGGCAGCATATTAGATGTCTTGCCGTACTAGGAACAGTCACACAGAACGAACAGTGTCCTGCTTAAGCTTGTAGAAACACCTTCAGCAGCAACACGGGCAAGTTGCCCTGAGACCACATGTAGTAGTGCTTGTGACAGCGCCGTGGGAAGAGCCCACCATGCCACACATACCAGCAGTGTCCTGCTATGTTGGGAGGATGGAGAAAGGTTTCCTCTTCTCAGATGGCCTTTGGAGATGTGATATAATCCTTCAAATATATTTGTTTATACATGTGGAATATAACATTGATTTTAAAGAGAAATTCATATATGGTGCTAACTTTCAAACGGGTATTGACTTTTTATATCTATGACTGACTTTCATGAATTCTGTTTATTTTGACAATGAGGACATTATTTCTAGAAGAATATAAGGTACACAAAGCATAGCAAATGTGATAAATGACATTTGGTGAACAGCAGTTTACAGAGCTGTTTCCTGCATTGGGGCCAATTGGCAAGGGCTGTTTCCTGCCTCCCCACGCCCTGCTGGATCTCCTGAAGGAGGAAAGTGGAATTGTGCTGCATTGCTTCTTTTTGTCTGTGATTTATGTTTCTGTGCCTTCCCCCCCTCACTCGCCTTCCCTCAATATTGAGTGATTTTAGAGGGAATCATTTTCTTCTGTGGCAGGTAACGTGATTTAGAGTTGGGAACAGCATAAATAGGATATGGGAAAAGATCCATTTACATCTCTGATTTCATTTAGTAAGCTGCCATGCGCTAGACTCTGAAGGTGATAGGCTGGGTTTTTGATTGTGTGTGTGTTTGCCAGCACCAAGAAAAGGGAGCCACCAGTGAAGGAGCTGGCTGAGCCAGAAGGCTTTGTAAAGATCAGTGTAACTGTTAAGGGAGTCAAACAGGAAAGAAAGCCACGGAAATGGAGGCAAAACAGAAAGTCTGTTCCAGTGTCCATGACTCTTGCTTAGGACTTGGGGTATCGTATCAAAATGAAAGCTGAATAGCTTTGGCTAGTGGGAAAGTTAAATTTTTGGACAATGCAAGATAACAGTGAGAAATATCAAACTGGGGCCAGTATTTTTCTTGGTACAGGAAGGCAAGAAGAAGAAGTTTCGGGAATGCTTATGACAGACTAGTGTCTGCTAATCAGCACATGAGCAGGACACATGTGACCATTTGGACACAAAAGTGTTTCCATGCAGACTGCTTTGACAGAGGATGGGGGAGGAATGTATATGTTCTGCCATCATATTAAAAAAATGCCCATCAGGAGTAAACTTCTGTTCAAAGTTAAGGTTATTTAGACGTGGTAATCGAGTCTAAGCAAAAGTCATTTGTGTTCAAAGTCATTATTCCGTATTTATGTAAAATGTGTTTCTGAAATGATCTATCAAATCACTGTCCAAACAAGTGAGTGGGAAAAGTGGCATCCAGCCAAGCGTTTTCTTTTTCGGTGACGACACTTCATCTTTTTCTTTCTCCAAACAGAGGCAAAGCATGGAGGACACAAGAATGGGAAGAGAGGAGGAATTTCAGGAGGCTCCTTTTTCACGTGGTTCATGGTCATCGCATTGCTGGGTGTCTGGACGTCTGTGGCCGTCGTGTGGTTTGACCTTGTTGATTATGAGGAAGTTCTAGGTAAGAATTAGGGTACGATCTCTCTAGTGAATTTGTATGAGGGAATCCCCAAGGCTTGTTAGTACCTCTCTGGTATCATTACTGGCCCTGCTTTCCACTGGTTCTGGAGAAAGTGAACGCAAAGGGTGTGTTCCTCGGGCTACCTTGGAGTAGTGACCTGAATCTTGAAGATCTCTACGTCGGCTTCACGTATTGCAGTATAGGGGAAGCTTCCACCGAAACGAATTTTGTTAAATTCATTTGCAGCGTTTTCTGTACTTTATGTTCAGTTCTGTTCTGATTTTTGGAATTTCGAGATTATGAACTGCTTCCTCTGGTAGGCACCTCATCCTGTAGCATAGGCTGGAGCCTATGACGGTCCTCCTGCCTGGCTTCCAGTGTGAGGGTTACAGAGGTGAGCTGCCAGGGCTGACTCGCAGAACCTTTCTTTAGAGGGTTGGGGTGACTGCCGCTGAACACCGGTTGGGGTGGGGGTTGTGTATCTCCACGAGGACTTCCTGAGGTTACTTCTGGTAGTATCTCACGTTCTTCTTCATTTTCCTTCCCTTCACATGATCACTAAAATTAAAAATTTTTTATCCATGTACTGATGTGAGTGTATGCGTGTGTGTAGGTCTACACAGAGATCAGAAGAGGGCAATGGGCCCCTAGGAGCTGGGGTTTTGGATGCTTATGAACCGTCCGATACGGGTTCTGGGGACTGAAACTTCAGTTTTCTGGAAGAGCAGGAGGCACTTTCAGATGCTGAGCCATCTCTCCAGTCACACTAATGTTTTTTAAAAAAATGATTTGTTTTATATTAACTTTAAAAAAAATGGAAAGAATCCCGTCAGTTAAATATTGGAAACATTTGAATATCTGCAACTCACTGGTTTTTTATTATATTCACAATTCTGTATAGGCATCCTCAGCTAATTTTAGAACGTTTCTATTATCCATCCTTCCCCAGACAGTCACTCCTCCCTCAACATTCTGACCTTCTGTGATTGTTTTGGGTGTTCCTTGCATAGCATGTACATGTGTGTGGACTGTTGAGTTGTCTGCTTACTCTTAGCATCATTATATGCCTAAGGTTGAGAGTAAAACTCCATCATCTAGACACACCACATTCTTCTTATCCCATGGTCAGTGATGATAATCATTTGGTTTTCATTTTGGGCAGTTATAAAGTCTGGCCTTCCTCTTTAATAGTCCAGTTCAGGACATGGACCAGTCAGTAAGAAAAACACAGAATTACTAATGTGCTGAAGACCAACCCCCTTTGAGTAAACTCTCATGCCAGTCATAGATCATTGCCATCTTTTTTTATGAGGGACAGGAGAACAAAGAATAAGGCAATGTGCTTACATATGATCTGTCACTCACTGATGTTTTTCTCTCGTAATACCTTAAGGAAAATGTCTCATAATAGATGAATAGCTTAAAAAATGTTTAGTTTGGCATAAACAAAAATATGATTTCATTAACATATAGTGTTGCTAGGCAATTTGTGTACCTTCAATGATATATAACAATTTTCGTGTTTTTGTATGCATGCAGCCAAAGCAAAGGACTTCCGTTATAACTTATCAGAGGTACTTCAAGGTAGGATACTGGAGATGCATCTTAAGTGTTTGCGCATCTGTCTATAAGACCTCATCCTTTTTCTCCTAACTTAGTCATCTACGTCAAGAATGGACGTGGTAGGACTAGTTTACTCTTGAAAGGTTCTGAGGAACGGTGTGACTTGCTGTCTTTAAAATGGTGTTAAAGCGCTATGCTACTGATAGCCTTGACTTCTAGGTTATTACTTTGATTTTCTTAGTGGTAAGGATACTGTCTTCATCCCCCCATTCTTACTGGTTTTCTTGTGTGTACTAAGTTAGACTTTTGTGTAACAAAACTAGAGCCAGGGATCTGGGAATTTTATTCTGCACCAAAATTCCTGTCTGTCCTTAGGCAATCTTTTAATGTACTTTGAATTAAAGAACTAGAAACGGTAGTTATTGCCAACCATTTTTCATAAGATTTTTGCTATATTTTTTGCTGTTTAAAATAGTACTGTGCAGTGTAATTTTTTTCCATATTTCTTTTCCAATGATGAATTATAAACCATGTTGATTTTTGAGTATTTTTTAGGGGATGGCCTATATTAGGCTCGCGTGAAGCGATATAGGATATAGAAAGCACCCTGAAAGCGCTTGGAGTCCACAGCCATTGTTGAATAAGGCTGAGTGAACCTGGCTTCTCACTGTTCCTCTTTCTGCCTTCCCTTATTTCTCTTAAGTAATGGATGTCTGGTGCCAAGGATGCTTTCAAGTGGGTGGCCATAAATTTTTCCCTTGTCTTTCCAGGAAGCCTTCAGTTCTACATACTTCACTTTCCGAACAGCATCCACCCATCCAAGTAGCTGCGCGATTTTTTGTTGTTGCTGTAATTTATTGTTATAAGCCAAACTGTTTATACTTCACTGTGTAAAGAACTTATGCTCTCTGTTGATTTATTTATGTTTGATCTTTATTTGAAGCTTGGGTTGCATTCATTTTTGGTAGTTTAGTGAAGTTTTATGGTTTAGAATTATTAGATTTTATGTACTTGTTAGGATCAGAATATTCCTGAATGTTTAGGGAAAACGTCTCACGTGCCTCTTAGAATCCGTTAGAGATCCAGTCTTTATGAATGTGTAGGTGACTGCCAGGGAGCTTTGATAATTTATTCTTCCAGTTCTGCCTTGCAGGAGTAAAGGAGAGGGGTCAGTAACATTTATGATGTCTAAAACTGCAGCGAGAGACAGTTCGTAATTAAATCTGTTTTCTCTCTGTTCCCGTGTCTATCGTTTCTCTCCTTGTAGGGAAACTAGGAGTCTATGATGCGGATGGAGATGGAGACTTTGACGTGGATGATGCCAAAGTTCTATTAGGCAAGTACACCTCTTTCTCCCTTTTTGTTAGGAGTCACATATTAATGCCAAAGGAATGTTTGCAGTTTTATAATTATCTACAGCACCTGTAAACATTTTTTGAAGATATTTTAAAACTTAATGTTTCATTTTTGTTGACCTGTTAAATGAGCACTTTTCCATTGTGACTTTTCAAATCACTTTTATAAGAGCATGTAGCTTTTACACCTCGGTTTTTAATAACTACAGCTTCACTTGTGCTTTCAGATTTAAGCATTTTATAGTCTGAACTTGATGTTCAGAGACCTAGATAATGTCCTCATGTGTTTCCTAACGAGAAACACATTTTTTTAAATCACCATTTGACATAATTTATTCTGGCTTTGAAATGCAAACTTCTCTCCCTCAAATGCTGATTACGGTCCGGCAGCCGTGCTTAGCATTCATAATGAGGCCAGATCCGGGCAGCGTGTCCAGCGTGGCATGACTGTGGGTGCAAATGCTCATTTCTCAATGTTTGTATTAGTTAGTTTTGGAATAAAAGCATGACAGTAGCTTTAATGTCCTATTTGTATTTAATTAGTGCTCTTTAATCACACCTTTCTGTTTTCACAGTCGTGGATTCCTCTCTGTCTTTGTAATTATGTTACCAGCTAGGTGGTTCTTGATATAAATAAAGATTGGCATCTCCTCATTGTTGTAAAATATTGTCTTAATAGAAAGGGTAGTGCTGATTTGAACATGCAGATTTTGCTTAATGTGCTCATTATTTCTGGTTTTAAGTAGCTCATTCCCTTTCCTTAATATGAAACAATATATATTACAGCTTTGTATCAAGTTATCTAGCAAAGTAGTAGCTATACCTGGTATTGTATGTGCACTAATTTTTTAAAAGATTTATTTGTTTATTTCATGTATATGGGTGTTCTATCTACATGTACACCTGCATGCCAGAAGAGGGCATCAGATCTTCCCAGTATAGATGATTATGAGCCACCATGTTGTTGCTTGGAATTGAACTCAGGACCTTTGGAAGAACAGATAGTGCTCTTAACCACCGAGCCATCTCTCCAGCTCCATGTGCACTGATTTTAATATCCTGCTAAATGCACTTGTGTTTTTATGATCACAAAGAAACAGAAAGGTACTGTAGTAGTTAAGCAGCTTTCCATAGTTAGATCTCACTTCCTTTTAAAACAAATTCTAAATATGAGACAGGTTTAGTTACGGTGATCTGCAGCACAGCTTCTGACTTAGCCCTGCCTTGATGTGTGTTTTCTTCTTCACGTACAGTGGGAGTGAGTGCTTGCTCTTTACAGTTGGAAGTCCACTGTAAGATTTTCACGTTACGTGTTGATTCAATCTTAGTGGTTTTCTTACTGTAATTTCATCATTTTACATCTAGCTCAGAGTTTCAGCACATATATTAAATCTGCAAATGACCATAGTTTTAGGCATATGAAAGAAATAAACATGTTAGGACGATGGCATTTTTTTGCTATAACTGATTTTATTGTTCCAAGATGCTACTTTAAATAAATTCTGAATATTAAGCTTTTGAAGGCAATGTCATAGGAGCTGTCCTATCTTTTTTTTTTTTAATATTAATAACTTTAGTGTGTTTTGGATTTTTTAACTATAGTAAAGAAATTGTATATACACATACACGTGCACACACATTCACACACAGAGATTAACCAAAGTCTATACAGCCTCGGCGAAGTTATGTACAGTTAGAAAAGCCATTTGGAATGGAGACTGTGTAGCTTCCCATGGGATTTTACACATTCACTGTTGTAGTAAATAAAAAACGTTGGACTAAATAATGTTTATTGTTATTAGCCCTATAATTATTGCGGCATTTAACCCACTGTCACAAATAATAAGACATAGACACCTGTTAGATTTTATAACTGCCTGATTTTTCTTGGGCCGGGCAGATATTTCTGCCTGTGCTATCTCCATAACCTCACCATTGATCTCCCCGCCCCCATCCAATGACATCCACCTCAATCATCCTCATCCGGTCTACCTGCCATCCATAATCCCAATATAGTTGTTTATGTTTTTCATCTTGGTGTTTTTTTTTTCCATCCACGCCATCCTTGGAGTCCTTCCTCCCAGCCCATGTGGTTCCTTCTTTATGCTAACCCATCGTGGCCTCCTCTTGCCTCCTCTCTTCCTGTCCATCTGTCTCCCATGATTCTCCTGTCCTCCAAAGCCCAGGAACCGTAGCCACGCCTACCTCACTCTGCCCTGCCCAGGTGCAGGCTGTTTAATCAACCAGTCAGGTATGTCTTGGGCAGGTTTACACAACAAGGTCATCTAAGGCGTTTAATCAGTTTACGATGTTAGTGAACGGTAACACTGAGAATTGCTGTTTGTGGTGAACACAAGTGGTGTGAGCAGCTGTCTGTTCCTTCCGTCAGACCCGGGTGCCAGGAGGCGGGTCCCAGGCGGCAGAGCTCCCAAGAAAGCTGTTCTATGGGCAGGTCTCAGGTCTCACTTTTTTAATGGCTTTAATAAAGAAGCACCAGGCCCCGCTTGGTGGTTGTTCTCTGCGCCCGGCACAACTTTAGCTCTTTTTGACTAGAACGGCTCGAATTCTTTTCTCACACACGAGGTCGTGAAAGCTTAGCCGTGCCTCAGTTACTTGCAGGTGTCTGGTACAGTGTTGGGATGGTCTGTGCGATGGCCGAGAAGTTACAGAGCATGTCCCACCGAGACACCAACCTCTGCTTTCCTCGTTGTTGGGATAGCACCTTGACCCTTAACAGCACAGTTTTACAGTAAGGCAGGAAGTCAAGGGAAGGGAGGGAGGAGGACAGAGGTTTCAAGGAGGCACAACAGCGTAAACTTCCACAGACTTGGTGTTTCTTTCATACATTTCCCCCCCTTGGCATTTGAAGTCTAACTCTAATCGTCTAATTCGCGGAACATCTACATACATGTTGCTTTCTGTTCACATGAGAAAATCAAAAATAGCTGTTCCTGATTCTACTCATTCTAAGTCTCCTGATATGCTTTGAAAATGTACTAGTCCTTCCCCTTGGACACATAACTTCCTATTCTTTAGCCCAAATTGCTCAAAACCCACGTGATTTTGGTTCTAGTGTGTGAATGAAACCTAGTACACGTGTGTGTGCAACGATAATTAAAAGAAGGCAGCGAATCGGGACGGCAGCAGGGGGGCGGGCAGCAGTGGGAGGGTTTGGAGGGAAGACAGGGCAGACAAAATAATGTAATTGTATCATAATCGCGACAAAAAGGAAAAGGAGTTTGCTTCTCACACACTGTCAGTAGGAAACGGTCCCAGGGCTCCGTGCAGAGAGTTATTTCGTACGGCAGCCTCACCCAAGGATGCAAGCCTGTCCCTTCGTTCCACAGCTAGCACCTAGCTGCCCCCATCAGGTGCTGCTGCAGAAGGCACTCAGCAGTCCTGGATCTGCGCTAAGTCCGGACTGGAAAGAACCATGACTCCATATGGAGGAACAAGGAACTCACCCAGCACTTGGTGCTGTTCGTTCTCTTGGGGCGCACTCTCATGTTTAGAGAAATTGCTTGGCCAGAATAGTTTTCTCTTCAGACTGCTACTCCCGTTCCAAGAGCTACAGCTCTGGAGGTGGGTTGGTTGGTAAAACTCCTGCTGCCCAGGCATGAGGGCTGAGGCTAGAGCCTTACAGCTGCAGCAGCTCATTTGTCATCAGGAGTGGACAGGGGCGGAGCCTCGGGGCTTGTCAGCTTCCTCTAGCCTAATTGGTGGTGTCCTTTAGGGAGAGTCCCTGTGCTGGCTCACGTCGGACCTGTCTCCACATTCCGTGCAAAATCACTGTGCACCTCAAGGCCTCCCAGGCTCAGTCCAGGGTCACAAAGATGTTGGAGATAAACTTCGTGCCATCACATAATAATTAAATACCTACTGAAGTTCGTGTTTCTCCCTTCCCCTCACGCATGGAAACTGATGGGGTCTCCTTCTATTGACTGAAGTTCACTGTAATTTTTATGACTTCAACTAGCCAGGATTCTGCTGTCTCTCGTGTGTCAGTATTGCTGGTCATTGTGCTACAGTGGAGAAACGGTGTGTTGTAAATGACCTGAAATGGCAGACTTTGGCGATGTGTAGAGCCCTGATTTGATACCTCAAGGGTCTTTCCCTACCCGAGCTCATTTTCATTTCTCCGGTGGAGAAAGCCACGATAATTTACATCTTTGTTCCTTCTACTCAGAGGGCTCTGTTTGGCAGCCGTGCTTAAAACACAGCAGACATCAAGAGTCTATTCAGTGAGAACTTCTCCTTTCCTGGCCAAGGGGAAGAGGAGTCAGGGATGCCCCCTCTGCAGCTGGGTCCTAGAGCCTTCCTCCGAGTTCTGATAGGTAGGCAGAGAGGATTATTAGCGGCTCATTTTGACTTACCGGGCCACGAGTCAGTTGCGAGAAGGTTTTAGCACTAACTGATTTAGGTGTTTTATCTGAATTACGTATTTGAGTGTCTGGATGCCAGCTGACATGCCGTACTGTAGCCCACTGGCCTGAGCACCCACCGTTGACTCCAGGGCTACGATCTGCTTTGGTTCATCAGGGTGCAAGCTTGGAGGTTGCCAGCAGCATTTATCTGCTCTTGGGTGTCAAGTCTGTTCACTTTTCCTGTTACATCTGCAGAGTTTGGTGATACACCTGACCACCTGCTTCTGAGCTGGGAGGAGCGTGAGGTTGGTTGGGTGGATTGAGACTTGGTTTGGAGGTGTGCTTCCTAATGGATTTCTTTATTCTCTATGTTACCGTTCTGTAAATCTGTGACCACGATGCACCTCCCTTTTGAGATCGCTCTGCCTAAGCTTAAATTTTTTTTCCACCTAACTGCTGTTCTTGTTTTCTCTTTCTCTCTTCCTTTATTCTTATGTAGGCCTGACCAAAGATGGCAGTAATGAAAATATTGATTCTCTTGAGGAAGTCCTTAATATTTTAGCGGAGGAGAGTTCAGATTGGTTTTATGGTTTCCTCTCATTTCTCTATGATATAATGACTCCTTTTGAAATGCTAGAAGAGGAAGAAGAAGAAAGCGAAACTGCAGATGATGTTGATGGTACGTCACAGAATGAAGGGGTTCAGGGAAAGACCTGTGTCATTTTGGATTTGCATAACCAGTAAGCCTTGATTCAGGGACGAAAATCACTGGGTTGTCAAACGGAACAGCCTCCTCCTCCCCCTTTGCTTATGCAGGGCTCAGTGGTTCCATGGGGCAGTTGTGACTTCTGATACGTGTCATCCATGTGATCCTGCCCAGTGCAGCCACTTAGCTAGTCCCTCTCTCTGCTGGCTCCCTCCATGCCTAGAAAGGAAGTGGCATTCCTCATTCCTGTAGCTGTTCACAAAGCACTGGACATGATGTTCTTGGTCGTATAATTGGTTTCTGTATCATTTTGTTTCAACTTATGTATTCACCGAACTAAACTGAAAATCGTGTTGTATTTAACCCTTGATGCTTGTCTTTTTAACGCTCCACTGATCATTCTAATGGGAGTGATAATATGTCTGGCATGACTAATAATGCTTCTCTGATCTTTAACTTGCCTGCTGTATAATGAAAGCTCTTTAAGAAGCTGGTACTTTTTAATCTGTAATTTCGTTAGGTTAATTGACTTGTCATATAAGTTCCTACAAACTTATTAAAGTTCTGTATTAATGGTGCTTTTGCGATAGTTTAAAAATAACCCCATGTTTTTGCCTTAGGGTAGTGAAGTTTCTGAATTCACATACACATGTATGTGGTTATACACTAACAGGTCTGAATATGTCTATTTCTGAAATCAGAATTCATGGTCAATTTTATTTTCAAACATACATCTAGAGAAGGTAATCTGTAAATTTTTTTAAGGTAAGCATATTATAAAAGAGGGACAGTGTGAATGTACGCCTTGCATAATGTTGTATACTAAAACTATCCATCCTGAAATAGCTTTTTTCCATTCTTTCCACTAACTTATTAGCTGTTGATTTGGGGCTTATGTATAAAATAATGTTTAGACTTATAATTAAATTCATTAAAGTGGTTCTTCACTTTTAGGAGATTTTTTTCCCCCCAAATAGGAACATAGCAATAGCTTTGACTTAGCTTTTTGAAATTGAATTTGCTTCAGTAATACAAAATCAGTCATTAGATATATATGAGTCCATTTGACTTATTTGTTTCCTCAGTGAGCAGCTGTAAGCTGGAATAGAGTGCCACCTAAGAGATGTAGTCTTGCTCTTTGAAGGACTGTCAGCGTGTTTAGTTCCTTTTGAGAGTCTCCTAAAATTCTGCTCAGCTTTGGGTCCTCATGCATTTTAAACTAGAAGGCACTGGTGTTTTAATCAGTTTTATTTAAGTACCATTAAAAATTTTTTTTATACATTACTTTCAAGTAAGTAGCTCATTCACACACTTGTGGGAATAACGTGGCACCTTTTGTTTTGTGATTGTAAAATGCTGCCCGAGAAGTTTCTAAAATTAGAACACAGGGATTCCCTCTCTCCCAACTATAGCTACTATTGTATGTGGTTACACATGCCAGTTATGGACCAGGGTTTCCCAAAACTTAAACAGTTGTTAAGACTCATTTTTCTCATTTTTGTGTTCAAGCAGTATGCTTCCTCTGTTAGTGTGGCCTTGGTCAGAAGTGTTTGATGCTCAACTACATGAGCGCTTCAACTCAGCCCTCAATGAGTGTTCTTTAATAATCTTTCTCAAAGCTATTTGAGTTTTCCTCATGATCATGTCTTAATTCATTTTTAATTCAATGACTGTGAAGTAATCAAAGGTTATTAGTTTTAAATTCACAATCTTAGGTCCTACACTCAATGGAAGCCACTTACTCAGTTGGCTGAGAAAAGTTCTTCGAATCAATTTTGTTCATGTGTCCTGACTACTAACTATGGATGATGAAATGAATAATTGAGTTGCTGTTAAATTGTCTGTAATTTCTCCTCAGGTTTTGTATTGTCGTGATACTAATGCACACTTTATGTACAGAAATTAATTATGCCCATTTTCCCAATTGTAAAACAAGTG
Organism: Psammomys obesus; assembly: GCF_907164565.1. NCBI lineage: Eukaryota > Metazoa > Chordata > Mammalia > Rodentia > Muridae > Psammomys > Psammomys obesus. The sequence goes on along the minus strand of NW_026587216.1, from coordinate 39,583,875 downwards.
TGTGACATGGTAACTTCCTGACAATTTTATTGGTCCATTTGGAAAACCTTTAGTGATTGTCAAGTACAGGCAGCTGATGAACCCCTTACTTCTGTGACCTCCTTCAACTTGTGTCTACGGCTTTTTGTGTGTGTGTGTGTATGAGAAAGAATAAAATTATTCGCAAAAATGTGGTCTAAAGCAAGCATAACTTTTCTTAAGTGTTACTGAATACATATATCTAAGTTGTGATTTTTTTTTTTTTCCTAAGGGTTTACTTTGTAATTCTGTTTCATAAGATATTTTCTTGGTTCGTGTCTTAAACTTATGGGCCTTTGTATTCTGTATATGTGAGTTTTTATTTAGCTAGAGTTGTAAATTGCTGCATTAACTCTGCTCTTTCCATTTTTATCACCTACAAAACTGGTGTGTGCTGTTCAGTCAATGCAGCACTGGCTCCCAAAGCTGCTTTCTTGCCTGCTCATGTGCTGTACCACTTTTCCTGTTGAGAAATCACTGGGAACGGGAGCTGGAGATTCTGGGCTGCTCCTTGGCTACTTTCTGCTGTTCTTTCCCTTGGAATGTGAGTGATGAGTTACGAGCAGGAGCGTTTTCTAGGAGCTGACCCTACTAACTCAGAAGCCTGGCTGTCAGTGTCCTGCCCGTGGATCCTGCAGAAACCACACATGGGGTGCAGTGCTCGCTGGTCCTGCTTGTACATCTCACCCTGGAGTCTTTTTCTCTACAAATTGCTCCCTGCCTTGCCAGCCCTGTGCAGACATGTAAGAAAAGTATTTTCAGTGTTTGAACCCTGGTTGGTGTGTATTTATGCCTAGTTATTCTGAATACAGTGTTTCCTCAGCTCTCTTACTATTGACAACTTTCTAGGACTTTGAAAGCATATAGAGACCGTTGCCCTGTTGCTTGTCTTATTGGTACTCATGGCCCTTTTTTAAGGAGATTCTGGGCTAGCTCCGTAGAATGTAAAACGAGCTTTCTGTGGTGTGGGCTATGGAAATTTTATTAATTGTGAGGAGTATCTGTACACTGAACAAGGAGTTCAGTGACTGTGTCCGTACGATAGTCCACAGGGCAAGAATGCCATGTTTTCCTTGTATTTGCTAAAGTAAGCCTGCCATACCCTCAGTGTTCATTAGCTAGATTGAGGGCTTCTTGAACGTAGGAGGTGGGCGTTGGACTCTGATGCTTCAACTCCGAGTCCAACATGAGACATCCACTAGTGTGAATCACATCACTTGCTGATGTTAGTCCCGTGAGCAGGAGCCTCAGGTGTTTCCATCATGTACAAAAACACTGAGGGACTCTTCTTTGCCAAAAAAGTAATACTGAAAGGCTTTTTTTTTTTTAACACTGCACCCCCCCCAGAGAAGTGGCATTTTGAAATTTACTCCTTTGACTGGCAGTGCTAACACAGGACATGAAATGATCTCCCACTCACTAGCATGCTTGAGTCTGCTTTCATACAAACTTGGTTTCTAGATGAGAATCCCTGTGCTCGGGTTCTCCTCTTTCACCTATCTATCTTACTGTGTTGGGATGACCCTCCCTCACATTGAGAAGATGTGTCCCTGTATTTTCAGTTGTTAAGTGCTGGCAGGATTTTGGTGCTGTCATTTCTATGGCCGGTCACCTGTCGTTTATTTATAAATTCTTGTCCAAGTCCTCACCTGTGAAAGGGCAACCTTAAGAGATGGGTCAGGTGTTGTGGTGCTGCTGATTGGTTCAGAGTAGAATGAGAGCTTTTGTATAAGGCCTAGAGCTGGGGCAGGCCTTCCAGCCAAGATCACAGGCAGATTTGAGGAGATGAGACATGGAAGAAAGCAGAAGGGAGATAGAGTAGGAAGAGGCAGGGAGAGCCACGTGGAGAGATGGTATGGAGGACAACTCAGTAGCTAAGCGAGAGACTACCCTAAAAAGGCCAACAGCTTTAAACTATGTAGAAGGCTCTCTGTCAAAGCCTGGTAGTCTTACTGAGTTGCTTTTCTCACTGGTGGATTTCTTCAGAGTGTCATCTCAGCTCTTAAAAAGAAAATAGGTACAAAATCTCTGCATGCATTTCACCAAGACTTGACAGAAGCTAGGCAGCCATATCTACTGGTCCATTGGACCATTCCTTAAAACTGGTTTAGTGTAGTCCACGTTGAGAATGGGTATAGTGTTCCAGTATAGGAAGGAGGTTGGTGAGAAACTGAGACTCATAGTGATCGTGGTTTCTTCAGGGAGAATGGGAGTGGCCAGGTGACCTCAGTGGGAAGGACAGGTACAGAAAGGACCTGTAGCCTGAAGGAGCTACTTCGATGTCATAATAGAGCCAATCTCCTAAAGTCCTCTGTTCTGCATGTGGCAAAGCCATGGATCCAAACTGCTGGCTTAATCATTAACACGTTTTAACCTCAAAGTGGATATTCGATTTTGAAAATGTGTTTGCAGTAATGCCTCCATGACAGTTGCCAAAGGAGTAAATTAAACTACACAATTCTCTCTAAGGGAAGAACATAAGGCATTTCATTTTTCCAAATTTCTGTGGAAGAGTTCCCAGTGATTACATATGTAAACAGCAGTTGCCACAAACACCACCAGAGTAAACGTACAGTGACTGATGACAGGGGTGTGGATGTGGGGGAGGGAGGATTTCAGATTACAGTTGCTGTGTTGCTTTAGGTTCTCTTAGGGTTTCCATCAAGACTGCCTTAAATTGGGATGCCCTCTGTCAGTACTTGCATCCAAGTGAATTTCAAATGGGGGGGGGGGGAGGCGTGTCTCAACAGTGCTTGGAAACTATTTACACAGTTGTAAATAATATTGGCTTCTTTTATTGTTTAACAGAATTCCTTTTGTCCCCGGGGCACTACAGTTGGTAGTAAAGAGAGAAAAAGAGAAAGTGAAGATCTGTTTGTTGACATTTCACGCTGCGAATCCACAGCAGCCAGAGGCAATACAAACAGTAGTAATTTATGTCTGCTGACCCTATGATCTTCCTGCTTACCTCTATCCAAGCTCCTCTGCCATCCAAGGTCTTTGTATTCCTCTGCAGATGTGGTTTTCTTTTTTGCCCCTTTTTTTTTCTTTTTCTTTTTCTGGTGGACCCTGGCTTTGGTTCCACTGACCTCTGCCTTTATTCTTTCACCATAGAATTTCTTTGAAGCCATTGCTTCTCCTTCAGATATTTTTTTAAAGAATGCTGGTTCCTAACTTGAGCCTTTTCTTAGTCTACTTCAGCTTGTCTCCTCGTAATTCTCCTCCCAGTAGCTCAGCTGCGTCTCTCTCTTGCAGCCACTCCTGTTACACACACATCCGTCCCCTGCACTTTGAAACACACAGATTTAGATAAACACTTCCAACTCTTTTCCTTGTTTAGCTTCATCTTGAGACTAGCCCATGGTACCACTTCTCCTGATGAGGTAAGGGAGACCCTCCTGAAGAAGTTGGGTCTTGGGGTCACTTTTCTTTTTCATTGCCATTGTCCCTTTTCCTGGAAAACCAACCTGAAGAGGCTCAGGTGACAGGAGCATTACTTAGCAGTGTGCAGGCTTCTGTCCTGCTCTGTTCTGACGTTCAGAACCCAATTTCTCTGATCCCGCTCTTCTATGTTGTTACTCAGCTGGAGTAGAGGGTGGTCATCTGTTAATTTCTTATTTTCCAAGGGCTTGGATCTTTCTTTTCCATTCCCTTTCCTTTAGAAACTAAGTAGGATAGTTAATTGGTTGTCCTAATCTTTTCATCTCCAAAGTCACTGTGTGTGTGTGTGCGAGAGAGAGACAGAGAGACAGAGCGACAGAGAGAGAGAGAGAGAGAGAGAGAGAGAGGGAGGAAGAAAGAGAGAGAGAGGGAGGAAGAAAGAGAGAGAGAGAGAGAGAGAGAGAGAGAGGACTCAAAAAGTAGCTTAAATGGATGCTTGGAACTGTTGGATGTTAGTTGTACTTGGATACTTTGTATCACTTTGATGCCTTAAACCAAATAGTGCAATATTCTTTCATAAGTTTTTAAAGTCCTGGTGCTAATCTAGTGTTCTGGGTTGTTGGTGATTAAGTTTTAACTGGCATTTCATCACTGTAGCTCATTTGGGTTCTAGTGAGCGGATGTGGGGAGTAGATGGTCTGATTTTTTTTTCCCACCTTGCATTTTGTGGGAGTCCAGGCTATGATGGAAACAGTGTTCAGCATTGGAAGGGGCATCCACAGTACTAGTATGTCGATGCTATATTCTCATTCCTTTTGTACATTAAAAAGTGCACACATACTTAAAGGTCAGTGTTACAGAAATAGGCTTGGTATTTTATTGTCAATTAACTAAACTTGTTAGGCAGTGCTCTCTGACAGTGTTTCTTACACAGTGGCGTGCTGTTATTGGTTGTATTTTAAAGAAGTCAGGCTTTGCCTTTGGAAAGTGATTGTTCTTCTGATGCTGTTGTTGGGTCTCCTGTGTATTTCAGGTAATTGTACAGAAACAGCCACAGAGAGCAATTAGGGAACCACTCTCCTCTCCCCTCCTCCCTCCTTTCTTTTTCCTTTGAATGCAGCCAATGGCACGGCATTCTCAGACTTTGACTCTCCAGAATGATGATCATAACATTTTAACTGTAATAAATGACCATTTTCAGATGGGCTGTCTCACAAGTAAAGAAAGTGGTGGAAGTTAAGAGCGGATTGTGTGAACAACAAAACCAACACAAGAATACCTCATTCCTGAAGTGGGGTTGTGACTGGAGTTTGGGGAAACAATGTTTTTGTTTTCTAAGTAACATTGTATTGTAGTTTGTAGTATGGTTAAACCTCTGGCTTAGGGGGTTCTGTTTGTTACCCCCCCTGGTTTAGCTGATGGGTAATCAGTTGTAAATCCCTTCCCTTTCCATGGTAAGACCCGTGTCTACTACCTGATACACCCAAGAACTGGATTAGCAGTTTATAATGCCACGTTAGAAAGCTTGCCAATATGTGAATATAAAATAACATTTATATAAGTGGGAAATAGAAAAGGAAAATCAATTGAATGAGATGTAAGTACATCCCTGTTGGAAAACAGTACGCTGAAAGCATATGGTATTGATGTTTGTTACAGGGTCAAAAAGAAACCTGTTAGTGGAAAATTGATTCTCCAAGAGGGAAAGTACAAAGGGGCTGCAGAACTTTTGGAGCAGTGAGCAAATATGACTCACCTAATAATGTATTGTTTGCTTCTGTAACTTTAAAACATTAAATGTAAAATGACAGAGAAAAACAATGCTTTTTCGAAGAGTAAAGTTCTATCAGAATAGCTGTTGTGGTCAGCAGTGTGATGCAATATGGTAATGAGGACCCTTTACATGGATGGTCTTTGGCTTGAGAAGTCTACTGCCTGCAGAAAGAGGGGTCCTGGCAGTGGCAAAGCCAGAGTCTTGAAGATCTAATGCAAATTATGATGGTGACTGGTCTGTAGGTTAGTTATAATGGAGTCCTCTTAAGACTGTCTTTGTTGAAGTCTTAAGATGTTTATGACTGATGTTTGTTTACTGTCCTTTGAATGGTGAACTTAAGCACTTTAATTTATCTCATAGAGACATCAGTTTAAGTTAGTTTATAAGTACTGAATTTTAAATTCCTCAACAGTTTGTCTTCATAACCTCTTTTTATCTTGTAAATACCAACAGAAGGACCTGGTGGTTTAGCCAAGAGGAAAACTAAGGCTAAAGGTATTATCTTCTATTTTGTCAAGCAGCCCCTAGTGAATCAAGTCCATGCTTGATGGTGCATGACGTTTCTAATGGAAATGCTGCCTCAGTTAATAATACTGCTTTTTCATTTGGGCGCACTTTGTGTTATGAGTAGCTTTTTGAAGACTAAATTGAAGATTTTTGCTTCTTCTAGCTAGCCTATAATTTTAATTAATTTCCTTTTCATGTTACCAGATCTTTCTAACAGCTTGTTGATTAAGAGTTTATCAACATAGCTGACTCAGTTTGTTAAATTTACATATGCACATGTTACCTTGCTGCCTTATACCCTTCTTTGTCTGAGTTTTTTTTTTTTTTAAATTACTGTACAATAGAGAATCTACTAGCAATTGATTTCATTTCTCCCAAAGCTGTGAGGATACTGTCCTAAAGCACAATAAAATCTAGTGTGATCTAACACTAAAGGTTAGGTTTATAACCTAAAGCACTGAATTGTTGGTTTGAATTTGCTGTGTTTGATATTCTGGTGCATTAAAATTGCTGTACCTTTGTGATAGTCTATGTAGACTAACATTGCATTATTACTGCCTGTGAACCCTTACATATAACCATTGATGTTCTTTTAGGGAGCGGGGCATGGAAGGCATGCATGATTTTCTTTAAAAACCTTGGAACAGTTTTTTTTTTGTGTGTGTATGTGTGTATGCAAGTGCTAGGAATATTTGTACATTTGTAGATGTTCAAGCCATTAATATGTAAGACTTGCTTAGGGATATGCAGGATTTTTAATTGCATTTTCAGCTTTAGGATGAGAAAATTTTAATTTTTAACTAGTGTCCCATCAAAATAATTTCCAAGAAGAAAATAATTTCTTACCATTTTATGTAACCCACGTTGAACTACATTGCCAATAAATTATAATCTCACCTCCTGATCTGTTAAATTATTTTAAGCATTCAAGGTACAATTAAAAAAAATAAAGTGCAGACTAATGTATGACAGCAGCGTGCAAACGTTTCACTGTTTTGCCATTTTCTGTTGGTTAGTGAACAACCTTAAAATGAGGTGTAGGCTTGCAGGTGGGTTCTGAATGAGTTTGAATCTGTGTGTTTACAGAAGTTCAATGAATTTTTTGTTAATGAAACTCTAAACAGACTGCTTTAGAGAAGCAGTGTCTTTAATGAACACCAAATTCACCTTGAATGCCCTTTGTGTTATATGAATTTTAGGTAAATTTTGTTTGGGCAAACATCTCTCATGTTTTATTGTTTAGATTTTTCATTTTATTTTTGACTGTCTAAATCCTGCACTATACAGCAAGAATCTTTATAATTCTCTAATGAGAGCAGGACGTGACATATGAAGCTTTTGCTAACTGCGCAGTTAAATGTTATAAAATGTAATGTGAAAACAGTATTCTATCTGAGACTTGGAAATAGCTATACTTTTCATTGAATTGCTGTCTCTCTCCCTAAGAGCCTGGAGGGTGTGTACATTGACTTGTGTGGCTTTCTATATATTAACACAGAAATGTACTTAAAGAAAGGAATACTGATTTTATGATGTTGACTGTGAGCCTACCATTACAAATGTTACAAATAACAGATTTTACAATTTATTAATATGTGGATTTTTTTTGTGTGTGTGCTGCCAAGAATTAAATGATATTTAACTTATTTTTGCATTTCTTTTCTCAAGGTCTGTAAACATAACTGTTAAGGACATGATGCTTTGTTTAAGCTGAAAGTTTGTAATTATCTTTGTATAAAAATAAGCTCAAGTTTGTTCTCACATTGCTGGCATTCCCTGTGACATCATAGTTAGTTAACCCTTCTCGGCCCTTATGGGTGGTTTCACCTTGTTAATGTTGCATGTCTGCCAGTGTTAATGCAAGTCAGACCGTATTTTAAACTGGAAAAAATAAGATAAGATAGTCCAAGAATTTCTTTCATAGCTAATATTTTATAGAGGTTTATATCTCTTTCTCTACATTTGAACTGGTAGACTAACTTGTGAATGAGAACATTCCAGTGGGTAGGGTGGGTGGGGACAAGGCAGTACTTTACTTCTAAGCCACCCTTCTGTGATTTAAGAGGTATCGTCAGTAAACATTTTTTCCTTTGATTGGAAAACCTGAAAGCTAAAGAACCCACCAAAGAAGAGCTCAAAAAGGAGAGAGAGAAAGCCGTGCCTCGCAAGGCTGAAGAGAGAAAAAGGGGAAAGAAGGAGGAGGTGGATGCAAGGAAAGGGAAGAAGAAGGCTGACTCAGACACATCTCAGAAAGCATCTTCTGGAGGTAAGAAAGACAGAGAAAAGGAGAAAGCCAACCCCAACAAAAGTGCCAAGTCCAAGGAAAACTGGAAAAAAGCAACCGAGGAGAAGGCTGTTCCTAGTAAAGTGGTTTCCAGAGACAGAGGTGACAGGAAAGGAAGAAGCTCTTCCGGGCATGCTCACATAGCAAAGGAAAATAACCAGAAGAGAAAGAACTGAAGGCCTGCCATCACCACCCAGCCATGGGAGCCATGGTTGACTCCAGTTTGCTGCTAAACAGCAGAGAAAAATCTGGGTTTGCTCTGACTCAGGAGGATGATACATGTTAGCCTCTGAATGTGTTTTTTGGTGCTCAGTAAGCAAATTCTGTGAAACAAGTATTCGTCATCATGCTTCTAAGTGTAAAGAAATGAAACTTTGCAACTAATGTAACAACTTCTATTTTTATTGCTACATTGACCATGTATTCAGATTAAATATGTGTATAATATGAATTGTAATGGTTTTATCAATGTATTAAATACTGCCGTTGGAGTAAGGAAGAAAGAATCTGGAGATCTGAGTGGTATTTCTGTGCAGCGAGGTCCTCAGCTATGTAGGGCCTTCCCTTTCTATTTCTTTCCTGCTTTTCTTACCTGGCTCTCCCCAACTCCCGGCTCCTCTGTGGAGCCCCTCCTTCCTCATTCGTTAGGCCTTTTCCCCTTTAAGCTCCTTCCAAGTTTTTTTTTTTTTTTTTTTTTCCCTTCTACCTCCATCTCTCCCATTTTCTGTCAAGGTCCAACTCTCCCAGCCTTACAGCTCCTCTCTTACCTTCCTGTCCCCTTGGACCTCCTCAGTTGCCCCTCCCTTTCCTATCTATCTTCCTGTTTTTACCCCTTCCTTCCATTACATAAAAACAACAAGGACAAGGACATAAACAACAAAACCAGAAAGCCCTGTTTACCCCATACTGGAGACATCATTCGAGTTCTGTGTTGTTGTCAAGAATTAAAGTTTTATCTAGGAGAGCATTTCCAAATGTAGTGCTAGCTTAATAGACTCTGAGTCATCGAAAGGCTTTGGCTTCACTGAAGTACTTTTATGGTATGCTAGTTTGCAGTCGTGGTTAGATGACATATATTCTCATGTTTGTATCAATTACCAATTCCAAAGAACTGCAAATTTGAGCTCAAAGTTTTTAGCTCATCATAGACAATAAAGGAAACCTTAACAACAGAGACAGTTCTACAAATGGTGTGTACTGATCTGTGCATAATGCTTAAGTCTATCTTTAGATTGCATATTGACTAAAAAATAATAATAATAATACAAAAAACACCAAAACAAAACAAAACAAAACAAAAAAAAAAACAAAAAAAAAAAACCAAACTGAGCCAGATGTGGTGTCTCATGCCTGTAATTCTAACACTGGGGTGATGCAGGCAAGAGGACCAGAAGTTTGAAGTCATCTTTGGCTACATAGGGAGGCCAGCCTGGGCTATGTCTCAATGAAAACAAACAAACAAACAAACAAAAACAAAAGCAACTAAAATAAAAGTAACTTGGTAATAGAATAAAAACATGTTATCGGAAGATTTTAATTTTAAAAACTAATTTTTACTTTTTCTGTGAAGAACTTGAAAATAGAATTTTTTTGGCTTAGTTAAAAAGTACTAAAAACAGATATGAGTATTAAATATATTTCTTAACAAATTTTTTTGTTGTTGTTGCTGTTCTTTAAAGCCAGCAGCTTTTGCTGCTTATAAACCCCTCAACTCTAAACTGAGAAATCCCAGCTCATACAAGGGAAATCATCAAAGGAGATTGGTCATACACTAAGATCTCTATTAAATTCTTGGGTGAAAAAATATTATATTTTATTATATTCTAAGGCCCAAAGAAATTATAGACTGTGGTGACATGATTCCCTGTGTTGGTTAGTCAGGATCTTGTGTTCTTGTTTCTGTTTTGTTTTGTTTTAATTTTGTTTACATCAAACACCAAACTACATACACACAAAACCAGGGGTCTGTGGCTCCGTCTGTGGTTTCAGATTGATGGCTGCCCCAGTTCTTATCTGTGATGAGAGATTCTTCCTCGTTCACTTTCCAAAATCTTGGCCCTGCTGATTGACCCATTTTATTCCTTGCAACATACACCCGCATGCTACACAAGGAGATTCCCAACAGGTCTGGGACACATTGTTTGCGTTTTCTGGAGGGTTCTGGTGGAAAAAGCTCTCTGGGAGATTCTGTTAAACATGCTTTTTAAACCACTTGGGTCTTTGAACAGCGGTTTGGGGTGGGCCATGAATGAGTGACAGAAAGTGTTTTGACCTACTCACAAAGGGGTTTTGGGGACACTTTCGAGGATGAGTGAAACAGGAAATCTACCATGTATAACAGAGTGTCTTCAACATGTATTCTGGTGCTAGATCTTTCTGCAAGGTACATAATTTAATTAAAAAAAAATACCTGAAAGAAATTGAATGTGTTTCTGTAAGTGACTTCCACTCACCTAACAGAGAAGGGCAAAGCATTTAGTGGAGGCATTAAATATTAATTTTATTTATTAATATGAAAAGATTAGTTTTACCTTGGTTTTGAAGTTCAGTGGCAAGGCGGTGTCAAGTATGGAAATGTTAAATTCTAGGCAATGAGAAGGTTTTAGGAACAGGACCAGCGTAAGCAGGTGAGCATTGCTGTGCTTCGGGAAGTTGCTGTAAGCTTTTTGTAGGACTAGAAATACTTTTTTCTTTGAACAGCAGCACTCAAGAATTGAAGGAGCTCACAAGCGGGGGGGGGGGGGGGGCACAGTCGACATAGCTCAGCACGCAGCAGAAATTCTGCAGTGTTACTAAGTGCTTCACTTCTTTGGGAGGGTTTGTGAATGGTTACGTGGTTTGTTCTCCCTTTCTCTCCAGGGTACAAATGGTTACACTGGATTTTCTTGCTGCTCCCATCTGGTCCAATGTATTAGCACCCAGAGTTCACTTAAAACCAAGATAAACCTTGATGGTGATTGAGGTTTAAAATCCTGTCCTGTTCTCAGATTTACTCCGTTTTATTTATCTGGCAATTGCTTTTCGTCATGTTTCTGTCTGAGGATAATTAAATCCTAAGACTACCCTAGAAAGAAATCAGCTAAACACAGTCTAAGATGCTATGTGGCTGGCAATCAAGAGTTTTGTGTAAACATTTGAAAAATCAAAGCTAAATGTGTAAATTCTTATCACACCTCTAACATTTTACATTTTCAGAGATAATGCTATAAATTAAAAATGATTATTGGATTAATCATTTAAACCCTAGAGATCAATTGCATTTGATATCCTTAAAAATGACCTTATAAAATTTCCCCTCTTGTCTTCTAACATGCAGATGGCATTCATCAACTGTTTTTCCTTTGTTGGCTGATAGTGTTCAACTCTCCTCGCTGATAGTGTCCTCTGTGAATTTCCTGATGTTTAACGTCACTTGGAATTGGTTTCTTCAGATTTGCTTTGTGGCTGCTTTACTTTGTCTAATTAGACACAAATGAGTGAGCGTAGCTGCTTGTGTTCCTCTGCAGAGCAGAGTGAATTCTAGAGGTGACAGGGAACACGCTGTGCTAGAACCTGCTTTGCTCCCCAGGTTTTTAGCCAAGTCTGTACTTGTGATTCCTGTGGGGGGAAGAATGCTCGTGGTGTTTCCGGTGAGTGAGAGAAAGGGAATAAACAAGTACGCTTTTTATTATTTTAAGTGGTCTGTAGTCATTTTCCTGGCCGGATAGGTCTTCTCGCCTCATTTCGTCATCTGCCGATGCCGATTGGAAGCATTCTCACAATTGGGGCCGTGAATTATTGCACCATGACGTACATGTTGGTAGAGGTAGTTTTCCTCATCGGCTGGTTGGTTGTGATACCTGTGCCAGAGCGGCTGCAAGAACCGGTGAGGACTGCGCATGTGTGAGCCCCCTTGGCTCCTCAGTTCGTTTCTTCTGCAGGACACCGGTGATAAGGGACCCAGGGAATCTCTCCGCTGCTCCTTCTGTGGACAGATTGTGAGGAAAGGGCCCGGGTTCTCAGTCCTTCATGTCTTCCTGAAATCTAAGTTTTGTACCCAGAACACAGTTTTGTTTGTTTGTTTTTTCACCAGGCAACTCTATATTCTTTAGGTGTTGTCAGTGAAAACGTATTCAATCACTGGCTAGGCGTGTGTCAGTTACTGTGTTACCATGCAAAGGCTGTCCGAGATTGGTCTTCGGGAAGCGGGGCAGTGATTGGGTATTTGCCCTTACTTAGGGATGTCCTCCTGGATTCTCTTGGTTATGTGTGATAAGTCCATTCCAGTTCGTAGGCAGCGTTGATGTCTCATACCGTTGTGAGGTCCAGGAGAATGAGGTTGGGTGGTGGTTCTAGATCTCCTAAAACCTTGGGCCTCTGTGCTCATCTCTGGGCCCTTCCTGAATGTTGTTTTTCCCCTCAGTCTGGGTCCTGTACTCCTGATCAGGTGGAACCATATGGATGCGGGCTAGGGTTGCTTCCGTTGATGAGCCCCGTGCTGGGTGCTGTGTCCCCTGTTAACAGGGTGTGTGAAGGAACACTGGTTCCCTGGAAGGAAACTCCTTTCCCTGGGGAAGCAGGCGATGATTCCGCTGTACTCCCACCCGAGCTGGCAGGCTCTGGGTTGGTTTCCACTTCTTGTCTCCTTTCTTCTTTGCCTCTGCTTCAGTACGGTAAGTTGGACAGGACTGACCAGAATAGATATTTCACGTAAAAAGCCATGGGACAGAGATCTCATCCTGACCCTTGACCAGGTTTGCTTTGCAGTGAGTTTGGCATTTCTTCCAGGCCTGCTGAAGAGAACATTTTTATTCTTAGGAAGATGAAGGATGAGTACTATATGGCATATATTGTTCACAAAACCTTTTTTCTTTTTTTCAAGATATGGGGGTTTGAATGCAGGCCTTACTCAGGCTTGACAAAGGCTAGTCCTCAATTCCTTTTGTTTTTATTTTGAGATGGAATCTCACTGAGTTGCCCTGAAGGCCACCTGTCACCTCCCTATACGTCAGGCTGGCCTTGGTCTTTTATCCTCTTGATCTAACCTTAACCTCCTGAGCTGATGGGTGTGTACTGTCACCCCAGCCCTCATGAAGAATCTAAGAAAAAAAAAAGTTCTCGGTGGTAAACGGTGGTTCCAGGTCCTCCCCTTTCATTTGACAAAGGATATAACCACATAAGCTACATTTTCATTTTTTATTTCCTCATTTTTTTTCATAGGAATCAATTTCTGCGAGAGGTTTACATTTGTAAGGTCTTACTTGAAGCTTTTGTTATTCGTGATAGTGGTATTTTCTGAACACTCACGTGCCGCAGCAGTATATCTCACTCAGTGACTCACTCAGCACACACCCCTGAGAATCCACAGTGTGCCACTGATTTGACAGAGCCTGATTTCAGGAAGTCAGGCTGTGAGGTGGGCGGAGTGCCCAAAGGGAAACGCTGTGAAGTAATGAAGCTGAGGCAGAAAAACAAAGTACAGGTAACACTTCTGTGGATGTTCCCCCCTCCCGAGAACACCCTCGTGGGGGGGGGCAGCAGCTGGCACACAGGTATTTGGTTCACCTGGGTGGCTGGGTACCATGCCATAGCTGCCATGCCCAACCCCTGCTTCATCTTTGCTCTCAGAGTTGGACTTGCGCAGTACCTGGCCAGTAGCCAACGGTCTATATAGCCAGTGTTTGCTTTCTGCACAGTAAATAAGCTGAAACTTTTTAGGTCTTCTAACACAATTGGAGACTTAGAAGGGAGGAATGTTAGCTTTTTAAAAGAGAAATCTTCAGTGCCTGCAAGTTTTAGCCGTGCAGGAGATATGGCTTTTGAATAAATGAAAAAGAAAATTGGTGCCCCCCCCCCCACAGTTTTATTGGGTTTAAGTGATTTATGTTTAAAAATCTTAAGGGATGCTGTTTCCCTCTTCCCAGCCTGCTTTCTTTCTTGGAGGAAACCCAAAATGTTATCGGGGCCGGTTGTTAGAGGTGAGGTCCAAATGCATCCCACTTAATTCAGGCGCCAGTGGTCATCCTCACATGGTGCTGGCATCCTGTTTAGTTTTTTACTTGTTTCCATGATGCTAAGGAGAGTACGCTCTGGGCGGTCCTTGTGGAGTCTCTTCTCTGGCTCCGAATCCAGGCCCTTAGGAACCTTTTTGTCATATTTGTTTAGTGACATACATTTCCTCTTTCTGAATTTTGTGTAGCCTGGTTCTGGTAGATTCCTTGAATAAAGAGGTCCTATATTACCAAGGGATGGCCTTTATTTCTGGTGACGTCAGAACCTTGCCTAGTTCTCAAACTGTTGGTGTACTTAATAAAATCTCTTTCTACTGATTATACAAGGCAGGACCAACAAGAAGATTTGGCATGGCTGATTAGCATATATGCCATTTTGGTGTATCGGGTTCCTGGAATGTCCGTCAGGTTTCATGTGCTTGTTAGCCTTTTTCTTGGGGGTGTATTGATTTATATTGTTAGGCCATATGCACGGAGAGCAGCCACTGTCTCGGTACAAACTCATCACAACAGTAGCCAGAGAAACATGGAGGGGTAAGATCAAAATTTTCCTCGGCCTCTACACCATAGTATTAGTACCCTGCAGGCTAAATAATTCTTTAAAAGTCTTACATTTTTAATTTATGTAGAATTGCTATTGTGGTGGGTATGGTTAGTAACCTAGAGGTGATGGAAGTGTGTAGGAGGAAGAGCTTAGGTGATTATAAGCAGTACTCCATTCCCTAGAAGGGACTTGAGCATCTTTGGTGTTTGGGATCTTGGAAGTCCTAAGTCCAATCATCTGGACAGTGAGGAACAGTGCAGGTCCTAGGAAAGGTGATTCCTTGATCTTGCACAGAAGAGACGTAGTGTGCTAGGGCTTGTGTGTTTAAGCCCTGCCTTCTTTTCTTGCACCATTGACTCAGGCTTCTAAGATTGCTCTTCTGTTGCCTGAGGATTGCAGGATTGCTCGTGGACCTGCCCTGTCACATTCATTGAGATAAATGTCTTGTTTCACCTTCATTCTGGTCAGGTAGTGTAGGGTGGCAGTGAATAAAGTAAAGCGAGTTAATAGCGGGCCCTAGAAATTGTCTCCAATGTTCAAAGGTGCTGTGAATGGTTTAAATGCTGGCTCCATTTACTTTGGGTGGCTTCTTGAATTTTTAATTAAAACAAAAGGAACAGCTATGCATAAATGTAAAGTTTTAAAAAGTTTCCTAATTTGTCTAATGAATCTGTAGGACAAAAATCAAGGTGTTGTGAGGAAATTGTTTTTTGTTTTGTTCTGTGTTCTACCCGACCATCGCTGTAGCCTGGCAACATGCAGACCTCCTCCGTAGTGACAGTGAGCAGCTGAGTTCCTCAAGACTCCTGAGCAGAGCAGGCAGTGGTCCTTCTGCTTCTGGGCATCCTGTCTGGAAGAGGCTTGCCCCTGGGGGCTGGGTTTCTGTCTGAGGCTAAGATGGGGGCTGAGAGCAAGCCAGCCTGATCTGCTCTACATGTTAAGTTAGGTGGTTAAAAAAATAGTCTTACTCAGGCCAGTGTGATTATGGTTTTCTTGTAAACAGCCGCAGGGACTAGACAACAAACACATTACATTTCATAATGTAGCTTTAAATGCTCATTTCAAAATCCACTCCTAACCCTTTGTCCTTTGTACTTCTCACTAAACGAATCAAGCTTTAGCAGAAATAAACAGGAACCCTTTCCTTTGAGTCTCAGTTGACCACTTGTTATTTATGTTTCTGGTTTTGTGAAGCAGAAGTGTCCAGGACAGTGCTTCTCCATAGATTAAAGCCATTTATTTATTAAAGCCATTTCAGTACGGCTTGTTTTGTTAAAGGTTAAAAGCTGGTAGGGGCCCAGCGAAGGATATATATAAATATGGTCTTTTACTGCTTGAAGCTTATAATAAAGCTTATTTGTGCTGATGTCACCTCTGGCTATCCTGCTGAGCAGTGGTTCCTAAGTGCGTCATTGGACTGATAGTTTGGGGGGAAATGAAGCTGTGTAGTATTTTCCCCTGTTGGATATTTTTTCTTCCTCTTGTTACATTTTCCATTAAAAAAAAAAAAATCCTTCGGATTGTAATGGCAAATGACTCCTCGTTGAGTTGCAGAACACTGGCTCTTTGGCTACTGTGTCTGAAAACTTATACTGGTAGCTTTTAAACATCAGCTGCGTTTATTTCTTTTTCAAATGAAATGGGATTTCAGGCAGTTGAATCTGCCATTTGTGGGGACTCTTTTATTGCTGAATTCACAAGTTGGTAAGCTGGTGGAATGTATGTTATTGAAGGGCCAGGCTGTAACCTTTCATTCACACGGAGACACTTCTGAGAGTGTAATTATTCCAGGACACCAGACACAAACCAACTGCCCCAGGGAAACTAGACCCGTAATACAGAAGGGGTGGACACTGTGCAAATATAGAGCTATATAGAGCAAGATTGATGCAATCCTCATTTCTTCCCCGGCATCCCTGTGCCCACCAGCTGTGTTTAAGAAGCCCTGGGCCTGCAGTGGGCCTCTGCAGCACTGGGCTGGCGGAGTGGACACCACTGCATGCTCTAACAGCAGGCATTTCTGTAGCCATGGCTGTGGCCAGCAGTTGGCTGGAGTACTGAATGCAAAGACAAGTTCCATGAGTGTACGGAATCTTTTAAGTTTTTCCTCATTGGCTTTAGCACAACTTACTCATTGATGGTTCCTGACCGACAGTCAGTTGAGAGGTAAAAGAGTGGGTTATGTCAGTGAGAAAGAGCACTGTAGTTGTACATTTCAAGTAGATGTGAGGTGGTGGTTTTCATCCTTACCCACATGCTCAGAAGGTGAACTAGTTTGAAATCTGTTCTAGAGTTAGAGTACACTGCCACGCAGAGCACAGCTGTGTGTGGTGGTGTGTGCAGAGTGTTGGAACGGAGGGAAGAGAAGACAGCCGGTCCTGTGTGTTGCGTTTGAAGTGTCTCTGTAAGATTACAGAAGTGGCGCCTGGCAGAAACGAGAATAAGAGAACAGGCAAAGAGTTGAGATAAGGGAAACTTAACATCGTAGAGTGCCGTGCTGTCTTGACCCTTCACGGAGGACCAGAGTGCACACACCATCCTGCCGGCCACCCTTGCCCAGTTCTCAGTGAGGGCAGAAAGGCCAGGGCTCAGCTAACAGATGCGGACTCTTGGTCATGCCTTTGTATCCTAAACAGCTGCATTTAATTAAGGATTCCTTTAACGTCCCACATGTAGCACCAACTTGGTGTTTTTGTGAGTTTAAGTCAGTTTTCATGTCAACTTGTTGTTCCGTCTTATTTTATTTGTTATTATTATTATTTGTTTTGGGAGACAGGGTTTCTCTGTGTAGCCCTTTCTGTCCTGGAACTCACTCTGTAGACCAGGCTGGCCTTGAACTCACAGAGGTCCACCTGCCTCTGCCTCCTGATGCTGGGATTAAAGGCCACCACTCCCTGGCTTTTCTTATGTTTTAAACAGTGACTTTTGATACTTTTTAGCTCCAGAAAAATAACATGCTCGCTTTTAGGTGGTGCTTTGAGAAGGTTGTAGGTAGTAAGTTGGATGTGATTTATTTAACACTCTAGTATTCCCAGAAGATGCCAATATTACATGTGAATTAAGTTTGGCCTATCCACAGTCCAAATTCTGAGTGTCTTGGGTTTTTTCCCCGCTGGGCGCCGAGCTCTGGCTTAGGAGTTACTCATCCTTTTAAGTGGTGGAGCTCGGACTCACACTGAACTTCTTTTGACAAGGTTAGAAGTGGTTATATATTGTAAATGTCCAGGAATGTCCTTTAAAAAAAAGTCTCAGATACACTTGAAGACCCACTGAGGTGAAAGAGAAAACTTTCTTCAGGTTTAAGCACCTGTACTGGAAAGTATGCGTTCCTTGAACCACCAACCAAATGTTCGAAAATTGTTTTTCCTGATTTTAAACTGTAAAAATGACTTCTAAAGAAGCGTCAGTTAACCCTGTGAATAAAAAAATGCAGGACTTAAAGAAAGATCTTCTCCAGAGAGGACATTTTCACCAGAAGAGGCAGAGCCACGGGCAGAGCTGGAGGAGCACGCAGCTGAGGGGCCAGGTAAGTGTCCCCAAAGACTCCGCACGGCTGCCTGGCCTGCAGGTTTCTGTGCAGTAAGCCGTCGTGTCTCACCCACGTGTTCACGTTGTCTCTAAAACAAGCCCCCGTCTCTTCTTTTCCAAAGTCATAATAAACGACCCTGTGGTGGCCGTATGTGTACAGGGTTGTTTTCACTTATGTAGTCGAGGTTCTGAGCCACAAACGGTCGTGCTTTGCCCGAGACCATGCAGTCAGGAACAGCCGAAGCCAAATGTGTCCTGACTCTAATTCCTGCACTCTCTTACCGTTTGTATGACGTCCAGAGGAAAAACAGACGCAGACTGTACACAGCCTGCCCGTTGTCCAGCCGCAATAAAGAGCTCCCATCTTTTTTATATAACGGCCCCGCAGACCTCCTGGTCGTGTTGTTTCTGTTCCCGTGGCTTCATACTTCAAGTCATGTTTTTTCCGTAAAGGGACTTTGACTTAATAAATCGGCACATAAAATTCTAATCTGTTACCACTACTTTCTGCTTGTGACGTTAATTATGGAATAGTAGCTTCTGTACCACCGAAAATTGGTCTCCTTCCGCCACCTATTGGAGGTTCTAGGTATGACACTTTATTGGAAACAACACGCGGCCTAAATTGTGCTGGTGAATAATAAACGCTATTTGATTTTCTTTGCTTCATCCGTTCAAGGAACGATACATAAGTCCAAGTTTTATTATGTGTACATTTCAGAACCCAAGGAGGTTTTACTGTCTCCTTCCCATGCCTGTGGAATTGGTATATGGCTCCAGAATCTATACTGACTTTCTAAAAAAGGTTTTTAGTTTAAATATTTGAATGTAACATTGAATATTTTACTTGGCACCAAATAAATACATTCGTAATTTTCAAAAGTCTAGTTTTTAAGCTAGTGCAGGAATGTGAGCTGTGCCGGGTGCTTCCCATTTTGCCTTTTTGTTCTGCTCCTCCACACGTGGCTGTAAGCCCCGGATCCTGCTGCTTTAGGGTTAGCCCTCATTCTTCTCAAGGTCTTGGCAGTGCCTTTTTCCAGTTGCGTTCTGCTCTCTCAGCTCTTCTCCTGCTGCTGCTCTGGATCGTTGTTCCTTCTCTGGCTCCTCCCACCTGCTTTACAAATGTCACTACTCATCTCTCCTAACACACATTAAAATAAAGCCTCTGATGCCCCCCTAACCGCCAGCTCCCCGACCCCCTCTCTTCACTGTAGGAACCACACTTCTGAAGGAACACACTTCGTAGACTTACCTTTTTACTCTATTGTCTGTTCGCTCTTTGGCTTCTTGTAATCCAGTTTCTGGCTCTGCACCATCTCCCAAGGAGGAGAAAGATGTGTAGCCTGCGAAGTAGGGTGGCACCTAGCTCAGAACGAGTGCAGGGAACAGATGAGTCAGGAAAAGTGCGGGAGGATCCCATTTGCAGTCTTCAACCAATGGCTCTCGGAGTCAGTAAGGAGCCGAGCGTAAGAACAGAGCCCTCCCCAAGCCCCGGCTAGAAATCTTCAGGTGATCACATTGGATGCTTTTCTCAGCACCCGTGGAACGGTCCAGTGAAGAGGGTGTCACAAACACTGGGGGACAGGGATGGAAGAATAGAGATTAGGGACCTGTATGATTATATCAGGACATCCATCTGGATCACTAGTGAAACAAAACATCTTTATGCTTCGGAAGACTCTTATTAAGTGATTAGCATAACGTGTTAAGCTTGTCCCCTGCCTGAACGTTGAATTTGTTCTGTCTGTCTCTGAAGCTACGTGCTTTGTAACCGCTGCCAGTGGCATTATCTCACTTGCTGCCTTGACGATTCAGGAAGTAGTGCAGCGCTGTTACTCAGTGAACTGGCAACAGGGTCATTGTAGAAACGGCTTATTGTGTAATGTTGGGGGTATTGCCACCTTATAATCTGATAAGGACTATGGTGTTGTCAGAATCTCATCGTTAATGCCCACTTTTCTGAGTCATTGCTATTGGAGCCTGGGGATCTGGCTTTCAGATACAATTTTCTGAAGCCGACAGGGTGCTCGTTATTTGTGAATCAGCCAATCCCACCTATTCTGGTCCTCACTCCTCTAGTGGTGTCCCGCCTCCTGTCAGGAGCTCAGGAGTTAGTCACATTGCTTCCTGTGCATTGTGTTTGGTCATTTCCAGCACCCCTCCTTATGGAAAGCTTGTCCTTGCTTTCTTCTAACACGAATGAGGATTTTTATTAATTAGAAACTGAAAGCATTTGCTCTTAGAGAAAGTTCCTTTTAGAAGAAAAATGTACGCCTGGATTAGTTTCTTTCTTTAAAAGTCTTTTGAAAGTCTCTTGATGTTTACACCTACTGAGCAAATAAGGCCAATTTGAAGTATCTAGTGTGGTGACCAATGTAGGGGAGTTAGTGGCATATGGATAGAAAGAATGCAGAGCATCTCAGCCAGATGCAGTCATTTTAATATGTGTGCAAATGCCATATTTAAGTATTGGAATTTCCCATTAATACTTGGGTGTTATTTTATTTATTTATGCTTTGTAATTATTTTAGAAGTCCAGAATGTTGAAGATGAAGTAAAAGAACAAATTCAGTCCCTTCTCCAGGAATCATTATACACAGAACATGGTATGAATTCAATTCTGTTTTACACAAGATACTAAAGCAGTTGGGTTTCTATATTTACATTCCAAGTAATTATGGACCATCTATTATTTCTGGGGGGAGGGGTGGCACTGGACATACTTTCCAAAATCCCACCTCACTGTGAAGGAGCTTTATGGACATATTTAATTTAAAAACCATTGGACTAAGTGAAGATAAATAATAATTCAAGGCAGAATAAATGGGAGAGTAGGCATGGAGTGGCTTGTCTCTGGCTGCTTGTCTTGGAGTTGTCCTTCATCCGTGGGAGTCATCCTCTATACCTGCGTGCAGCAGAGAGACGGAATATGAAGTCAGAATGGCACAAGAAGGTCAGTGGGTGGGTGTGGAAGAGTGCAAGGGTGGGTATGGAAGAGTGGAAAGGTACAGCCTCGGGTGCTTGTCAGAACAGCCCTGTATCTAAGGTGTGTATGCTGAACAGTGAACCGGAAGAGGAAAGAATCTATCCGAGAGCCACGTTCCCTGCCTCGCTCTCTTGGTTCTGTTTTATGTCCTTAGAGAGGCTTTCTCCGTGGACCATGACACATGGCTTCAGACATCAGTTATGTGTGGCTACTCTGTAGGTGCCACCAAAGGCTTGCCCTTGTTGTACCTGTTACAGCTCCATTTGGGTACGCCATTGGTGACTCAGCTGGCAGCTGTGCCCAGCACAGGCTTTCCTCCTTCCCAGTGAAGTCTCACAGCTCTCATTAGCCCTTCCCTGTTAGCTCTTGCTTGAGCTTTTCATGCTTCCGTTAATGAGTATGCCAGGTGTGTAGGGGCGCAAGCTAAAATCTCCCCAGATTGCTCTGATTTCTTCGCTCTTCTAAGCAGTAAGCCCTGCCTGAGTTGTTTTTAACATGTCTTCTGACTCTTGTGCCTTTAGCTATGCCTGTTGCCCCTTGCCATGGTCCTTCAGTGACATCCGTCTAGGTCGGTTTCTGTTATATCTTCTCTACTCTGCATCACACGTGGCCTTCTCCGTTATGCCTTTTCACGCAGCACAGCTGACTGTCTCGTAATAATTCCATCGTATGTGATCTGCTGTGTCGTCTGCTTGGGTGTGTTTCTCATCCCTCTCCCATCTTTACATCTCATCACACCGAGATGGCCTCCTTGGGCCTACTGTCATGAACTTCATTGCTACCCCACACCTGCCATGTATTAGCTGTGTGGCTTGAGCGAAGTCCCTCGTCTTTCAGAGTTGGATGGTAGCATGAGCCATATGGGGGAAGAGCAACAGCACAGAGGGTTGGCAGTACCTAGTGTGGTGGGCCCCCGGAATGTGTTCTCCTTTCCTCATGCCTGGCCGACACTGGCTGAGCAGTAGACTCAAAGCCACTGGACAGTGCTTGCATTGGTTTCTGTACTGAGAACAATGGCATGTCCATTGAAGAGCGGTGCTGGCTGGTGGTGATGCAAGTCATGAAACCGCTCTAGAGGGGATGAAGGGAGGATTGTGCTCAGTTGAGAGCCACACAGTTCCCAGTACAAGGGGATTTGGTAAGGAGCGGATCTGAAAGAAGGAGAAACTCTAGAGCAGGCGGTGGTGAAGATGTGGAAAGCAGATCCCGTGAATCCTCCTACAACTCTCTGAGAACCGTTGGAATCTGTGAGAACAGAATAGTACGGAACCCTGCCCTATGACTGGACCCTGCCCCCTCATCTTTACCATATACCCTGGCTCTAACTTCTGCTGTTAAAGCTACAATAGCAAAGTTAGCATGATTTGTTTCTCAATATGAAGATTTTATAGCTACTTCACATGTCTTTTCTTTCTTTTAAAAAATCAATTATAAAAAACATGGTTTGGGTATTATTCCGTGGCATAACCAACATCACTATTGTCTTTGGAGCTGTTAAATTAAGTAAGGGTGCTTGTACCATAAATACTGAAACTGCCACTAAATCTGATGATACACAGTTGCTAGGTGACTAGTGGGGCAGGTTGAGTTTACAGTGTTGATGAGCCTGGACTGAAGGGTGGTTCATATCCCAGGTAGGATGGAGAGAGGTGAGGATGGAATTGCACACATTTCAAAACTTAGGAACTGTTTATTCCTGGTTTCATATTGTGGTTGGCCCCAGACTAATGAAATTTTGCAGAAAACAAAACTGCAGATAAGGGGTGACTTCTATAAAAGCCTCTACACCAAGCGGTCTATATGACTCAGTGAGACCAGGCATCACCATGCCACACGATGCAGAATAACCAAAGAGGACTTCCTGTGGTCATGGGGGTAGATCAATAGCAGTAAAAAGAATCATGTTGTTTCTATAGTAATTATAATGCTAATGACCACAGCTAGATACTTATGATGAACCAGGCATATTTCTAAGTATTTTCATCCTCTTATCAGTGATATAAATAGATAATTTTATTCCAGTTTCATGGAAGGCAATCTCAGGCATGGAGTAGGTAATTTGTCTACACTCAAACAACTGGTGTAGACCCTAAACCTAGAACCTGCTTTCTGAGACTCCAGATTCCCAAATACAGACGAGTCCAGCTCATTCATGCTCTTCAACTGGGACAGTCTTTACAAAAAGTAATCTGCTAGAAGCCATGCAGATTGTTGTGCGGTAATTTGAGGGCAGGGTCACAGTCCAAACTATATGGAAATGGAATACTGTAGCATATTCACTTAGTATATCCTAAACAATTCAGCAAAGAACTTCATATCTCTGCTAACTAAAAAGCCAAGCCCAGGTCAGTTCAGGAGCCCAGGTCAGTATCTGGGGTGTAGCAATGTGAGTTATGAGGCAACCAGCTGCTCTCCACATTAAAACATTTGAGTTGTCAATTACAGTTGCTACGTGGAATGTGACAATTCTCAATAAAAGGGCTTGATGTGACTTTTTTTTCTCTGACTCGGGGGTTATAAAAGAGATGTGTGTATTAATAATGAATTCACTCACTCATTCCTCATATCTAGGAGCATCTCCATTGGCTAGTCATGGTTCTGCCTGCTTTGTATGCGGCATGAGCCTCGTTATGAGGTGCCTGTCCTCCATGAGTTCACACCATAATGAGAAGCGACTTTCAGACAAGAGTGGCATTGGACAGAGTGAGAAACTAGCTTTAGAGGGGACAACGGCAGAGTCTTGTGGGGTGGCTGCAGATGGGCCTGTCTAGGTTGGCCGCTGCTGTGGCTCTCACTGTCCCCCTTGACCACTCTATTTCTCCTTGCTGAAGACCTGCAGCTCGAAGCAGACGGGCCAGGAGGAGAGCCACAGCCCGAGGTTGAGGACTTCCTCACAGTGATTGACAGAGAGGACACATTCGAGGCCCTGGAACCGGGGACGGTTCATGAAGGTAGAACACATTTGTTTTAAAATAGTTGATAGTTTATAGTGTAATCATTAAAAC
Source organism: Psammomys obesus (assembly GCF_907164565.1). Classification (NCBI taxonomy): domain Eukaryota; kingdom Metazoa; phylum Chordata; class Mammalia; order Rodentia; family Muridae; genus Psammomys; species Psammomys obesus. The sequence continues at coordinate 39,559,858 of NW_026587216.1, read as the reverse complement.
TTTTCTAAAATTCCTTTAAGAGCAATATTAAATTTTATTTAAATATTCTGAGCATGAAGCTTAGTGCTTCAAAGTGAATGAATTTTTCTCTAGAGCAAACCTGATTCGTTTCAAAGCCTGAAGAGAACTCATTGGTAAGTGGATTTCTGATAATATGAGTGTGATGCTTTGGTAGTATCGCCCCATCTGGTGCCAAGTGTCACATGAAGTTCAAGTCACAAACCCCACTTGCCCTCTCCCTGGCTTTGTTCTAACCACCCTGTTTCCCTACCCTGGGCAGAGTGCAATTTGTGGCTCCCGCAGCATGTCCCGAGACAGTCTTTTGTAAATAGCCAGGGAGCGAGCGTTCTCAACTAGTGGGGGATTCACTACCTTCTAGAACACTCAGCTGTTACTGCAGTGCAAAGACAATCATCAGCTGTAACTGATTATGTATAAACATGACTGTGTTTCCATGAGCCTCTACTTACAAAACCAGCTGCTAAGTAGTTGTGGAACCTGCAAGTCCCAAAACATCAAAGCATGTACACCTCTGACATAATACGCTGGAACACTTCCTTACCAGTACTAGCTACTTCTGTGTAAGAGTTTCTGGAAACTTTATCCAAGCCTGCTTAGAGCAGAAGAGGTATTATTCTCTGTAGAAAAAGTGATGGTGGGGATGGGTAGCATACACACCAGCTATCAGAAATGTATATCGTATATATTTTTGTGTGTCAAAAACGCAAATCAGAGTGCTTTTGGGCATTACATCTGATTTCAGCTCATGATGCATAAAGGATAGCTGTTGATGAACACAGGTGAGAGCTTCCAAACTCATCATTTGTGTCATGATTTCCGTAGGAACATGTTTCTAATTCCTGAGTAAAGATGTACAAGCAATGGTATCCTCATTTCCATGGTGCTATGCTTAGCTCTCTTGTCATGGCTCAGCATGGTTTACAGGGACTCACAGTTTTCACTGAGGTACCGCTTATCCAGCAAATTGCAATCTACATGGATCTGATATCGTTTGAAGCAGGGAGGATTATTATCAATAAGGTTAGGAGGTTCAGCTTTGGGCAGGGAGAAGCGCTTCTAAGAAGTCCAAGTCAAAGAAACCCTGTTTTCTAATATAATCCTTGATAAAGCTGATTAAATCTTGAAGGAAAAAAATTTTATCATTGAAAGTCTTTAGAGATTAAAAATATTTCCACCTCCTATATCTGTTTAGTAAAATATAGAAAGGTTAAATCATGAAAAAAACAGTTAAGGAAGTGTGGGGTGGATTTTTTTGGAAAGAAGGGATCCAGAGGGAGTTGAGGGGATGAAGAAAAGGTGATGGAGGGCAAATGTGATCAGAACACATTCTGTATATGTACAAAATTGTCAAAAAATATCTGAATAAAATACACAAAGGTCGCAGTGTGACCATCAAATGGTGGCATTTGCATACTCATATATTGAGTATATGAGCTCAGTGACCCAGACATTTTCTGAGCAGGTGTGGTGCTTCCAATCGATGAGTTGGAAGCCAGGCTGGATGGTGAGACCCTGTTTCAAAAACAAATCTTAGCCAGGTGTGGTGGTACAGGCTTTTAATCCCAGCCCTCAGGAGGCAGAGGCAAGTGGATTTCTGAGTTGTAAGCCAGCCCGGTCCCTGTAGAAAGGTCCACACCAGCCGTTGCCACCTTGTCTGAAAGCAAAATAACAAAACCAACCAACCAATTAAAAAAGACAAAGGCCTATCCTTTTAGCTTTGCAAACGTGCCAGCTCGCTTCCATTCTCGTTTCGTGTTTTCACCTGTAGATGTGAATTTTCACTCTAGAAAACAGTGGGACAAAGCTAATAAACAGAATGCCACAAAGGAATGTGAAATGCGTTAGCAATTGGCACCATTCCTGCGTTCAGCGAACAAACATTCCTTTGTCCCTGCGGGTCACCACGTGAATTGCCTTCGCTCTTTATCCCAGATTTTGGTGTGCGTCAACACTGTAGAACTGTTGGCAAGAGAACGTATGAGATCATGTGGTATGAAGTATAGTGATAAAATCATACAGACGTGATATTTCGATGGTTTATTTTGATTCTTTTATAGTAAAATGAACGATACGTGTTTGAATTAGCTTTCAAAATAGACATATAGATATACAGCCTATATGTATAGCATGTGTGAGAGTGGTAATATCAACCCAATGTTGTTTTTTGTTTTTTTTTTTTTCAGAGGCTGAAGATAGTTACCATATGGAAGAGGCAGGTGAGATGTTATTAGTCTTTATTAATTAAAGTGAGCCTGCTTCTAACTGCATCATGAGATAATAAATAAAATACTACTTACTAACAATTTTAAAATATCTAATGTATCATATGACATATAGCTAATAATGTTATGTGTATATATATTCATTTCCTGAATATAACCCTCAAGTAGTATAATTATTCTGTCTACATTAGGAAACTGCATTTGGTACCTATAATTTTACACTAGAAAAGTGGATGCAGGAAAGGAATACACAAAACTCCCTTCGGTTATATAGTGAGACCTTGTCAAAATACACACACATGCACACACACACACATACACACACACACACACATACAAAACAGCATTAACAACAAGAAAAACAAGCTGGGCATGGTGCCTCACACCTATAATTCCAGCATCCGGCAGAGGGAAGAGAATTGCCGCTGTTTTGAGACCAGCTGGGACTGTAAAGTAAGACCTGTCTCAGACAAAACAAGAGAAAGAGAAAGAAACAAAACAAAACGACACACATGCATGATTTATAGCCTTACATTGTGAAGTCAGTGAAATATCTCTGTCGTGTTCTCTTGCATGTCACGGGCCCCCAGAAAGCGTGGCTGTGTTCAAGATGGATTCACAGAGCCTGTGTGGGCCCGTTTTCGTAGTATCAGAGAAAATGACTCTACTGAATTTAAGCCTCCCTTCTTGGTAGTGTTGCGTGGCCTTTAGGGTGGGAATCACTTCTGCAAACACTGAAACTGTTAGAGTTGGATCCAGTCAGTCGGGTAGAGGCCCCGGGCAGCCGGTGCTCTTCACAGAAGGAGCAGGACTGACTGCGCTGTCCTGTGGTGCTCTGCCCTCGTGTGTGGGCATGTGCCACATGAGAACACACCTCTGCTGCTTTGTGCCTGGATTATATGTTGAAAGCTGCCTTATCTTTGTATTTGGCATTAGGTAGAGTTCATGCATGTTTGTTCTCTCGGTGAACATGGTAGATCATAGGACTTGTGACTTTCTGACTTTAGGTGTCATTTATAAGCCTTATTTGTGTCATGTAAAAGCCTTATTTGAGACATTTTACATTTCCTCTTTCTTAATTTGTAGCATCGCAAGACCACCCAAACGATGTGGAAGAGCTGATGAATGAACTGGAAAACTCAGGTTTGCAAATATCAAAATTACCAATGTAGATTTCTGTTGGGAGTTGTAAATAGAAAAGGTTCAAGTCAGGGTAAATGGTTTCCTCTGGTCTCCCACAGAGGTCTTGTAATACTTGCAGTCGTTTGTATTCCCCAGATGACAGAGTTTTACACAGATACTTTACAAGGTAAATGAAGAGAAAAGGGTGCCTTTGTTCAACCACCACTGAGATTATTTTTTGTTCTAAGGGATACTGGAAATGGAAGAGAGTGTGATGCCGTAGAGTCAGGAGGGGGTGCAGACCTTAGTCTGTTCTTTACTGTCTTTGTAACTAGACACCAAGTTGTGGGACTTGTTATATGTTAAATTTTATTAAACGAGAAGAGTAGTGCATGCATTAGTTTTTATTGCTGTGGCAAAATACCTGAGAGAGGACAAAAGATTTTAGTTTTATTAACAGAAAGGCTTTCGTTATAATCTTTTCATACATTTATATCGTGTACATTATATATTTACAATCATCCTGCCATGTAGCTTCTCCAGCTTCCCCCATCATTCTGAGTCTCTTCATTTTCTTAAATAGTTCCACTTCCACTATTGTGTTTTGTCTTTTTTTTTTTTTTCTTTTGCTTTCCCTCCCCTTCTTCTCCTGCCCTTTTTAAAATATAGTGTTCAGATGGGTGTGGTGGTGCACGCCTTTAATCCCAGCACTCTGGGTGGCAGAGGCAGGGGGATCTCTGTGAGTTTGAGGCCAGCCTGATCTACAAAGTGAGTCTAGGACAGCCAAGGCTACACAGAGAAACCCTGTCTTGAAAAAACAACACACACACACACACACACACACACACACACACACAGAGTTTTTATAGGAAAGAAAACATTTGTCTTTCTGATTCTAGTTTACTTCACTTAACTTGATCTTCAGTTCAATCCATTTACATGACATAGTTTTTTTTCTTTATGGCTAAGTAAAACATGTTTTTATTCATACCACATTGTCTATATCTGTTCATTTGCTGAAGGACACCCAGGCTGATTCCATGATTCAGCGCTTGTAAATAGGGTCACAGCAGACATAGATGTACAGGTGTCTCATTGTATACAAACTTACGTTTTTCAAGGCATATATCTGGAGTGGGATAGCAGGATCAAACCAAGGGGGGATGAATTCTCTCAGCTCGAAGAATCAGATTATTGTTATTGTTTTTTCTTTTTGGTGATACTGGGCTTTGAACCCAGGGCCACCTAAATTCTAGGCAAGCACTCTACTGATGGGCTACTTCCCAGCCCAGAACCATATATTTCACTTGGGGTTTACTGGCTCCACTGCTTTGAACCTGAGGCAAAGCAGAATATTACGCAGAGCTGATGCAGGAGCAGAGCGAGGCTCCTCCAAAAAGCCTGGTCAGGGAGATCAAGGTATATTCAAAGACAAACCCTCCAGTGACACAATGACCTATTTTCTCCAATAAGTCCCCACCTCCTAACACGCCATTCAACTATGAATTCATTGATGGATTAATCCACTGGTGAGGTTAATACTTTATGATTCATTCACCTCTGAATAGTGCCACTGACTGGGGTCAAAGCCTCCAACACAGGAGCCTTTGGGGACATTTTATATTGAAACCACCATAGTATCTATCTTACAAGATGCTGCAGGTTAGAGTCAATTGTGACTCTTTGAGAGTGGCGTCTGTGATGTGTATGCTGTTTGTTAATTGTCAACTCCTTTCCCTTTTTTCTTTTAGATCCCGGTGAGGCAGTAACAGAGGCTGACGGGCTGCAGCCAGGCACAGGTACTTGATGAGCATTGACATTCACTCCTAAGTCATCTGTTACTGTCTTTATTTGGTGGCTTTTTCTTTCAAAGACTAGAGATGCAACTTTGAAGGACTTTTTCTCCTATACCAACGTTAGTTTATTAAAAGAATATTACATGCCTCTGTCTCATCTACTGGCAACACCACTGTGGCAAAGCAGGCTGCTAACTCCCATTGCTAACGTCTTATAGATTATTAGTAAGAATATTTATGAAAACAAAATTTCTTTGTATTACATTCATTCCTTTTGGGCAGAGACACATTTGTAATCTCAATATTAATTAGGAATCTGTGTTTAACATAATATTTTTAATATTTGTTTGTTTCTTTTTTTCTTTAGCTATAAGCTTTAATATTTTGTTTAATATTTATTTTGTCTTAAATCTTATTTTTATTTTTATTTATTTATTGTTTTTGCAGAGGAAGTAACACACCAAGACTATGATGAACCAGGTTTGTAAATATCTTTTTTTTGTTGTTGGAAGTGTTTTTTTTTTTAATTCTTTATTAATTACACTTTATTCACTTTGTATCCCTGCTGTGGTTCCCTCCCTCTTCGAATCCCAATCCCTCCCCCGCCCCGAATGCATGCCCTTCCCCAAGTCCACTGATAGGGTAGGACTTCTTTTCCTTCCTTCTGATCCTAGTCAATTAGGTCTCATCAGGAGTGGCTGCATTGTCTTCTTCTGTGGCCTTGTAAGGCTGCTTCCTCCTTAGGGGGAGGTAATTAAAGAGCAGGCCAATCATTTCATGTCAGAGACAGTCCCTGTTCCTATTACTATGGAACTCACTTGGACACTGAACTGCAATGAGCTACATCTGTGCAGGGGTCTTAGGTTATCTCCATGCATGGTCCTTGGTTGGAGTATCAGTCTCAAGAAAGACCCCTGTGCTCAGATTTTTTGGTTCTTTTGTCTCCTTGTGCAGTTCCTGTCCTCTCCAGATCTTACTGTTTCCCACTTCTTTCTTAAGATTTCCTGCACTCTGCCCAACAGTTGGCCATAAGTCTCAGCATCTGCTTTGATACTCTGCAGGGCAGAGCCTTTCAGAGGTCGTCTGTGTCAGGCTCCTGTCTTGTTCCCTCTTTTCTCCTTCTTCTGATGTCCATCCTCTTTGCCTTTCTGGATAGGGATTGAGCATTTTAGCAAGAGTCCTTCCTCTT